>NC_092128.1:149959766-150321432 GCF_043159975.1 Macaca nemestrina
GCCGAGGTGGGCAGATCACGAGGTCAGGAGATCGAGACCATCCTGGCTAACAAGGTGAAACCCCGTCTCTACTAAAAATACAAAAACAAAAATTAGTCGGGCGAGGTGGCGGGCACCTGTAGTCCCAGCTACTCGGAAGGCTGAGGCAGGAGAATGGCATGAACCCGGGAGGTGGAGTTTGCAGTGAGCCAAGATGGTGCCACTGCACTCCAGCCTGGGTGACAGAGCGAGACTCCGTCTCAAAAAAAAAAAAAAAAACCATCTAGATGTGACATTAACAAACTGAAACAATCACGAGGTCAGAAAATGGACAAGTTTAGAAAGAATCCCATCTTTCTTGATAGGGCTACAGGCTGGACGATGGAACAATGAACCAATAGGAACAAGAGAAGGCATAGGTGGGGGGCTCCAAATAATGATTCTGAACCTGCTGCATCTATGACCCTGAGGGGTCCTTTGGACCCACTCCAAAGAAATGCTGAGCCAGGTGGCTGGCCAGTTCTATGTGGGAAAACCAACACAGAGCTGGTGGTCAGAAGCACAGGAGGGTGACATCAGATAGGTACAGAGTCATGAGCCAAGAGTGGACACTAACACATGAAGAAGACCAAAGAAATCATCAATTTCAAGAAGCAGGCAGGAAGAGAAATGGCACTGAAACTGACAGAGCAAACTGCAGAGTGGGCCAAGGCAAAGACACAAATGTGCACTAAGAGCGTGTGCTAGACTACTGGCAACATTTACTCTAACAAGGTTAGGGGAGTGATAGGGACAGGACCAAGACCACAGGCTATGGGATAAAATGGGCATCTATGCCAGAGATTTATGATGGTCCTTTCTGCTGTGCAACCCAGATAAACTAAGGGAAATAAATATTTAGGGAGATGGCTAGGCATGGTGACTCACACCTGTAATCCCAGCACTTTGGGAGGCCAAGGTGGGCAAATCACTTGGCACTTGAGGTCAGGAGTTCGAGACCAGCCTGGCCCAAGTACTTCTGAAACCCCGTCTCTAGTAAAAAAAAAAAAAAACAAAAAAAAAAAAAATAGAAAAATTAGCTGGGAGTGGTGGCAGGTGCCTGTAATCGCAGCTACTTGGGAGGCTAAGGCAGGAGAACTGCCTGAACCCGGGAGGCAGTGGTTGCAGTGAGCTGATAGTGCCCCTGCACTCCAGCCTGGGCAACGGAGTGAAACTCCATCTTTAAAAAAAAAAAAAAAAAGAAAGAAAGAACTATTTAGGGAGATTAATTTAAGGGTGAGAAGGCCATTTCTGCAAAGGATAGAGCAGTAAAAAGAATCTACCTTTGGCCAGGCGCGGTGACTCACACCTGTAATCCCAGCACTTTGGGAGGCCGAGGCAGGCGGATCACGAGGTCAGGAGATCGAGACCATCCTGGCTAACACGGTGAAACCCTGTCTCTACTAAAAATACAAAAAATTAGCTGGGCGTGGTGGCGGGCGCCTGTAGTCCCAGCTACTGGGGAGGCTGAGGCAGGAGAATGGCGTGAACCCAGGAGGCAGAACTTGCAGTGAGCCAAGATCGCGCCACTGCACTCTAGCCTGGGCGACAGAGCGAGACTCTGTCTCAAAAAAAAAAAAAGAAAAAAATCTACCTTTGAGACAACACTGTTTTAGTTACTAGAAATATTACGGGCTGGGCACAGTGGCTCATGCCCAGCACTTTGGGAGGCCAAAGCGGGTGGATCACCTGAGCTCAGGAATTCGAGAGCAGCCTGGCCAACATGGCAAAACCCCGTCTCTACTTTAAAAAAAAAAAAAAAAAAAAAAGGCTGGGTGTGGTGGCAGGTGCCTGTAATCCCAGCTACTGGAGAGGTTGAGGCAGGAGAATCACTTGAACCTGGGAGGTGGAGGGTGCATTGAGCTGACAGCGCCACTGCACTCCAGCCTGGCGACAGAGCCCAAGACTCAGTCTCAAAAAAAAAAAAAAGAGGCAAGAATTGCAGTGGTTCAAGAGTTATTATTTAGGAAGGCTGTTGATAATGATCTCAAAGGAATCTTTAAAATTCATGCAAAAACAAAAGTGATTTTGCTTACGGTCAATGTAAGTCAAGGAATGGATGGTATTTATCATTTTTTGTGATAAATGGCGAGAACATGAGAGGCTAGTACTCTGGCTTCAAGAACTCTTTAAGGATCACGCTATCTGCGCATATGAATATGATAAAAAGGCTTGGTGCTGATGGCTACACTGTTTTGTCTGACCAAATCTTGTATCTATTTCTACTTTCTCATTTTAAAATTTGAACCCTTAATCTCCTCCTAAGGTGTATTGTAAATCAGAGTAGAGAATAAATACACGAACAGAAACACTCACCAGGGATTTATTCATTTTCTGCTGCTCTTGGAAAAATCTGGAGGACTGTGAAAGCGGAGGCAGGTCTGGGGAAGGAAAACCCAAAACATGAAGTTATGAGAGGTCTCGCCTGCCAATGCAGTCATCTCCCGCCTAAAACCTATATAGAAAGTTCCATGAAGGGCATCCTATGGGAGACTGTCCCTTTAAGCCTTCAGAAGGGACTGGAAAATGATCAGGAGGAGGACCCATCTGCACATTTGTAACTCTCACATGGCTACGTTGTGACTGAGTGGATGAGATTGTCATGGTGAATGAATACTGGATCCTACTGAAATAATCTGCCATCATTAAATGTAAGATTTAAAAAGGAATTCTGGTAACCAGCCCGGCCAACATGGTGAAACCTCATCTCTAGTAAAAATACAAACATTAGCCGGGCATGGTGGCGGGTGCCTGTAATTCCAGCTACTCGGGAAGCTGAGGCAGGAGAATCGCTTAAACCTGGGAGTGGAAATGGCAGTGAGCTGGGATCGCGCCGCTGCACTCCAACCTGGGCAACAGAGCGAAACTCGTCTCAAAAACAAACAACAAAAAAGGAATTCTGTAATACTCATCTATTAGTCTTTTAAATAAAGATCAGAAAATCCACAGGATGCCCTAAATAAAGGAATACATTCGGCATGATTAGGTCTTTATTTGCAGGAACTTCAGTGGGCTGCTCAAAAGGATCTTTTATTGAACTTACTCTCACTTAACTAGGATACAGGGGACAGAACACTGGCCTGGGAGCTAAAACTTCCTGAGTTCTACTATGAGCAGCTCCACCCACAAAACCTCGGACAAGTCACCCACCTGCTACGGCCCAGTCTCTTCCCCTAGCAAATGAGGCAGCAAGAGAATCCCTGCAGACTATTCCTGTGCTACAATGTATGATTCCATAAGAGCAGACTTAAGGGGGAATCAGCACTTAAATGAGAGAACACAGGTGCTCACGGACGTTTAGATACGGTCGCAATCTGGAGCAGGGAGAGGAGGAAGAGCTGTTGGGGTGAGGGGGGAGTGGAGACAACGTCCGCAGCTGAGGCTGGTAACACCCCCCCGCCCAGTCCCTGTAAGCCTCGTCGTCGCCGGACCCTGCCCTCAAACCCTCAAACCCAAACACATGTCTCTCCTGCAAGCGATCGAGACCCTCCGCTGCCCCTCACTCTAAGGTCCCCGCCACGCGGTGACTTCACCCAGGCCCTTCTCGCCCCTGGCCCGCGAACCCACGACCTACCCTCCTGGGGCTCCGCAGCCTCTGCCCCACGGCTCCCGAGAGGCCGGGGCGGGACTGCTGTCGCGGGCGCGCGTCTGCTCGCGAGGTCCCCTCCTCTCCACCTCAGCAAGGCCGTTCTGCTCCCGAGGGGCCCGTGCCGGGCCTACGGGACAAATCCAGGCGGGGCGTCCCTCCTGGAGCCCAGATCCGGCTCCCTGGGGCTCACCGTCCTGCGGAGCCGGGGCCGGGCCGTCGAGGACGCACACGGATCGGGTCCGGGTCCCGCCGCCCCTTCGCTTCCGCCGCCGACACCGCCCGGCCGGCCCCTCGGGCCCCAGCGCCGTCGGCTCCGGGGGTCGTGCTCGGGGATCAACGCTCGAGCCTCCGCCTGGCCCGCGCGAACCCTGGCCCGCACAGCCCCGCGCCCGCTTGGGTGCCGGCCCGGGTCTTCCGCGCCCAGCCTCGCAGACTCCGCGATTCTCGCCCACCGGAGGCCAAAGCCTGGGAACTAGGGCGAGCGGTGACCTGGGGACGCACAGGAAGCGAGGACAGTGCGGCGGCGACACGCATGCGCGAACACGCACACAGAGCGGGGTGCACACGCGCAGGAATGCATCGGAAGTCCGCCTCCGGGGACCCACCGCAGGTCCCAGGATAAATACAGTGACTCTATTTCCCATGAGCCTATGCGCTCCCCAAATTTAGGAACCGTCTTAAATGTCTCTATCTGGTCTAGCGGTTGAAAGGCTCTATGCTAAGAGAACTGGCAACCCGGTATCCCAGACTCAAATTTCTCCTTAGTTTAAGGGAACGTCTTCATGGGGATGTCTTGACTATCTTTAAGGGAACGTCTAGAAAGTCTCTGCTTCAAGTAGCGTCTTGTAGACTGTGCCCGGGCCAGTCCTGCCTTACCCGAGAGCTCAAGGCTTAAAATCAATGTCCATGTGCAACCATGACAAGTGGAACAAGAGGGTGCATCATACTAGCTTATGATTACAATGACACATTTAACGAAAACATTAGTAAATAGAGCCCATGGATGAAATAATAGAAGATTAGCCTGGGACAGAATACCATCCTCGCCCCAACAAGGAAAAAAGGAATTCCAGCTTTTCCAAATCACTTTGAATTTGTGATAGCTAGAAAACTCAGAGAATATGTACAGAATTGAAAGAAGAAAAAAATTACCCAGAACTCTACTTCCTGAAGAGGATGAGGCAAGCAGAAGAAGAAATTTGCGTTGTAATGGAAAACGAAGCACATTAGAAAGTCATGTTACTTGATTCCAACCCTGTTGATTATCTTTGAGGTACTTTACACCTCTTTGAAAACTGTAGGTAATTGATGCAAGTTATGTTCTGTCTAGTGGAAGTTGGTTGACTTCCGACAATCCCCACTAGAGAAAATCCAGTTTTGACTGCATTTCTCCATTTACATAATCATTTCAATATTCCTGATCTGCAAATATGTCTGTTTCTCAGATTCGCTCTCTCTCTCTTTTTTTTTTTTTTTAATTTTGAGACAGGGTCTCACTCCGTTGTGCATGCTGGAGTTCAGTGGGGAGATCCTGGCTCACTGGTTCAAGCAATTCTCCTGCCTCAGCTTCCCAAGTAACTGGGATTTCAGGTACACACCACCACGCCCCACTAATTTTTGAATTTTTGGTATAGACGGGGGTTTCACCATGTTGGCCAGGCTGGTCTCAAACTCCTCACCTCAAGTGATCCACCCACCTCAGCCTCTCAAAGTGTCGGGATTACAGGCATGAGCCACCATGTCCAGTCCTCAGATTCTCTTTTGAACCAGTTGTAATATCTGCCGATTTCCTCTTGAATTAAATAAAATCTTTAGCATGTGTTCATTTCTGTATATCTGTATAAGAGTCATGATTTTACTTTCATGTTTTAAGGTTTTCCAGGTCTTCAGAGAAGTCGCCGATGGAATCACATGACTGAGCCAGGAAAACCTCAGGATTGGAGTGCCTCATGAACGGTTGAAGCCCAGGTGAATCTTTTCTTCGCTCCCAGTAATGAGTCCAAAGTGCCAATAGAAATTTGCTGGCTTCTCATTTTTCAGTAATTTCCCCATTTACCAATTCTGTGTTTTACTTTGGTTTGGGTTTGTTTACAGTGCTAGCTTCACTGTTGGTAATTTGTTTGTTGTTGTTGTTTCGAGGCAAAGTCTCGCTCTGCCACCCAGGCTGGAGTGCAGGGGTACGATCTCAGCTCACTGCAACCTCTGCCTCCCAGGTTCAAGTGATTCTCCTGCCTCAACCTCCTGAGTAGCTGGGACTATAGGTGTATGCCACCATGCCCAGCTAATTTTTGTATTTTTAGTAGAGACGGGGTTTTTCCATATTGGCCAGACTGGTCTCGAACTCCTGACCTCAGGTGACAGACCCGCCTTAGCCTCCCAAAGTGCTAGGATTACAGACGTGAACCACCGCGCTGGGCTAGGAATTTGGTTTTATGGTCTGAACACATGGTGATCTCTGTAATGAGATCAATGTTTGCAGAGATTTAGTCTCTATTGGATGAGAGACCACAGAGTCTGATTTGTTATTCTATTTGTCTGTTTACTTTGAGCTGAAATCAATTAAGAATTTCATGCCCACTGGGAGGAGAAGAGCTCTTTGATATCTGGAAGGGTGAGTTTTTTGCATTTTTGTGTTTACTCTTTGAAGGAGTGGCCTACCCCTCCACACCTGTGGGTGTTTCTCGTTAGGTGGAACAAGAGACTTGAGAAAAGAAATGAGACACAGAGACAAAGTATAGAGAAAGAAAAAGTGGGCCCAGGGGACCGGCGCTTAGCATACAGAGGACCCACGCCGGCACCGGTCTCTGAGTTCCCTAGTATTTATTGATAATTATCTTTACCATCTTAAAGATAAGGGAGTGGCAGGATAATAGGATCATTGTAGGGAGAAAATCAGCAGTAAGACATATGAATAAAGATCTCTGTGACATGAATAAGTTTAAAGGAAAATGCTGTGCCTTGATATGCATATGCAAACATCTCCATAAACCTTTTAGCAGCATTGCGCCAGCAAGTCCCACCTTTTGCCGTAAGGCGGTTTTCTCCTATCTCAGTAAACAGAGCATACCATCGCGTTTTACATCGAGATGTTCCATCGCCCAAGGACGGGCAGGAGACAGATGCTTTTCTCTATCTCAACTGCCAACAACCGCTAAAAGGCCTTCTTTCCTCTTGTGCTAGTCCCCTCAGCACAGACCCTTCACGGGTGTCAGGCTGGGGGACGATCAGGTCTTTCCCTTCCCACGAGGCCATATTTCAGACTATCACATGGGGAGAAACCTTGGACAATACTTAGCTTTACTAGGCAGAGGTCCCTGCGACCTTCCGCAGTGTACATGTCCCTGGGTACTTGAGATTAAGAGAATGGTGATGACTTTTAACCAGCAAACTGCCTTCAGGCACTTGTTTAACAAAGGCACATCCTGCACAGCCCAAAATCCATCAAACCTTGAGTCACCACAGCACATGTCTCTTGCAAGGACAAGGTTGGGGGTAGGGTCACAGATTAACGGCATCTCAAATACAGAACAAAATGGAGTCTCTTATGTCTACTTCTTTCTATATAGACACAGTAACAGTCTGATCTTTCTTTCTTTTCCCCACACTCTTGACCCATGTGTGAAATTTTAGAAGTGAAGCTCTAAGATCTATTTCTTTGTATGTCTATGTGTCTGTAATTTCGAAAGGTCTTTACCTCTGATTGCGTGAGTGTCTAATGTTTTTCCGCCTCTAAATGGTATTAAAGTAGATACAGAGTTAGTTTGTTTGTCTTTGAGACAGGGTCTCACTCTGTCACCCAGGCTGAAGTGCAGTGTGTGCGATCACAGACCACTGCAGCCTCAACCTACCTGGGCTCAGGTGTTCCTCCCACCTCAGCCTCCCAATTAGCTGGGACTACAGGTGTGCACCACCATACCCAACTAATTTTTATATTCTTTATAGAGATGGGGTTTTGCCATGTTGCCCAGGATGGTCTCGAACTCCTGGGCTCAAGCAATCCTTTCACCTCAGCCTCCCAAAGTGCTGGGATTACAGGCATGAGCCACGATATAGAGTTTTTAAAGGTTCACTGTTCTGATTGGCTTGTAGAGGTGTGTATGTATTTATATAAATTGAATTTACCCAAATTATTAGGAAAAAGAGAAATGGAACTTCTATTGCTTTAATGTGCTAGAAAAGTATTTTTTTACTGAAACCAAATCAAATGTTTTGGAAATTCAAGTTCACACATAGTTCACATATATGTTACTGAGCAGTCAATGCACTCGCTGCCCAATGTGTACAGAGGCCAATACCATGGCTCCAGCTTTTGAGAAATAAAGCTTTTTTGTAAGTCAACTAGCAAGGACACAGGAGGAAATGCTCAAATCTCCCTTTCCCAGCTGGGGGCTGTGTCAGGTTTTATCCGCATAGGGTAAGGAGGTGTGATTTGATTGGATCTTGCAATGAAGTAATGCTGGGAGCTGTGATCTGACTGGATCCTGCCATGGGCATGACACCACAACTCAATCTGATTGGTTCCTGGCTTCTGCCACAGGGTGTCCGGTTCTTAAATGGGTCCCAGCTCCTCAATCTGAGCACTTAGGTTCCACTTCATGGTTGCATGCTTGGTTAATCTGGTCATGCTCAGAGTATATGACCTTCAACCTGTGGATCCGTGGCAATTGAAAAACAACTGCCAACTACATTACATAAAAGTTGAAATGAGGGTGGGGTGTGGTGGCTTACGCCTGTAATCCCAGCACTTTGGGAGGCTGAGGCAGGCAGATCAAGAGGTCAGGAGTTCCAGCCCAGCCTGGCCAATATGGTGAAACCCCGTCTCTACTAAAAATACAAAAAATATCCAGGGGTAGTGGTGCGCTGAAGCAGGAGAATCCCTTGAACCCGGGAGGCAGAGGTTCCAGTGAGCCGAGATCGCGCCATTGCACTCCAGCCTGGGTGACAAGAGCAAAACTCCGTCAAAAAAAAAAAAAGTTGAACTAGATTTAGTCTGATGCAGTTACAGATTTACAGACCGCACCCCCACCCGCCTGCTGACACCTTCCACCCCTCATTCTTGAGGGATTAGGGATGGAGGTCATGCTTCTGTATCTACTTCATGCTGACCAGGGGCACTGAGTCCCCTAAAGTTAGAGGAATTGAAACTCATGGACTGCTGAGTTCAAGTGAGTTTTGGGGTCACCCAGAGTTGCTTGAAGGGCTCGCATTGTTGTCGTAACACAAGTTGAAGGTAGAAGTGTTGGAGCCTGGAGGACAGACAACTTACCATCAATTTAAATATATGGGACTGAAAAGTACCAGGAGAACAGTGACCGCGAGCCCTGACAAAGGAAGAAACTGTTTTAATTTAATTTAACTTAATTTAGGAGAGCTAAGTAATTAAACATGAGGCCAAAGTACATAAGAAAGTGGCAGTCTTTTATTGCAAATATGCATACACTCTCAGACGAGGTTCTCTGGTCCTCAGGTGTGGGGGGCCAGGGAAGTCGCGCCAGCGCTCTTGGGTGATGTTCTCCGGTCCACAAATGCGGGGGCCGAAGAAGTCACACCGGCTCCTGCCGCTGGCGGACTTTTATGCCTGGGAGCTGGAAGGGGAGGAGTTTGGGGCGTGTGTGTAGGAATGGCTTCTTGAATTTCGGTGTCCCCCGCTTGACGTCATTCTGCGCATGCTCAGTTGATTTGGTTCTTTTCCCGGGCGTGGGAAAATCTGTGATGAAGAACCCGGAAACAATAGGGACTGCTCCATCTTGTTCACCTTCCTCCATCTTGTCCCTTTTCCCTCACCCAAACAGTCCAACCTCTTATTGATTATAAGAATTTAGGGCGCCGTGGTCTGTCTGGCTGCTTCCTGCTGTTAAGGGGCGTAGTTAGGTTCTGAGGTTGGCAGTTGGGTGTAGGGATGCAGGAGCATTTGGTTGAAGGTGACTCGGGTGATCTCTTGGACCCTGGCTCGGAGAAATTTTATTAGAATGGGAGCAAGACATAACATAAGACAGAGGATTAGTATGGGAATTAGGAATGGAAGCATCTGCTGTACTACAGGCAGCAGCCATACCGGTGGTCCGGGGGTTAAGGGGGCGTTAAATTGTTGAAGCTCCTTTTTGATTTTGTTTAATGTTTGGACATTGGTGTCAACCGGGCCTGATTCATTTACATAGTAGCAACACTCCTCTCCTAGGAAAAGGCACGTTCCTCCTTTTTCAGCAGTAAGAAGATCTAATGCCCGTCTATTTTGTGCTGCTACCTGGGCCACTGAGGTGATCTGACGTTGTAAAGAGGCTAAGCTTTCAGCTGAAGCCTCTATGGCTGCCTGGACCTGAGTGGAGAGGGTCTGTGTAGATTGAATCGAGTGGGTGAGGGCCCCTGTTCCAAGTCCTGAGGCTACTAGAGACGATGCTAGGGAAACCCCGATAATTAAGGGAAGAAAAACAGCCCGCTTTTGGATGTTATTGCTGGAGCTGAGCTGGGAAGCTAGTTCAGATAATTCTCCTTCGCTATATAGGGTTAAGCTAGGCACTAAAGATACTGGAACACAAAGGGACTGGGTGATGGAGGCATGGTTAAGAGTTTTAGATAGAGTTTGGTTACACCAAAAGTAGCCACCAACGGGGGCCGTCTGGGTCCTGCTGGGAGCTTGTGTGCGATCACACCACGAAGAGTTTGGAGTAGAGTAGCAAAAAGGAAGGGTTTGACTCTGTGGATTACGGTATAATGGGACTTGAGGCAAGGATGTTGCTTGAGAAGAGCTGGTAGAGTCAGTGGTGATATTGAAGGCGGTTGGTAGTGGGACTGCCACTAAGGGAGCTTTTCCGAGTGCAGCGCAAAGGAAGCAGTGGGAGAGGTTCCTTACTCCAGCAGCCTGGGTTAGGTCAAGTCCCTGGCGAATAAGTGTTAGCCATGAGAATGGGTCCTCATTGTTAGGGGAGTTTGGGGGGCTTAACAGCTTCTGTATTTTCTGTTCATGAGATTTTACAACTGAGGTTAAATTTTGTAGGGCCTGTACACTCTTAGGAGGATCTACTTGTTTACTCTTAGGGGCGGGTGCTTGTTGCACATATACTCTCTTTATTTGGAGGGTTGCGGTGGGATATGAGGACCAAGATGTTGCATATAGTCCACCTTTAACTCCTTGAGCCCACCGGGGGTCCCAGGGATCCTTAATAGTAAGAATATATCCTCCTGATGTTCTATTTCTTACAAAAGGTCGATCATTGGGGGTGCAAATGCCATTTGCACACATTAAACCTATCTCATGCATGTTGCAATAGTTGTATGGACAGCCCAGGTTGGTTTCTTGCCAGTAGTTCTTACAATTATACTCTGTTTGGTCGTACAAGAAACATATGACTGGGTGGTCGTAGTTGCCGACAGAACTCAGGTGAAAGTTAAGGAGGAGGGCACCTTGACAGCCCTGGGGGGAGCAATCTGCAGTGCCTTGCGTTTGTGAGTGAGCCTGGTTGCCAGTAGACCAGGTTTCAGTTATAGAACATCTCCATACAAATTTAGGATTTAGTAAGGCTAGCAGGAATAATTAGAGTGAACCATAATAGTGGTAACAAAGGTGTAGAGGGCAGGTTCAACATTGCTGAAATCATAAAGGGCACCTTACCAAGCTAGGTCTTCTATGAGAGTAAAAAGTTGGGAAACCCACTGGTCGGGGGAAGGGTCGGGAAGGAAGGTTTCTAGAGGGTCTATGAGGGGAAATTCAGTTAAGTTGAGATGGAGAATAGTGAGAAAGCGGGAGAATTTCAGAAGAGCATAGATCATTTAGCTTGTATTAAGTCTGGTTATTCTCAGACGGGTGGGTGACAGTTCAGTGGACTGCCACTGAGTCTGAGGGGGCGGGGCTCTTTTTAGTTGAGTAAGGTGGACCCAAGAACTGTGGCCTAAGAGTTTGGCTGCTGTGGAAGTGGTAAGGATTACTGTGTATGGACCTTTCCACTTAGGGGTAAGGCCTTTTGCGTGCAGGTCCTTGAGTAAAACCTGGTCGCCTGGTGAAAGGGCTGAGGGGGCTTCCAAATTTCCTTGTGTAGGGTGGGGAAGTGACCTCTCAGCGTGTTCTCTAAGTAAGTGTCTTAAGAGAGAAAGGTATGGAAGGTAGGGTGCTAATGGCGTGGGGAGGCTAGGGAGTTCTTGTAGTGCGAGGGGGCGCCCGTATACTAGTTCAAAAGGACTGAGGCCTGTGGGGCCTCTAGGTGTAGCTCGTAGCCGGGTAAGTGCAAGGGGAAGCAAGGTTACCCACGATTGATGTGTCTCTATGGAAAGTTTGGTTAGTTGTTGCTTGATGAGTCCATTTGCCCGTTCAACCTTTCCGGATGACTGGGGATGGTATGGAATATGTAGCTTCCAAGTAATGTTGAGAGAATCTGTCACTAGCTGGATCACTCTGGAAATAAAAGCCGGGCCGTTATCAGATTGGATTGACCGGGGAAGCCCAAAACGAGGAATGATTTGTTCTATGAGAATGGAGGCTACAATGGATGCACTTTCTCCTGTGGTGGGGTAGGCTTCTATCCATCCTGAAAAGGTATCTACCAGGGTGAGTAGGTAACGAAGCCTTTTGTGCCTAGGCATGTGGGTGAAATCAATCTGCCAATCCTCTCCGGGTTGATGTCCTCTAAGCTGATGACTTGGATGGGCGTTGCGTATTCCCCCTTGAGCATTTGCTTTTAGGCAGATTAAACACTGTTGGCTAATTCTCTTGAGGTGAGAAAGAAGGGATGGACACTCAATGATGGGGTTTAGAAAGTTGTATAGGGCCTGGTGTCCAATGTGTAAAGAGTTGTGAATATCTCTTAAAATGTGTTGTGTTTGAGCTTCAGGGAGGATGGGGGTGTTGCATGGAGAATGGGTGGGGATTAAAATCTGCTGTTGAAGTAAGCGGTCAATGATGGGTTTGATTCCTTGCCGGTGACGCAGTGGGAGAGAGAACTGAGGGCGAGATGGGAAGTGGGTGGAGTCCTTCAGGTGGATAAGGATTGGTAAGTGATGTCGAGCAACAACTGGGGTAGATGTATCCCATACCTGAGGGTCAACCGGCACCGGGAACACCGGGGAAGGTGGATTGGGGCCCTGATTATGGGTACACAAAGGCATTATTAGGGTAATGTTGGAGCTGGGGAGGGGATGAGAGGTTGGGAGGGAGGTGCCCCACCGTCGGCCTCGTCTGAGATGGAAGTAGAATCTTCCTCTGCTTGTGGTGTGGAGGCTGAGGGCTGGGTTTTAACTAACAAGACCTGGGCCATTGAACACTGGGCGCACAGGTCTGGGCGAGAGCGCAAGTCCCAAAAGCCTTGGACATAGATAATCTCTGACCACTTTCCAAGCCTTTGGCAGAAATTAGAGAGATCTAATAGAATGTTATAGTCAAGTGTGCCATGTGGTGGCCATTGAGATTGGTTGTCTAATTTATACTGCGGCCATGCCACAGTGGAAAGGAAAATTAGCCGCTTTCGTTTTAAATCTTGGGTTAAATGTAAGGCTTCCAAGTTTTGGAGGAGACACCCTAAGGGGGTGTTCCTAGGGATTTTGGATTGTGAGGTTCCCATTGTTTAACCACCAGAAATGGAAACCGACCTCACGCAGTGGTAAAGCGTCCTTTGCCGCTGCTAGAGACCGGGGGCTCCTGGAGCCACTAACGGAGAATTGAGGGACTTCAAGACGGACGTCTCCGGGTTGAAGGCCTCACTGCGCCACAGGGTGGCTACGTCCTTGGGCGTGCGCACGACTCTAGGCCAAGGACACGGGAACGGACGGAGATGGTTAACAAAGGGGAGTACTCACCGAAGAAGAAATTCTCAGAGCGGCACCAGTGGAAAGCTGGAACACTTGTTCGTTGTTGGTGGCTGGTTGGGTTGGGAGCCGGTTCACTGGGGAGGAGGTTCCTCAGACCCCTAGGGGATGTTGAGGAAGGGTCTCCTCCCAGGTCGGGTTTCTGCACCAACTGTTTTGATTTAATTTAACTTAATTTAGGAGAGCTAAGTAATTAAACATGAGGCCAAAGTACATAAGAAAGTGGCAGTCTTTTATTGCAAATATGCATACACTCTCGGACGAGGTTCTCTGGTCCTCAGGTGTGGGGGGCCAGGGAAGTCGCGCCGACACTCTCGGGTGATGTTCTCCGGTCCACAAATGTGGGGGCCGAAGAAGTCACACCGGCTCCTGCCGCTGGCGGACTTTTATGCCTGGGAGCTGGAAGGGGAGGAGTTTGGGGCGTGTGTGTAGGAGTGGCTTCTTGAATTTCGGTGTCCCCCGCTTGACGTCATTCTGCGCATGCTCAGTTGATTTGGTTCTTTTCCCGGGCGCGGGAAAATCTGTGATGAAGAACCGGGAAACAATAGGGACTGCTCCATCTTGTTCACCTTCCTCCATCTTGTCCCTTTTCCCTCACCCAAACAGAAACCAGGTGAGGTGTGGTATAGTGGAGGCGACTGCTTTCTTTTTTTTTTTTTTTTTTTGAGATGGAGTCTCGCTCTATCGCCCAGGCTGGAGTGCAGTGGTGTGATCTCGACTCACTGCAAGCTCCGCCTCCCGGGTTCACGCCATTCTCCTGCCTCAGCCTCCTGAGTAGCTGGGACTACAGGCGCCCGCAACCACACCCAGCTAACTTTTTGTATTTTTAGTAGAGACGGGGTTTCGCTGTGTTAGCCAGGATGGTCTCGATTTCCTGACCTTGTGATCCGCCTGCCTTGGCCTCCCAAAGTGCTGGGATTACGGGCGTGAGCCACCGTGCCCAGCCTGGACTCGACTGCTTTCTAAATCTCAGTGGTTGGTCAGGCACCATGGCTCACACCTGTAATCTTAGCAAAAGTGAGGCCGAGGCAGGCAGATCACCTGAGCTCAGAAGTTGGAGACCAGCCTAGCCGACATGGTGAAGTCCCATCTCTACTAAAAATACAAAAATTAGCCAGGCATGGTGGCATGTGCTGTAGTACCAGCTAATCGGGAGGCTGAGGCAGGAGAATTGCTTGAACCCGGGAGGCGGAGGTTGCAGTGAGCCAAGATTGTGCCACTGCACTCCAGCCTGGGAAACAGAGCGAGACTCCATCTCTAAATAAATAAACAAATAAATCTCAGTGGTTGAACTACCCTTGATATAGTTTGGCTCTGTGTCCCCACCCAAATCTCATGTCAAATTGTAATTCCCAGTGTTGAGGGAGGGACCTGGTGGGAGGTGATTGGCTCATGGGTGCCGACTCCCCCTTGCTGTTCTCGTGATAGTGAATGAGCCCTAGTGGGATCTGGTTGTTGAAAAGCATGTAGCTCCTCCCCCTTCACGCTCTCTGTCTCTCCCGCTCCACCATAGCCAGACGTGCCTGCTTCCCCTTTGCCTTCTGCCATGATTGTCAGTTTCCTGAGGCCTCCCCAGCTATGCTTCCTGTACAGCCTGCAGAACTATGAGTCAATTAAACCTCTTTTCTTCATAAATTACCTAGTTTCCAGTAGTTTTTTATAGCAGTATGAAAACACACTAATGGACCCTTCTAGTTAAAGGAATGCAGCCATTCTGCTTGTTTGACTATTTCTTTTCTCTTCTTCTATTTCCTGGGAGGTGTTTATCCAAGTGCAATAGGAGGTATTGGTGACTGCACAGTCCCCTCCGTGTTCTGCTAGTAAATAGTTGAAGGTTGATCAGTGATCTCCTGCATTTTTAGTCTGGCATGGAAAAGCCCCCATGTAACTGGTAAAGGTATCAGTGAGCACCAGGAGGTATCTAAATCCACTAGGAGCCATAGGCATCACGTTGACGTCCATTTACCAGTCTTCCCTGGCAAGATTCTTCTGAATTGTACTGCCTTGGCCAAAAGAGGTATGGGAGGGGCTGGGCGCAGTGGCTCACACCTGTAATCCCAGCGTTTTGGGAAACCAGTTCGGGTGGATCATTAGAGGTCAGGGGTTTGAGACCATCCTGACCAACATGATGACATCCCATTTCTACTAAAAATACCAAAAGTTAGCTGGGTTTGGCGGTGGGTGCCTGTAATCCCAGCTACTCAGGAGGCTGAGGCAGGATAATCACTTGAACCTGGGAGGAGGAGGTGGCAGTGAGCCAAGATTGTGTCATTGCACTCCAGCCTGGGCAACAAGAGCGAAATTTCATCCCAAAAACATGAAAAAATAAGTCCGGGCGCAGTGGGTCACACCAGCATTTTGGGATGCCAAGGTGGGTGGATCGCAAGGTCAGGAGTTCAAGACCAGCCTGGCCTAGATGGTGAAACCCTGTCTCTACTGAAAATACAAATATTAGCCAGGCATGGTGGCACGCACGTGTAATCTCAGCTACTCAGAAGTCTGATGCAGGAGAATTGCTAAAACTCGGGAGGGAGAGGTTGCAGTGAGCTGAGATCATGCCACTGCACTCTAGTCTGGGTGACAGAGCAAGACTCTGTCTCAAAAAAAAAAAAAAAAAAAAAAAAAAAAAAAAAAAAAATTAAAGAGAAGAGAAGAGGAAATTTCCCAGGAAAGTGCCTCAGCTTATTTCCTAAAGAGGTACTGAAGGAAGCAGAGGCATGTGGAGGACTTCCCCACCCCGTGCAGCTATTTGGGCCATGGTGTCTGAAATTTGTTATTTTAGAGTTACCCCTTTGACGACCTTGGAAATGGACTGACTACAGTCATATGTTTAGGCCTCGCCATGGCCCACATCAATGTCAGTATTTCTGTTTGTTGCACATTTGATTTCCTTGTCGTTGGCTGTTAGAAGGCCCTGTTTTCCAGATCACACCATGGACATGGACCACAGAGATTGCGTCTTGTGAGTCTGTAGAAATAGTCAAGGCCTTGTCCTCTCTTAGGCCCAGGGCTCAGGTTAATGCAGATTTTCCTGGCCGCCTGTGCTAAAGTCCCTGCGGGAGGCTCCTGGCTGGTTTCCCAGGAGTAGGTAGACAGCTACACGTCCTGCCCTTCATTGGCCTCTTTTCACGCAGCTCCTATCATCTACAAACCATGTCTTCCTTTTCTTCTTGAACCACATCTCTGTTATTGAAACTCTAGACGGGTGTGGTGGCTATGCCTGTAATCCCAGCACTTTGGGAGGCCAAGGTGGGCGGATCACCTGAGGTCAGGAATTCAAGAACAGCCTGGCCGACATGGCAAAATCACGTCTCTACTAAAAATACAAAAATTAGCCAGGCGTGATGGTAAGACACTTGTAATCCCAGTTTCTGGGGAGGCTGAGGCAGAAGAATTGCTTGAACCCGGAAGGCAGAGGTTGCAGTGAGCCGAGATTGAGTCACTGAACTCCAGCCTGGGCGACAGCAAACTTCATATAAAAAAAAAAAAAAAAAAGAAAACCTGGATGTCTGCCTCTACTAACTGGGAGGGGTTAATATCAGAGCCTACGGCCGTTTGTGGAGTTTTCTGGAGCTATCTGGGGACACTCTGAGATATGAAGTTGGTGCTGAGGACCACGTGACACCTTTTGCCTCGGGGTCCCAGGACATCAAGTCCTGGAGAGGATTTTTTTTTTTTTTTTTTTTTTTTGAGACGGAGTCTCCCTGTATCGCCCAGGCTGGAGTGCAGTGGCCGTGATCTTGGCTCACTGGAAGCTCCACCTCCCGGGTTCATGCCAATCTCCTGCCTCAGCCTCCCGAGTAGCTGGGACTACAGGCGCTGGCCACCTCGCCCGGCTAATTTTTTTTTTTTTTTAGTAGAGACGGGGTTTCACCGTGTTAGCCAGGATAGTCTCGATCTCCTGACCTTGTGATCCGCCCATCTCGGCCTCCCAAAGTGCTGGGATTACAGGTGTGAGCCACCGTGCCCGACCAAGTCCTGGAGGCACTTTCTCAGTCATTCTAGAAATGCTGACATGGTCTCATCAGTTGAACCTCCCCTTTAGCATACTCCCATTAAAAGGGGGCTTGCTCATTTCTTTCATTTCTCTCAACAACATATTCCAGCGGTGTTCTAAAGATTCCCTTGCTGTTCTGACATTGGGTCCACACTTGAGAAGGATTGTACTGCTTTTCTTGTTTTTTTTTTTTTTTTTGAGACGGAGTCTCGCTCTGTTGCCCAGGCTGGAGTGCAGTGGCCAGATCTCAGCTCACTGCAAGCTCCGCCTCCCGGGTTTACGCCATTCTCCTGCCTCAGCCTCCCGAGTAGCTGGGACTACAGGCGCCCGCCCCTCGCCCGTCTAGTTTTTTGTATTTTTTAGTGGAGACGGAGTTTCACCATGTTAGCCAGGATGGTCTCGATCTCCTGACCTCGTGATCCGCCCGCCTCAGCCTCCCAAAGTGCTGGGATTACAGGCTTGAGCCACCGCGCCCGGCCTGTACTGCTTTTCTCCAGACTGGGGATGTCTCTCAGCCTCCCAGAGCTGGAGACAGACATTGCTGTTTGCCCAGCCACCTGCAATCCAGGAAGAGAGGCCTCCACAGACATCAGTTCTGATGGTGCCTGGGTCTTAGACTTCCAGCCTCCAGAACTGTGAGAAAATGAATTTCTGCTATTTAAGCCGCCTAGTTATGATATTTTGTTATGGTAGCCCAAGACCCCCCTCCCCACCACCACCACAAGCACATGTGTTTCCTTTATAAATATAAATATAGAGAGGAGTTTGACCAGGCGCAGTGGCTCACGCTTGTAATCCCAGCACTTTGGGAGGCCGAGGCAGGTGGATCACATGAGGTCAGCAGTTCGAGACCAGCCTGGTCATAATAGTAAAACCCCATCTCTGCTAAAAATACAACAATTCGCCGGTCGTGGTGGTGGGTGCCTGTATTTCAACCTACTGCGGAGGCTGAGGCAGGAGAATCGCTTGAACCTGGGAGGTGGAGGTTGCAGTGAGCCGAGATCGAGCCACTGGCATCAGAGCAGCCTGATCATCAGAGTGAGACTCCAACTCAAAAATAAACAAATAAAGAGGAATATTTATATATTTCTCCCTATATTTACAATATTTATATATATAAGATATATAAATATGTCATATTTATATTTATAAAGCAATCTCTATATTTAATACACTAATACATTAAATATCTATTTTACATACATTATCTATGTGGACATATAAAAAGGAATTTATATGTCTCTTTGCTGGTCGGACACTTCCCTGCTCTTCTTTTCCCAGTGGTTTCTGGCCTTTGTCTCTGATTCCTGGAGACAGCCTCTAAATCCTTGGAATTTCCTGGCTGATGGACATGTCTGTTACTCATGGTGACCCCCCCAGGGTCACACCTGAGTTCATGCCAACCAGAGGACCTGTGGTTGACTCTGGTCAACCACACCAGAACGACCAATCATGTGATTTGAAGGTGGGGACTTTGAGCCACATGGTATCAGGCCGACGTGCCGAAAGGACCTGGGGGGCTGGAGGATGACTCCACTGTCTGGCCAATGATTGAGTCACCAGGCCGTTGGAATCAAATCCCTGGACGTGGAGGCCCAGGCAAACTTCCCTGGTTGGTGATACAGATCAATGTGCTGAGAGGGTGATGCGTCCTGAGGACACAGAAATGTCATCTTTGGGATCCTCTCAGAGTTTCCACTGTGTGTCTCTGCTTTTGTCCGGTCTTAACTTTTGTCAGTGTTCCTCTTATATGAAACTATAAAGAAAGTATCATGCTTGGTTGAGAATAGTGGCTCACTCCGGTAATCCCAGCACTTTGGGAGAACGAGGTGGGCAGATCACCTGCGGTCAGGAGTTCGAGACCAACCTGGCCAACATGGTGAAACCCCGTCTCTACTAAAAATACAAAAATTAGCCGGGTGTGATGGCGCACACCTGTAATCCCAGCTACTCGGGAGCCTGAGGCAAGAGAATCGCTTGAATCTGGGAGGCGGAGGTTGCAGTGAGCCAAGATCCCACCACTGTACTCCAGCCTGGGCGACAGAGCGAGACTCCATCTCAAAAACAAAAAAGAAAAAGAAAAAGAGAAAGTATCATGCTTTTCTGAGTTCTGCGAGTTGTTATAATTATCAAATCTGAGGCCACTGTGGGAATCTCCAAATTTGTAGCCAGTTGGTGAGAAGTACATGTGGTCTGAGGACACCAAAGCTTGCAGCTTGCGTCTAAAGTGAGGGCAGCCTAGTGGGGGCTTATGGCCTTAACCTGTGGCCTTTGATGTGACATCAGGGAGTTGACATCAGAATTGCATCACACGGGCCAGGTGCGGTGGCTCATGCTTGTCATCCCAGCACTTTGGGAGGCAAGGTAAGAGGATCGCTTGAGCTTCAGTCTGAGGCCGCAGTGAGCTATGACCGCACCACTGCACCCCAGTCTGGGTGACAGGACAAGACCCCAAAATAAAAAAGACTCCAAAAAGAAAAAAGAAAAATCACAAAGAATTGCATGGCAGACTGCCTGTCTATAACAGCTTTAACTGTTGCAGGGACTGTTTTTTGTTTTTGTGTGTGTGTGTATCGAGGGGGCAGACAGAGTCTCACCCTGTTGCCCAGGCTGGAGTGCAGTGGTGCAATCTCTGCTCGCTACAACCTCCACTTCCCAGGTTCAAGTGATTCTCCCGCCTCAGCCTCCCAAATAGCTGGGATTACAGGTGTGCACCACCACGCCTGGCTAATTTTTGTATTTTTACTAGAGACAGGGTTTCACCCGTTAGCCAGGCTGGTCTCGAACTCCTGCTGGGATCACAGGCGTGAGCCACCCTGTCCTGCCACCTTTAGAGTTTTCTTACCACCTGATTTTTCTTCTCTCAGTATCTTTCCCTCATTTCCTGCTTTAAAACTCTAGCTTGGGGTCTGGGCGCAGTAGCTCACGCCTGTAATCCCGGCACTTTGGAAGGCTGAGACGGGCGAGTCACTTGAGGTCAGGAGTTGGAGACCAGCCTGGCCAACATGGTGAAACCCCATCTCTACTATTTTTACAAAAGTTAGTCGGACGTACGGTTGGGTGCCTGTAGTCCCAGCTACTTGGGAGGCTGAGGCAGGAGAATTCGCTTGAATCCAGAGGTGAAAGTTGTAAGGAGCCGAGGTTGTGCCACTGCACTCCAGCCTGGCAGACGGAGCGAGACTCTGTCTCCAAAACAAACAAACAAACAAACAAACAAACAAAACCTCTAGCTTGGGATCGGCCTTCTCTTCTATTATTTTTCTTTTTAAAATAACTTTTAAAAACTAGATGTTGTCCGGGCGCGGTGGCTCACACCTGTAATCCCAGCACTTTGGGAGGCCAAGGCGGGCAGATCACAAGGTCAGGAGTTCGAGACCATCTTGGCTAACACAGTGAAACCCCGTCTCTACTAAAAATACAAAAAATTAGCCAGGCGTGGTGGTGGGTGCCTGTAGTCCCAGCTACTGGGGAGGCTGAGGCAGGAGAATGGCGTGAACCCGGGAGGCGGAGCTTGCAGTGAGCCGAGATCCCGCCACTGCACTCCAGAGCGAGACTCCGCCTCAAAAAAAAAAAAAAAAAAAAATAGATGTTGATGCTATGTTGCCGAGGCTGGCCTCAAACTCCTGGCCTCAAGTGATCCTCCCTCCATGACCTCCAAAACTGCTGGGAATGTAGGTGTGAGCACTGCACCCAGCCTTGTTTTTTTCTACAAAACAAATGCGGGATTATCTTCCAGAACTAATTAATATGTTCAAATAACCACAATCCCATTAAGGAAAAATGTCACTCGACAGCAAATAATCAATGCAGACCAATATGATCACACTTGCTGTGAAGGTGAGAAAAGTTCATCTTTATTACGTTTCCCCAAGAGACGCACTGCACTGTTCTCTTGAAAACGCACGGCCCATGTCCTCCTTTAGAACACACATCCTCTTTAAAGTAACATACAAACATGCCAATACAAGGTAAAAAATTACATCTGAATTCTCACATTTCAAACATACACTAAATATCAAATAAAAATTTACTTCTACAAGAATTTAGGGGAACTATCATGTAGCTATAAGTGTAATACATATATTAAGTATCATAGATAAAAAGAATGCTCCGTTCAGCAGCACAAGGAATAATAGATACAAAGATTTAAAGATAAAAGATTTAGCATAAAAAGAATTCTCTCTTAAAAAGGAAAACAAAATTGTGTTTATGTATCTATATCAGCTATAACACCCATCTCACAACTTTATAGGAACAATGTCTATTCAAAAATACCAGTATTTTCAAAATATTTTAAACAAATGTAGTAATAATTCTATGCCCATCTTTATCAAAATAAACCAATAAAATATATAGTCTATATTAGACATGTTAATATATATATCTAAGACATGTTAAAAATCACAACTGAATTCTGACAATTCAGTCGTAAGTCTAAACAGCAAATAAAAAATTCTGTGATGAGAACTTAGGGGAACTACCAATAGCTATAAATAGGAGAGATTATTATGTAAGTATCATAGATAAAAAGTGTACTCGCCCCAGAGGTACATGTAATAATACAGAAAACAATTTAAAGATAATATACGATTTAGGATAAAAAGGATTCTCTCTTAAAATGAAAATAAAGTTATCTTTATGTATATATAACAGCTATAACTCTCATCTAAAAATATACAGGAACTGCATGTTTTAAAAAGTACAACAATTTCCAAACTATTTGAAATAAACCTATTAATAATTCAGTGGCCCGCATTTTCCAAACAAACCAATAAAATGCATAATGTGCATGAAGCTATCTGTTACGGTCTATGGCACTCATATTTCACAAAGAATTCTGTGCCAATCTGAGTGTCTGCCGTGTGCCTTCAAATGCTCCAGGACTGCGGCAGCCAAGTCCATAGGAAACAGGACCTCCAGGTTCGGCCCCAGGGAGGTTGAAATTCAGCAATATCAAAAGGGAGGTGGTGCCGCAGGAAGGGGTGGAACCAGAAACACCCCTGGTTTCGCACTGTTCTCTATGGATTCCTAGAAGTAGCTCCCCCCATCCCCCCCCCCCGGTCCTAAGAGGACAACGTGATCACTGTATTCAGCTCCTTCTAGAACAGTCCAGGTTCTTCTAGATGATCTGCACAAATGGCTGCTGTCCTCCTTCGTGGTGTCTCCCATTAGCATTGGAATAAAGTTCTTGCTGAAAATCCGCATCTCCCTGGGCCTGGTGTTCTGGAAGTGAGAGAGAGAAGTCACACTTCAGGGAGGCAGCTCTCTAGACAGGAAGGTTATTCATGTCCCACGCACGTCAAGTCTAACTAGAGTTCAGAGCAATTGAGAAATGCAATTTTATCTCCTACCTTTCATTCTATACCCTGCTTCTGAACCATTGTGTTCAACTGTGATACTTAGACTTTGGTGACCCTGACTCCAAAACTCACTCAGTACACCCAAGGTCAGCCCCAGTGATCTTCATAGCAAGGACTTTGGGTGGGTCTGCCCAGGGAGTAGGGCACCCTCAGAGAATGTGGCTTTGGACCTCATCACAGCTGGGGCTTTTGTGTCACTTCAGAGCTAAACTTGTAACCATGCTAGATCCGTTTCCAATGTGACAACATCACGAACCACAAGTCCAGAAGCCTAATCCATCATCCTACCTCCTCATGATGAAGTCTCATGCTCTGCTCAACGTGGTCAGCTGCACAAGATGTAAACCAAAGCTCCACTGAACCCTCAACCCAAATCGGTAACTCAAGTGCGTCAATCATAATGAAGCTCCCCGAACTCAGTATTTGTGATTATTTTTGAGTCAGGGTCTCACTCTGTCGCCCGGGCTGGAGTGCTGTGGCAGGATCAGGGCTCCCTGCAGCCCCGAGCTCCCAGGCTCCAGTGATCCTCCCGCCTCAGCCTCCTGAGTAGTTGGGAGAAGAGATGCCTCCCACATCGCCTAGCTAATTTTTGTTATTTTTGTGGAGAGGGAATCTCGCCACGTTGCCCAGGCTTGAAGCTGGATCAAGCAATTGGGTTCCTCAGATTTCTGAAATAGACCCCAATAGTCTTCCTTTGCCCCAGAGGAAGCAGATGTACCTTCTCTCAGGCCGATGACCTCAGGCCTTCATGGTCCCTGGAGCTCTAGGAAAGGTGGCACGATCTCGCGCCCACACCCAGTGCTCTGGGTCATAAGCCTGGATCTGGAAAAACAAACATCCTTTGAGAAGATGGGGACTCGCTAGGATACCCCTCCCTGCCCTCCTCCAGCCTCCAGCCCACCCGATTCCTCCCCATCTCCACCTCCCCATGCCCCACCCACCTCCTCCAACTCCTCCAGGGAAACCCAGGCCCTGAAGCGCATGGAACGGAAGAACTGGAACCGAAGCTTATGGAACAAGGCTTTCTGAGAGCGGGTCTTCCCGGCCCTCCAGCGCATGGAACGGAAGAACTGGAACCGACGCCTACGGAACCAGGGTATCTGAGAGCGGTTCTTCCTGTACAGGAAGTAGATGATGTTTTGTTTGGGGGTCTCGCTGTCCTCCTCCATGTCATTGGCCAGGTAGCTGGGGACAGAAATCAGGTTACTGCTTAGGGGCACCACCAGGAGATACCTCCGGCTGAGGTCAGCTTCCCAGAGGAGGGCAGGGGACCGTCCTCCGCTCAGGACTGACACCCACCCTGCAGAGAGTCACGCCTTCCTCAGAGGGCTCTGCTGGACAGAGACCTGCTGAAGGGCGTCTCCCACTCCTTCAGGATGGAGACAAAAACCCAACTGGTGACCAAGAGTGGTGGCTTACGCTTAGAATCCCAGCACATTGGGAGGCCAAAGCAGGAGGATCACTTGAGGCCAGAAGTTTGAGATGGG
The DNA here is from genome assembly GCF_043159975.1 of Macaca nemestrina. Classification (NCBI taxonomy): domain Eukaryota; kingdom Metazoa; phylum Chordata; class Mammalia; order Primates; family Cercopithecidae; genus Macaca; species Macaca nemestrina. Next base: position 149,984,010 of record NC_092128.1, read on the forward strand.
GCTGGGCAACATAGCAAGACCCTCATCTCTATTAAAAATATAAAAAATATGCTGGACATTGTGGCTCATGCCTGTAATCCCAGCACTTTGGAAGGCTGAAGCAGGTGGATCGCTTGAGACCAGGAGTTTGAGACCAGCCTGGTCAACATGGAGAAACCCCATCTCTACTAAAAATACAAAAATCAGCCTAGCTACTCAAGAGGCTGAAGCATAAGAATTGTGTGAACCCAGTAGGCAGAGGTTGCAGTGAGCCGAGATTGGGCCACTCCATTCCAGCCTGAGGGGCACAGCAACACTCTGTCTCAATAAGTAAGTAAATAAATAAATAAATAAATAAACTGTCTAGGTGTGGTGGCACAGCTCTGTAGTCGGAGTTAATCAAGAGGCTGAGGTGGGAGGATCGCTTGAGTCCAGGATATAGAGGCTGCACTGAGCTATGATCTCAACACTGCACTCCATCTTGGGGGACAGGGCAAGTCTGTCTCAAAAAAATAAAAGAAATTGGATACATTGATATTTTGCCAGGACCCTGCCTTCTACATTCATCTAGTCTAATGAGACTGGGAGAAATCAGGGCAGATGACCTAATCCCAATGTCACATTATCATAGGATGTAACTGGAGAGCTACGGACATGCTGAAGTTGGAAGATGACGGAAGGCACGACAGAGGCTGTGGGGTGAACTGACTTCAAGGACTGTGTCCTTCCCTTCAGAACCACATGTGTGCGGGACACCCAGACAGAAAACACAAACGCAAAGTCAGTGGAGGGCATTTGGAAGGAGCAGTGAAGCCAAGCCAGGAAACACCAAAAAGGCAAGCCAGTGTGGTTGTAGAGATTGTAGAGAGGGTGGAATTGGCACTGTGGACCCTGGCCTCGATTTAGAAAGACATCAGCTAAGGCAGTTGTTCAGGTGGGCAATGAGGGTGTTGTGCTTTGGAAAGATGCTCAGGCTGCACTAGGAAGCCCCCTGGCTTGGGGAGAGACTCCAGGAGACCTTGTCAGGGAGCATTTGACAGTGGATTCGAGTGATGCAGGGGGGACCTGAACTGTGGTCTCCATCATGGGAACCCGGAGGAGGTCGATGGCGTTTGCAGTTGATGTGGGAAGGAGAGAGAGAAGAATCAGAAAGGCTGCTTCTGGGGGAAGTGTCGTGTCCACTCCTCCGCTCCTTTTCCCTTTTCTTCTCCCCTTAGGAGTGGTTTATGGTTCCTTTTGTTTTATTCTTTTATTTGTACACCAGCGTTGGAGTTTGTTTTTTTGGCTTTTTTTTTTTTTTTTTTGGGAAAAAGTCTCACTCTGTCACCCAGGCTGGAGTGCAGTGGCTCAACCTTAGCTCACTGCAACCTCCCCGTCCTGGGTTCAAGGGGTTCTCTTGCCTCAGCCTCCTGAGTAGCTGGGATTACAGGTGCACACCACCGTGCCCGGCTAATTTTTCTATTTTTAGTAGAGACGGGGTTTGGCCATGTTGGCCAGGCTGGTCTCAAACTCCTGACCTCAGGTGATCCGCCTGCCTTGGCCTCCCAAAATGTTGGGATTACAGGCATGAACCACCTCGCCCAGCCTGAGTTTGTTTTTAGAAACAACACTCTAAGAACAAGATAGTATAATCCTGTCTTTTTTGTACACAGAGTAAAGAGGACAAACAGGTGAAAGGAAAAATGAAAGGCTGGAATCCCACCTCCCCCGCTGTCCCAGGGCATTGGATATTGATGGATAGGAGGAAGCAAACCACTCACAGAGCCAGGAAGAAATGAATGCGTTGGTATTGCCAGGAGAAGAGGCCGGCCCGGCTAAAATATGCTATGACCATAGCCAGGAGATACTGATGGAGACAAACGAACACAGAGAGGGAGAGGTCACATCTTGGAAGAGGAAGATTGTGGAGAGGGGGAATGAGGGTCTGGGGAAGGGCTGCACCTCAGAGAAGGGACCTCAGTGTTGGGGTAGCTGTACTTATTTGGAAATGGCGGGTTGGAGGGATATTCGAAGGTTGGATGCAAATCTGAGAAGCCGGAGGAAGGGTTTTCGGTGATGCTCCCAGGATGGTGGACTCCAGATGGGATCTTTGGAGGGGGTGTGTCTAGGTGGGCTGGTGTCAGGAGGGTCTTTTGTGTGCCAGGCAGAGAAGTGTCCCAAAGAGCTGAGAGTAGAGGGGCCAGGAGCTCCAGGACTGCAGCCAGACTGTGGCCCAGGGCTGAGATCCCAGAGGACCCGTAGGAGAGATGGGCTATTCATTCACTTGGCAAGAGACCAGCAGAGTCCTGAGAGAGATGCTGACAAATCATAAAAAGACCAAGAACAGCTGGGAGTGGCGGCTCAAGCCTGTGATGCCGGTACTTTGAGAGGTGGAGACAGGAGGATCACGTGAGCCCAACAGTTCGAGAACAACCTGGGCAACATAGCAAGACTCTGTTTCTACAAAGATTTCAAAAATTCATTGAGCATGGTGGCATGTGCTAGTCCCAGCTCCTCAGGAGACTGAGTAAAGACGATTGCGGGCCGGGCGCGGTGGCTCACGCCTGTAATCCCTGCACTTTGGGAGGCTGAGGCGGGCGGATCACGAGGTCAGGAGATCGAGACCATCCTGGCTAACACGGTGAAACCCCGTCTCTACTAAAATACAAAAAATTAGCCGGGCGCGGTGGCGGGCGCCTGTAGTCCCAGCTACTCGGGTGGCTGAGGCAGGAGAATGGCGCGAACCCAGGAGGCGGAGCTTGCAGTGAGCCGAGATGGTGCCACTGCACTCCAGCCTGGGCGACAAAGTGAAGACTCCGCCTCAAAAAAAAAAAAAAAAAAAAAAAAGACGATTGCTTGAGCCCAGGAATTAGAGGCTTCAGTGCGCTGTGATCATGCCACTGCACTCCATCCTGGGGAGCAGAGCTAGACTCTCAGAAAAAAAAAAATGTGTGGGTGCCAAGACTCAAGATTGTGGGAGCTGGTCGGGCACAGTGGCTGACGTCTGTAATCTCAGCACTTTGGGAGGCCAAGGTGGGTGGATCACCTGAGGTCAGGTGTTCAGGACCAACCTGGCCAACATGGCAAAACCCCGTCTCTACTAAAAACACAAAAATTAGCCAGGCGTGGTGGTTCACGTCTGTAATCCCAGCTGCTTGGAGGCTGAGGCAGGAGAATCGCTTGAACTCAGGAGGCGTTGGCTGCAGTGAGTCAAGATCAAGACACTGCCCTCCAACCTGGACAACAGAGCAAGACTCTGTCTCTCTCTCTCTCTCTCTCTCTCTCTCTCTCTCTCTCTCACACACACACACACACACAAAGACTGTAGGAGTATCTGGTGGGAGGTGGTGGAGGGAGAACTGTGGGTTTGAAAGCGGTGCCCTCCCCCGGGCCGTGCATTAGAACAGGAGCACAGTTACATGGAGAACAACCTTACCTTGTCCGACACCCTCAGATCTTTGTCCCAGGCCAGGAATCTTTTAATGACAGGATCCTCTGTGATTAGAGAGCAGATGTCAGCGTGAGAAGCAGGGCAGGGTTTCCGTGGGAGCAGCAGGGCAGCGAGGAGAAGTGTGCCTCCCGGGGGGAAGTCTCAGGATTGTGGCCACGGGTGAGGGGGATGGGAGAGGGGAAAATGACTTTCACTGGGCAAGGGAGAGAGGCTCCTGCTCTGAGACTCCCCTGGGAAGAGGCCGAAGGAGACCCTGGGTGTGAGAATCTACAGGATGTAGGGCTGGGAATAAGCCAGGACACCCTCCCAGCAGACCCGGAGGGACCGCTGCAGAGTCATAAAGGAATTCCCATCATTTCCTCATGAGACAGTCACATCAGGGTGTGACCATGGCCTTGGTATCCCCCACTATGGATGGAGACACTTAGGTTTAGAAAAGTTAGTAAGAGACATTGAATTTCAGAGGGCACAGCTGAAACCGCTGTCTTTGTTTATTGATTTTGTTTTTCTTTATTAGATTTTTATTTTTATTTATTAACTTATTAATAAATAATTTTAATCTCAAATAATAAATAATTTGAGAAAGAGTCTCACTCTGTGGGCCAGGCTGGAGTGCAGTGGCACGATCTCGGCTCACTGCAACCTCTGCCTCCCGGGTTTAAGCAATTCTCCTGTCTCAGCCTCCCGAGTAGCTGGGATTACAGGCATAAGCTACCATGCCCAGCCTTGGTTTTTCTTTTGAGACAGGGTTTTGCTCTGTCACCCAGGCTGGAGTGCAGTGCTGCAGTCATAGCTCATTACATCCTCAAAGTCCTGAGTTTGGCCGGGCGCGGTGGCTCAAGCCTGTAATCCCAGCACTTTGGGAGGCCGAGACGGGCGGATCACGAGGTCAGGAGATCGAGACCATCCTGGCTAACACGGTGAAACCCCGTCTCTACTAAAAAATACAAAAAAACTAGCCGGGTGAGGTGGCGGGCGCCTGTAGTCCCAGCTACTCGGGAGGCTGAGGCAGGAGAATGGCGTAAATCCGGGAGGCGGAGCTTGCAGTGATCTGAGATCCGGCCACTGCACTCCAGCCCGGACGACAGAGCCAGACTCCGTCTCAAAAAAAAAAAAAAAAAAAAGTCCTGAGTTCAAGCAATCCTCTTGCCTCAGCCTCCCAACGTGCTGGGATCTCAGGCGTGAGCCACCACGCCTGGCCCGAAACCAAACTTTCTTATCCCACGCGCTGACCTTTATCAAGTCTAGCCTAATCCTCTATCATCTCCTGAGCGTCCCTCATGAATGATCACTTCCAAGTCCTCCCAGATGGAGAGCTCACCCACTGGGGGCATATTTTTCCCATTGGAAAAGAGTGGTTATTGGAAGTTTCCTCTTTTTAGAAAGAACAGGATTGGAGGTGCTCTCTGGGGTGTCCTCCTACCAAGCAGCCTGTTGAAGGCCTCGTGGTGCTCGGGGAGCACGGGCGACACTCGCCGTCGCTTCAGCTTCATCTTGAGGCCACACAGCGTCTCCACCACCCAGGTCTCCTCAGGTTCAGGGGAGAGCTCCTTCTCTGGCTCCTCATCAGACTGGTCCGACCACTCCCTCTTCCTTTTCCAGCAAACGGACCTACATGAGGGTCTGGGATCTACCCCAAGGGCTGAGTAAAGAAACCAGACCGCCGTGTAATGCTTCTGCAACTGATCACCTTAGACCCCGACCCCAAACCCCAAAGCACTCTCCATCCTCCCCAGCCTTGCAGACTGCTGGCTTCTCCATGCCATCTTTCCTTCTGTCAGTCTCCTCTCCTGAGCCCCATGTGCTGCTCCGTCTCCTCCCCATTCTCCCATTTCTCTGTCCTCAGAAGACTTTGTCCTTCCCTGGTCCCTGGCTCTCTGAGTCCCTTCTTTTTTTTTTTTTTTTTTTTTTTTTTTTTGAGACACAGTCTTGCTTTGTGGCCTAGGCTGGAGTGTAGTGGTGCGATCTCGGCTCACTGCAACCTCTGTCTCCCCAGTTCCAGTGATTCTCCTGCCTAAGCCTCCCAAGTAGCTGGGATTACAAGTGCCCGCCATAATGCCCAGCTCATTTTTGTACTTCTAGAAGAGACAAGGTTTCAACACGTTGGCCAGGCTGGTTTCAAACTCCTGGCCTCAAGTGATCCACCTGCCTTGGCCTCCCAGAGTGCTGGGATTACGGGTGTGAGCCACTACACCCTGCCTCAGTACCTCCATTCCTCCCACACACCCTCCTCACATGCTCCTTCTGGGCCCTTCCTTCTTCTTCTTCTCTTTTTTTTTTTTTTTTTTAGACAGGTTCTCACTCTATCACTCAGACTGGACTTCAGGGATGCTATCTTGGCTCAAAGCAACCTCCGCCTCCCGGGTTCAAGTGATTCTCCTGTCTCAGCCTCCCGAGTAGCTGGGATTACAGGCGTGCACCACCACGCCTGGCTAATTTTTGTATTGTTAGTATAAGTGAGGTTTCGCTATATTGGTCTGGTTGGTCTCAAACAACTGACCTCAAGTGATCCACCCATCTCGGCCTCCCAAAGTACTGGGATTACAGGCATGAGCTACCACACCTGGGCTTTGTTTTTCTTTGGACACAGGGTTTGCTCGGTTACCCAGGCTGGAGTGTAGTGGTACAGTCATAGCTCACTGCAGCCTCAAAGTCCTGAGTTCAGGAGTCCCCTTGACTCAGCCTCCCAATGTGCTGGTATCTCAGGCGTGAGCCACAGCGCCTGACCTGAAACCAAGCTTTTTTTTTTTCTTCCTTTTTTTTTTGAGACGGAGTCTCGCTCTGTCGCCCAGGCTGGAGTGCAGTGGTACGATCTCGGCTCACTGCAAGCTCTGCCTCCCGGGTTCATGCCATTCTCCTGCCTCAGCCTCCCGAGTAGCTGGGACTACAGGCGCCTGCCACCAGGCCTGGCTAATTTTTTGTATTTTTAGTAGAGATGGATTTCACCGTGTTAGCCAGGATGGTCTCGATCTCCTGACCTTGTGATCCGTCTGCCTCGGCCTCCCAAAGTGCTGGGATTACAGGCGTGAACCACGGTGCCCAGCTGAAACCAAGCTTTCTTATCCCAAGCGCCCACCTTTATCAAGTCTAGCTAATCCTCTATCATCTCCTAAGCGTCCCTCATGAATGATCACTTCCGAGTCCTCCCGCATGGAGAGCTCACCCACTGGGGGCATATTTTTCCCATTGGAAAAGAGTGGTTATTGGAAATATCCTCTTTTTTAGAAGAACAGGATTGGAGGTGCTGTCTGGGGTGTCCTCCTACCAAGCTGGCTGTTGAAGGCCTCGTGGTGCTCGGGGAGCACGGGCGACACTCGCCGTTGCTTCAGCTTCATCTTGAGGCCACACAGTGTCTCCACCACCCAGGTCTCCTCAGGTTCAGGGGAGAGCGCCTTCTCTGGCTCCTCGTCAGACTGGTCCGACCACTCCCTCTTCCTTTTCCAGCAAAGGGACCTACATGAGGGGCTGGGATCTACCCCAGGGGCTGAGTAAAGAAACCAGACTGCCGTGTAATGCTTCTGCAACTGATCACCTTAGACCCCGACCCCAAACCCCAAAGCACTCTCCATCCTCCCCAGCCTTGCAGACTGCTGGCTTCTCCAAGCCATCTTTCCTTCTGTCTGTCTTATCTGCTGAGCCCCATGTGCCGCTCCTTCTCCTCCCCATTCTTTCGTTTCTCTGTCCTCAGAACACATCCTCATGTTCTTCCCTAGTCCCTAGCTCTCTGAGTCCCTCCTTTTTTTTTGTTTCGAGACAGAATCTTGCTTTGTCGCCGAGGCTGGAGTGTAGTGGTGCAATCTCAGCTCACTGCAGCATCCATCCCCCAGATTCCGGTTATTCTCCTGTCTCAGCCTCTCTGGTAGCTGGGATTACAGGTGCCTGCCATAATGCCCAGCTCAATTTTGTTTTTTTTTTTTGTTTTTTTTTTTTTTTTTGAGACGGAGTCTCGCTTTGTCGCCCAGGCTGGAGTGCAGTGGCCGGATCTCAGCTCACTGCAAGCTCCGCCTCCTGGGTTTACGCCATTCTCCTGCCTCAGCCTCCCGAGTAGCTGGGACTACAGGCGCCCACCACCTCGCCCGGCTAGTTTTTTGTATTTTTAGTAGAGACGGGGTTTCACCATATTAGCCAGGATGGTCTCGATCTCCTGACCTCGTGATCCGCCCGTCTCGGCCTCCCAAAGTGCTGGGATTACAGGCTTGAGCCACCACGCCCGGCCTCAATTTTGTATTTTTAGTAGAGACGGGGTTTCACCATCTTGGCCAGGCTGATCTCAAACTCCTGGCCTCAAGTGATCCTCCTGCCTTGGCCTCCCAAAGTGCTGGGATTACAGGTGTTAGCCACTGCACCTGGCCTGAGTTTCTCCATTCTTCCCACACACCCTCCTCAGGTTCTCCTTCCTGACCTCTGACCCTTTTTTTTTTTCTTTTTTTTGAGACAGCGTCTCACTCTTTCACACAGACCGGAGTGCAGTAGCGCGATCTCGGCTCACTACAACCTCTTCCTCCCAGGCTCAAGTGATTCTCTTGTCTCAACCTTCCAAGTAGCTGGGATTAGAGGCACGCACCATTACCACCTGGCTAATTTTTGTACTTTTAGTAGAGACGGGGTTTCACCATGTTGGCCAGGCTGGTCTTGAACTCCTGACCTCAGGTGATCTGCCTGCCTTGGCCTCCCAAAGTGTTGGGGTTACAGGCGCGAGCCACTGCACCCAGCTCCCTTCCTTTGAGTTAGTCAATCCTGTCCCACCTCTTCTTGCTCCAGTCCCCTCACCTGATGGTCCCGACACTTCATCATCCACCACCTCCTGGAGGGAGTACTCCGAGGTGTTCGGCTGGGGGCTCTCCTCCTTATCCTCGGGGAGCAGGGTCGTGATCTTTCCCAAAATCTGTTCCATCCCACGGAACCTAGTCTCTGTTCTGTCCAAGGCCTTCTTCTGGACTCTGCTAGGAGCCAGAAGAGTGTGTTATGAATTCTCGAGGCTGGGAGAAGTCAGGAGTGGCGAACAGCTCTGAGAAGATACTGTTGTCCACCTCAGCTCCCAGGCGCCGACGGAGTCCGGTCCTCCAATCAGGAAGGTTGGAATCTCTGATGTCATTGGCCATTCCAACCTGGCAACCAGTTTGAAGAAAAACACATGTAACTGCCAGGCTGATCTCTTGTCCCGGAGATGCTGAGTGAATGGTATCTCCTGCCACTGTCCCGATCTCAGACCACTGTCCACAAGCATCTTCAGTGTCTCCGTATCCCTCTGTTCCCTGTCCCAGCAGAGGCTGTGTCCTCTCCACTCAAAGCCTGAGGCATGGTGGGGTCTCCTCTTCTCTGTACATGTCCATTTCAGAGTCCAGTGTGGTGGGAGAGGGAACAGGGTGGGAAAGAACTAGGGTAAGCAGAAACGATGAAACCTTACAAGAGTGAGATGATCATGTACAAGAGATCCCAGGAACACTGACTTGATGAAAAAGTCACATCAGAGCACTCAGTTTGGCAGAGCTTTTCTGCCGAATGTTCACTGACATTCACTGTCCGAGATTCTGTACTGGGGGTACACACGTCCTCTGCCCTAAGAGACATTTTGAGGTCTGAAAATCATAGGAATCTGCCCATGAGCTCACACATATTTTCACTGGTGTCCCCAATTTCAGGGAGTCCATGGATTGCCTAAAGCCAGCCCTTCCAGTTCGGCTAAGAAATTCTAGTTTATTTTATTTATTTATTTATTTTTTTTTTGAGACGGAGTCTTGCTCTGTCACCCAGGCTGGAGTGCAGTGGCCGGATCTCAGCTCACTGCAGGCTCCGCCTCCCGGGTTTACGCCGTTCTCCTGCCTCAGCCTCCCAAGTAGCTGGGACTACAGGCGCCCGCCACCTCGCCCGGCTAGTTTTTTTGTATTTTTTAGTAGAGACGGGGTTTCACCGTGTTAGCCGGGATCGTCTCTCGATCTCCTGGCCTCGTGATCTGCCCGTCTCGGCCTCCCAAAGTGCTGGGATTACAGGCTTGAGCCACCGCGCCCGGCCTAAAAAAATTTTTTTTGATAAAAAATAAAAGAGTTGCATGACATTCAGAGACCATCCGAAAAACCTGTGGGTTCCTGGCCAGCCTCAGTGGCTCACGCCTGTAATCCCAGCACTTTGGGAAGCCAAAGTGGGTGGATTACTTGAGGTCAGGAGTTTGAGACCAGCCTGGCCAACATGGTGAAACCCCATCTCTACTAAAAATACAAAAAAATTAGCCAGGCATCGTGGTGGGTGCCTGTATCCCAGCTACTTGGGAGTGGTGGGCTGGAGAATCACTTGAACTCAGGGTGCAGAGGTTGCAGCGAGTCAAGATTGCACCATTGCACTGCAGCCTGGGCAACAAGAGCAAAACTCCGTCTGAAAAAAAAGAAGCTGTGAGTGAGTCCCACACGGCTTCCTAGCGGGCTGCGGCTCTCCTGGGAGTCTCTCGCTCATGGGAAAGGCACAAACTGAACGAGGAAGCAGATCCCAGTGCTGTGGAAGTCCCATCGTTAGGAAGCTCTGCTTTTCTAGAGTTCAAATTTGCATTCATGACCCTTTAAACCGTCAGAGCTGGGTGGGTCTTTCTATAACAAAACAGTTTGCTGTCTCTCTCCTGGTTAAAAGGCTTTCAAAGATTAGAAGATCAATGTTCTGACGCCATTAAAATTTCTCTTTTGTGGAATGAAACACTCTGATTTAACTCATCTTCAAGCCTGGTTTGCATATTCCTCTCTCTTCTGGCCACCTTGTCTAGACACACTACACTGAGGCAGTGCCCATCTTACGTGATGTTGACACATTGTCAAAAAATGGGCAAACCAGGCACGGTGGCACATGCCTGTAATCCTACCACTTTAAGAAGCCGAGGCAGACAGATCACCAGAGGTCAGAAGTTCGAGACCAGCCTGGCCAACATGTTGAAATCCGTCTCTACTAAAAATACAGAAAAAATTAGCCGGGTGTGGGGGTGCACATCTGTAATCCCAGCTACTTGGGAGGCTGAGGCAGGAGAATCACTTGAACCTGGAAGGCAGAGGTTGCAGTGAGCCGAGATTATGCTACTGCATTCCAGCCTGAGTGACAGAGCGAGACACCATCTCAAAAAAAAAAAAAAAGGCCAGGTGCGGTGGCTCAAGCCTGTAATCCCAGCACTTTGGGAGGCCGAGACGGGCGGATCACGAGGTCAGGAGATCGAGACCATCCTGGCTAACATGGTGAAACCCCGTCTCTACTAAAAAGTACAAAAAACTAGCCGGGCGAGGTGGCGGGCGCCTGTAGTCCCAGCTACTCCGGAGGCTGAGGCAGGAGAATGGCGTAAACCCGGGAGGCCGAGCTTGCAGTGAGCTGAGATCCGGCCACTGCAGTCCAGCCTGGGTGACAGAGCCAGACTCCGTCTCAAAAAAAAAAAAAAAAAAGACTAGCCCAGATTTGGTCTGATACATTCAAAAAAAAGCAAAACAGCCACCTCTGACCTTTTCTTTTCCTGCAATGATGCAGTTTCATACAACAATGGCTGTAGGTATGCTGCGGAAATATCATTCAAGTGAAACAGAAGGGCTTTCCTGGCTGGACACAGTGGTCACTCCTGTAATCCCAACACTTTGGTTGGCCAAGGTGGGAGGATTTGTTGCGGCCAGGAGTTCAAGGCTGCAGTGAGCTATGATCCCACCACTGCATTCCAGGCTGGGCATCAGAGTGAGGCCTGTCTCTAAAAAACCCTTCGCTCCCCAAAAGGATTTGCAAATACCAGCCTTTCGGGATGACACGAAGGAACATTAAGATGCAGATGCTGGGACCCAGCCCTATTGATTGTAGTTCAGAAACTGAGGTGGGGCCTGATTTAACTCCCTCACTGGAATCCATTCAGGTTTGGAACTTTCTTGGTTGGACAGTTCAAGAGAGATCATAAAGCAAAGCCGCTGTGGACTGAAATGAGCAGACAAGGTTTTCTGAGCGTGGTGAAATATGATTTGGGCCTCACTTGGGAGGGCTGTGGCCAGGCCTTGAGTCCTCGGCTCAGTGGGACCTTCTGAAACAGCCTCCAAGCCGCGCCCCCGCTTCCTTTGCTGTTGGATGACCCCCTCCAGCGGCTTTGGTGCCGATGGGAATAAGTCGACCTGCAGCGGAAGTTCAGCCCGAGTCTCAGCCCAGCAGCCTCCCCGCACCTGACGGGAATCTGGTCATGCTGCCGTCTCTGCGGTTCTCTGCGGAGTCATGGTTTCTGTACCTTGAAGAGAACTTCCCCTTCTGGGACCCAGACACCCTGGAAACCCTGAGGAAAAAAGCGAATGAAATTACTGAAGACAACTCTGTGGCGGGGAGATGGAAAAGAGGCTCTTTGGGGTTTTTTTATTTTTTTTAATCTTTTTATTTTTTTGAGACAGAGTCTCGCTCTTGTCATCCAGAGTGGATTGTAATGGCTCAGTCTCGGCTCACTGCAATCTCTGCCTCCCACGGTCAAGCGGTTCTCGTGCCTCAGCCTCCAGAGCAGCTGGGACAATAGGTGCAAACCACCATGCCCAGCTAAGTTTTGTACTTGTAGTACAGATGGGGTTTCGCCATGTTGCCCGGGCTGGTCTCGAACTCCTGGTCTCAAGCAATCCGCCTGCCTTGGCCTCCCAAAGTGCTAGGACTACAGGTACGAGCCGCAGTGCCCAGCCCTCACTGTATGGATTTTCTAAAAAAAAAAAAAAAAAAAAAAAAAACAGTAAATTTATCTTATTTGGCCAAAAGGTAAATTAACCTTTTCTCCTCTCCTTTTTTTTTTTTTTCTTTTTTTGAGATGGAGTCTTGCTCAGTCACCCAGGTTGGAGTGCAGTGGTGTGATCTTGGTTCACTGCAACCTCTGCCTCCTGGGTTCACACTGTTATCCTGCTTCAGCCTCCTGAGTACCTGAGACTACAGGTGCCCGCCACCATGCCCCGCTAATTTTTTTTTTTTTTTTTGTATTTTTTTTTTTTTAGACGGAGTCTCGCTCTGTCGCCCGGGCTGGAGTGCAGTGGCCGGATCTCAGCTCACTGCAAGCTCCGCCTCCTGGGTTTACGCCATTCTCCTGCCTCAGCCTCCGGAGTAGCTGGGACTACAGGCGCCCGCCAACTCACCCGGCTAGTTTTTTGTATTTTTTAGTAGAGACAGGGTTCACCGTGTTAGCCAGGATGGTCTCGATCACCTGACCTCGTGATCCGCCCGTTTCGGCCTCCCAAAGTGCTGGGATTACAGGCTTGAGCCACCGCGCCTGGCCTTTTTTTTTGTATTTTTAGTAAAGATGGGGTTTCACTGTGTTAGTCAGGATGGTCTCCATCTCCTGACTTCATGATCCACCCGCCTCGGCCTCCCAAAGTGCTGGGAATACAGGCGTAAGCCACCGTGCCTGGCCTCTCCTCTCCTTTTTAAAGGGTATTTCCTTGATAAACCTTGTAATATAAATAATTTTTGTGCCTTTGATATGTATCTAAATCTTTTAAAAAGGTAAATGAACTTCTTGCCAACATTGCAACCCAGTTACAACCCAGGAATTTTTTTTTTTTTTTTTTTTGAGTCATAATCTCGCCTGTCACCCAGGCTGGAGTGCAGTGGTACGATCTTGGCTCACTGCAACCTCCACTTCCCGGGTTCAAGCAATTCTCCCATCTCAACCTCCTGAGTAGCTGAGACTACAGGCACCTGCCGCCATGCCTGGCTAATTTTTGTATTTTTATTAGAGACAGGGTTTTACCTTGTTGGTCTGGCTGATCTTGAACTCCTGACCTCAGGTGATCTACCTGCCTTGGCCTCTCAAAGTGCTGGGATTACAGGCCTGAGCCATGGCGCCCGGCCACAACCCAGGAATTTTTTTTTCTTAAGAGCCTGAGAGTCTTGTCTTTGAAATATAAACCTCGAGGAAGGTAGTGTCCCTATCCTCCTGTTGCCTAGGGAGTTTAGCCTAGGCACCTTGAGCTGTTACTACCTGCTCGTCAAGGAGATATGAGAAGTTTTATTTTTTCATCAGATACAGGTAATTAACTAGCATGGATGGCCACCTTGATTTCCAGGTGAATTTAGAATGAGCGTTTAAGAATGCATAGCAGGCCAGGCACAGTGGCTCACACCTGTAATCCCAGCACGTTGTGAGAGGCTGAGACGGGCGAATCACTTGAAACCACACAGAAATCGAAAGGAGTTTGAGTCCAGCCTAGCCAATATGGTGAAACTCTGTCTCTACTAAAATACCAGTATTAACTGGGCATGATGGCACATGTCTGTAATTCTAGCTACTCGGGAGGCGTAGGCACGAGAATCACTTGAACCCAGGAGATGGAGGTTACAGTGAGCCAAGATCACACCACTACACTCCAGCCTGGATGACAGAATGAGACCCTGTCTCAAAAAAAAAAAAAAAAAAAAAAAAATTGCATAGCAAGTCCTTTTACATGAGGATGAGTTACTGTTTATCTTGAGAGCATGTATGCAATGGATTGTATCTGCCAGGCTATATAAAAAGGAGGCTTTGGCCAGGTGCCATGGCTTACGCCTATAATCCTAGCACTTTGGGAGGCCTAGGCGGGCGAATTACAAGGTCAGGATTTCGAGGCCATCCTAGCTAATATGACAAGACCCTGTCTCTACTAAAAATACAAAAAATTAGCCAGGTGTGTGGCACGCGCCTGTATTCCCAGTTACTTGGGAGGCTGAGGCAGGAGAATCACTTTAACGGGGGAGGCAGAGGTTGCAGTGAGCTGAGATTGTGCCACTGCACTCCAGCCTGGGCAACAGAGTCAGACTCTGTATCAAAAAAAAAAGGAGGCTTTATTTCTCTTTGCATCTCATTAATGGATCACCTGTGATGGGCATCACAGTCTGGTTTAATGTTTATTCAATAATAAAATTGTTTTCTTTATTTTCTGAATTTGTGGAGAGAATATTCTAGGTTAACAGAAGAATTGATTGATTGATTGATTGATTGATTGATTGATGGAGTCTAGCTCTGTCGCCAGGCTGGAGTGTAGTGGCGTGATCTTGGCTCACTGCAATCTCCGCCTCTCGGGTTCAAGTGATTCCCCTGCCTCAGCCTCCCAAGTAGCTGGGACTACAGGGGCACACCAACACACCCAGCTAATTTTTTGTGTTTTAGTAGAGACGGGGTTTCACCATGTTGGCCAGGATGCTCTTGATCTCCTGACCTCATGATCCGCCCGCCTCGGCCTCCCAAAGTGCTGGGATTACAGGTGTAAGCCACTGTGCCTGGCCTCAGAAGAATTTATTTTTCGTCTTTTCCTTACCAGTTTTTATGAAACAACTGGGCAAGAACACTGTTAGATTTCACCAAAAAATTGTGATGAATCATTGTCCTTATGATCCCATTTTTGAAAATTGACATTTTAATTGTAAACCAAAAATAAAATTCTAACCCCAACTGACTGACCGGACTCCGCTGTTCGCCAACAGGATCCAAAATAAACATGAAAAACTAATTCAGGTCATGACGGGAAGGAGAGGGTCAGACATACCTTGTCATACTCTCCTCCCGTCAGAGATTAGGCACAGCTGACCAACATTAGCATTAGAATACAGGTCATAAGACTGACAAAACAGGCTGTTTGTATCAGTAAGATACCCAACTCCAACAGACTCTGATATAGCACCACATGACAGATAGCAGTCCCTGAAGGAAATCATAGTATTTTACCCTATAATATATTTTCTTTGACACACTTTAAGATAGTCCTGCAAAGCCATCTCTTCGGGGGAAATTTGCATTCTGTAGAGAATCTCCTTCCCTTACAGAAAAGACTCCAGGTCTCTTCTGGAGAGTCTGACACCTTTTAAGATCCAATAAGAGATATTTATCATCTATTCTCTCTGAAGCCTGTTCTGAGGCTTCCCCTACATAACAAGAACCTTGGTTTCCACAATCCTGATTATCTTAACTCACGCTTTTCTTTTCTCTTTTCTTTTCCTCCTTCTTTTCTCTTCCTTCCTTCCTTCCTCTCTTTCTCTCTCTTTCTTTCTTTTCTTCTCTGTTGCCCAAGCTGGAGTGCAGTGGCACCATCATGGCTCACTGTAGCCTCAACTTCCCAGGCTCAAGCGATCCTCCCATCTCAGCCTCCTGACTAGCTGGGACTACAGGCAGGCACCACCACACCTGGATAATTTTTTTTTTGTAGAGGTGGGGGTCTTGCTCTGTTGCCCAGGCTGTCCTTGAACTCGTGGCCTCAAGGGATCCTCCCAGCTCCCCCTCCCAAAATGCTGGGATTACAGGTATGAGCCACTGCAATGGCCCATTTCTTTATGTAGTCTTCCAGCTGTTCAGCCAATGCTTAACTCTGAACCAAGTGCCAATCTTTGAATCTACTAGTGACCTGAAACCTTTTCCTGGCTGACCCAATGTATACCTCCCATGTATTGATTGATGTCTTTGCCTGTAACTGCTGTCTCCCTGAGATGTATAAAACCAAGCTGTAACCCAACCACTTTGGGCTCACGTTCTCCGGACCCCCTGAGGCTGTGTCACCAGCCATGGTCATTCAAACAGGCCTAGAATAAAACTCTTTACAGACTTTGACCCTTTTTGGTCAACATAACCTAACCCTAAACATAATCCTCCTGGGGAAGGTAAGATCACAGGCATCTCTTTTCTTCGTTCGATTTGTGTGTGTATTTCCTGATTTCTCTACAGTTTTTAGGCATTCGCTGTGTGATCTAGAAAAGCTACGTTGTCTCGCTCCATCACCAGGCTGGAGTGCAGTGGCGTGATCTCGGCTCACTGCAACCTCCGCCTCCTGGGTTCAAGCGATTCTTCTGCCTCAGCCTCCCCGAGTAGCTGGGATTACAGGCACGCGCCACCATGCCCAGCTAATTTTTGTATTTTTAGTAGAGACAGGGTTTCACCATATTGGCCAGGCTGGTGTCTATCTCTTCACCTCGCGATCTGCCCTCCTTAGCCTCCAAAGTGCTGAGATTACAGGCGTGAGCCACCGCGCCCGGCCACAAATTCTATTTTCTTTTTCTTCCTTGGAAAGCATCGCTGGGCATTTATCCTGTCCTAGTATTTGAGTGAAACTTCTCTTAGCATTTCAGCGCAGTGACCATGTTACTCCCTTTCCTTTCCTTCTCCTTATGGGAAACTCGGTTCTAACCCAGAGGCCTTGGGCTCCAGGACCCAGTCAGGCAGCTGGACTTGACCCTAAAAGGGAGTAAAGACAAATGCGAAATTCAGTCCAGAGTTCAGGGATTCCAAAGCTCATAGCCTAGAGCTTCTTAACCTTTAGGCGAGGTAGAGACATTTAAAACAGCCCCTAAACTTGAGGAGCGCGTAGGCTCACGGGAAATAGAGTCCAGTACTTGTCCTGCGACCAGCGGCGGGCCCTGGGAGGCGGACTTCCGGTGCACTCCTGTGCGTGTGCACTGTTCTCTGTGTGCAGGTTCGCGCATGCGCGCCGCCGTCACACTGCCCTCGCTTCCTGTGCGTCCTCAGGTCACTGCTTGCTCTGGTTCCCAGGCTTTGGCCTCCAGTGGACGGGAATCGCGGAGCTTGCGGGGCTGGACGCTGACCGCCAGGGCCAGCACCTAGGCGGGCGCGGAGCTGTGCGGGGCAGGGTTCGCGCGGGCCGGAGGGAGGCTCGAGCGGGGATCCCGGAGCGTGAGCCCCGGAGTCGGCGGCGCTGGGGCCACAGGGGCCGGGCGGGAGGTGGCGGAGGTGGCGGAGGCGAAGGGGCGGCAGGACCCGGGCCTGGCCCGTGTGTGTCCTCGGCGGCCTGGCCCAGGCTGCTGCTGTACGGTGAGCCCCAGGGAGGCGGATCTGGGCCGCGGGAAGGACACCCGCCTGGATTTGCCCCTAGGCCCGGCCCGGGCCCGTCGGGAGCAGAACAGCCTTGGTGAGGTGGAGAGGAGGGGACCCCGCGAGCAGACGCGCGACAGCAGGCCCGCCCCGGCCTCTCGGGAGCCGTGGGGCAGAGGCTGCGGAGCCCCAGGCGGGTAGGTCTTGGGTTTTTGGGCCTGGAGCGAGAAGGGCCTGGGTAAAGTCACCGTGCGTTGGGGACCTTAGAGTATGGGGCAGGGGGAGGGTCCCGATCGCTTGCAGGAGAGACGTGTGTTTCGGTTTGAGGGCAGGGTCCGGCTGCACCGAACAGGCGCTGCATGGGAAGATCTGGGAGGATGGGGCTTACGGGGACGTGTAGGGTGTCACCAGCCTCAGCTGCGGACGTCGTCTCCACTCCCCACTAACCCCTAACAGCCCTTCCTCCTCCTCTCCGTGCTC
This sequence comes from Macaca nemestrina, assembly GCF_043159975.1. NCBI lineage: Eukaryota > Metazoa > Chordata > Mammalia > Primates > Cercopithecidae > Macaca > Macaca nemestrina. The sequence continues at coordinate 150,001,649 of NC_092128.1, forward strand.
CAGATTTCGACCGCCTCTAAACGTCTGTCAGCACCTCTGTTCTCTCATTTAAGTGTCTGCTGATTCCCCCCTTAGATCTGCCCTGGAGAATGGTTGTAATGCAGGAACAGTCTGCAGGGATTCTCTCTTGCTGCCTCAGTTGCTAGGGGAAGAGCCTGGGCCTTAGCAGGTGGACGACTTGACCGGGTCACCGGCTTTGTGGGTAGAGGTGCTCATAGTAGAACTCAGGAGTCTTATCTCCCAGGCCAGTGTTCTTTCTCCCGTATCCTAGTTTTCTTAATAGAAGATTGTTAGGTGCAGCAATAACCAAATTCAGTTAGATAATTTAGAAACAGCCATATTTTATACACATTCCTTTCTGAGAGCTCACATAGTCAATTCCTATGGCTTTTTTTATTTTAAGCAGTTTAAAGAGACAATAAGGAAATGTGGGCGGATGCAGTGACTCACACCTGTAATCCCAGCACTTTGCGGGACTAGGGCAAGAGTATCCCTTTAGACCAGGAGTTAGAGACCAGCCTAGGCAACATAGGGACACCCTGACTCCACAAAAAATACAAAAGTAGCCACACATGCTGGGATGCACCTGTGGTCCCAACTACTCAGGAGGCTGAGGTGGGAGGAGATGGAGCCCAGGAGGTCGAGGCTGCAGTGAGCTGTGAATGCAACACTGCACTCCAGCCTGGGTGGTAGATTGAGACCCTGTCTCAACAAACCACAAAAAACACTAGCCGTATGATGGGATTTTTTTTTTCTTTTTGCATGTTGTATTTGATGATGGCAGACTGTTTGTAAAAGGAGTCATGTTACCCATGAAAGTCTAACTCATCTAATTACTACCTGATTATCTTAGAGTTACAAAGTTATAAGTGCATGCTTCCCCATCACTCTTGTGTGTGTGTGTGTGTGTGTGTGTGTGTGTGTGTGTTGAGACAGTGTCTCTCACCCAGTCTGGAGTGGAGCAGTGTGGTTTCGGCTCACTGCAACCTCTACCTTCCAGGTTCAAAGGATTCTAGTGCCTCAGCCTCCTGAGTAGATGGGACTACCAGCATGTGACACTACGCCTGGCTAATTATTTTGTTATTTTTAAGTAGAGAGGGGATTTCGCCATGTTGGCCGAGGCAGGCTGATCACTTGAGGCCAGAATTCGAGACCAGCCTGGCCAACATGGCGAAACCCTGTATCACTCTTTTAGGCCCTTCTGAGTGTTTGCAGGCTGAGTGTTCAGAGGGTGTTAGCCTATTGAGCTTTCTTTCGTGGTTCTTACGCAGGAGATTCCTGCCTTTGCAAGCCAGAGCACTTATGACTTCAATGAGCTGCTTCTCCCCCTCTAGGTCTACCAGCCACAGTCTCTGCACGTTTCCAAGAGCAGCAGAAAATGAACACATTGCAGGTGAGTTTTCCTGCTTCTGTATATGTTCCACTACTTTATTTTATGATGAATTTTCAGAGGTTTGTAAGAATTCATACTTTCTTTTTCTTTTTTGTTTTTGAGATAGGGTCTTGCTCTGTCATCCAGGCTGGAGTGTAGAGACGTGATCACAACTCATTGCAGCCTCAATCTCCTGGGCTCACACGATCCTCCTGCCTCAGCCTCCCGCGTAGCTGGGACTACAGGCGCACGCTGCCACACCCGGCTAATTTTTTTTTGTATTTTAGTAGCGACTGCGTTTCACCGTTTCACCCAGGCTGGTCTTGAACTCCTGAGCTCAGGCAATCTGCCCGCCTCGGCCTCCCAAAGTGCTAGGATTACAGGCGTGAGCCACTGCTCCTGGCCTAGAGATGTATTCTCACTGTATTGCTTAGGCTGGTCTCAAACTCCTGGCCTCAAGCGATCCTTCTGCCTCAGCTTTCCAGAGTGCTGGGATTACAGGCTCATGCCTGGCCTGGACCCAGTTGTTTTTTTTTTTTTTTTTTTTTTTTTTGAGACGGAGTCTTGGTCTGTCACCCAGGCTGGAGTGCCTGGCTCACTGCAAGCTCCACCTCCTGGGTTCACACCATTCTCCTGCCTTAGCCACTGGAGTAGCTGGGACTACAGGCGCCCGCCACCACGCCCAGCTAATTTTTGTATTTTGTTTAGTAGAGATGGGGTTTCACCGTGTTAGCCAGGATGGTCTCAAGGCCTGGATCCACTTTTATCCATGTCCAAATGGTGTTTTTCCCTGAGCTGTTTTTGATTTTCTTCCACCTCATGTGAACTGTAGTGTCAGCTTATCTAGTTCCAGGAAAAAGCTTTTTGGTATTTTTATTGAGATTGCATGTTTATAAAGTAATTTAGGGTAACTGATATCTTTGTACTATTAAGTTGACCTTAATAATACAACTAATTTTTTTTAATTTTTATTTTAATAGAGATGGGGTTTCACCATGTTGTCCAGGCTGGTCTCATTCCTGACCTCAGGTGATTTGCCCGCCTCGGCCTCCCAAAGTGTTGGGATTATAGGTGTGAGCCACCGTGCCTGAGCACTTTGACTTTTTCTTATATTCCTCTAATTGTTTTCTCTAATTGTAGATAATGAGCATTTTATTAATATCTTGTTCTTGATCTTAGTGGGAGGTATGTAGTTTTTCCCTGTTAAGTAAAATCCTGACTTTTGGACCAAGAAGACTGAGGCATAAATGTGTGTGTGTGTGTGTGTGTGTGTTTACACGCAAACTGTATATATGTGCTTGTGTGTAATTGAAATACATATGTCACATATATCATGCGTACTATTGCATATTAGGGTATAATATTTGTATTTGTGTATAATTGAAGTTAATGAATGTTAATGAATGTGAATGAATGTTAATGAATGTTAATGTAGTCCCAGCTGCTCACTCGGGAGGCTGAGCAGGAGGATGGCTTGAACCCAAGAGTTTGACGCTGCAATGAGGTATGACTGAGCCATTGCACTCCAGCCTGGGCAATAGAGGGAGACCCTGTCTCAAAAACCAAAACAAAGAAAAGATTCTTTTAATTTTTTTGTGCTTGTAATGTGGATAGCTTGACTAGGAAAGAAAACAAGTCCGCTCTGTCTTTATTAGGAAGTAAATGTGAATTTGTTTGTTTTAGTTGCAAAGCCTCATTCCTTTTGTTCAGCTGCCCCCTAGTGACTCCGTGTGTGAAGAGTATGGTCTGAGCTGTTCGGATGCTCTGCATAATCTTTTTTAGTAAGTAGATTGCTGGCAAGAGAACTACAATTAAAGATTTTATCCTGAGAGTTTTTTTTTTTTTAAAGATAGTGATTTTAGGGCTAATAGTTTCATGTCTTTTTTTTTTTTTTTTTTTTTGAGATGGAGTCTTGCTCTGTCGCCCAGGCGGGAGTACAGTGGCCGGATCTCAGCTCACTGCAAGCTCCGCCTCCCGGGTTTATGCCATTCTCCTGCCTCAGCCTCCCGAGTAGCTGGGACTACAGGCGCCCGCCACCTCGCCTGGCTAGTTTTTTGTATTTTTTAGTAGAGACGGGGTTTCACCGTGCTAGCCAGGATGGTCTCGATCTCCTAACCTCATGATCCGCCCGTCTCGGCCTCCCAAAGTGCTGGGATTACAGGCTTGAGCCACCGCTCCCGGCCTGTTTTTTTTTTTTTTTAAGAGACAGAGTCTCACTCTGTTGCCCAGGCTGGAGTGCAATGGCGCTATCTTGACTCACTGCAACCTCTGCCTCCTGAGTTCAAGCAGTTCTCCTGCCTCAGCCTTCTGAGTAGCTGGGACTACAGGCACGCACTACCACGCCTGGCTAATTTTGTATTTTTAGTAGAGACAGGGGTTTCTCCATGTTGACCAGGCTGGTCTCGAACTCCTGACCTTACATGATCCGCCCACCTTGGCATCCCAAAGTGCTGGGATTATAGGCGTGAGCCACCGCGCCTGGCTAGGGATAATAGTTTTTTATGTCCTTTATAAAACTGTGAGCAGTGCTATTGCTAAGAAAGATGATTTATACAAAGGACTCTGTTACTTAATTCAAACCATGTTCCCAGTAACTGGTACATTTCAGGTGGTTTTCTGTTGAGTTAGTCTTTTTTAAGGCTCTGTTTAGTTAGACTAACTTTTAAATTATTTTATCATTTTAAATGATTTTGACTTTTCTGGCCAGTGATGAAGGCAGTTTAGTGTCATTAGTTTTAGTATAAGAAAACAGACACTTCCATAAGTAGGATTGGTCCTGTAAAAAGAGAAATCTCTCTCTCTATTTTTATATATATATCTACATATAGATATATATAAAAATATATGTAGATGGATATATTAAAATATATATAGAGATATACAATATCTCTATATATGTAAAAGTATATCTCTCTGTGTGTGTGTGTGTGTATATATATTTTTTTTGAGATGGAGTCTCACTCTGTTGTCTAGGCTGGAGGTCAGTGCCATGATCTTGGCTCACTACAACCTCCACCTGCCAGGTTTAAGCGATACTCCTTCCTTAGCCTCCCGAGAAGCTGCAACTACAGGTGTGCACCACCAGGCCCGGCTGATTTTTTGTATTTTTAGTGAAGATGGGGTTTCACCTTGTTGCCCAGGCTGGTCTTGAACTCCTGACCTCAGGTGATCTGCCCACCTTGGCCTCCCAAGGCTCTGGGATTTCAGGCATGAGCCACCACACCCAGCCTAAGATCTCTATTTCTTTTTGTTTGTTTTTTGCGTTTAGATCTGTATTTCTTTTTTTTTTTTTTTTTTTGAGACGGAGTCTGGCTCTGTTGCCCAGGCTGGAGTGCAGTGGCCGGATCTCAGCTCACTGCAAGCCCCGCCTCCCGGGTTCACGCCATTCTCCTGCCTCAGCCTCCCGAGTAGCTGGGACTACAGGCGCCCGCCACCTCGCCCGGCTAATTTTTTTTGTATTTTAGTAGAGACGGGGTTTCACCGTGTTAGCCAGGATGGTCTCGGTCTCCTGAACTCGTGATCCGCCCGTCTCGGCCTCCCAAAGTGCTGGGATTACAGGCTTGAGCCACTGCGCCCGGCCTAGGTCTATATTTCTTATTCCTCGTCCACTTGCTTTTGGCCTATGCCTGAGCTTGTAAACACGGAGCTTCGTGTCTTCGTGTGAAGGTGGTGTTCTTCCGGAAACGCCGGTGTCCCTAGGGTGGGTCTCATGTGAAGCAAACGCTTTACCAAGACGTGAGATACAAGCTTCCTAACCAGGAGATTGTGAAAGGGGAGGGAATGTGGGCAGAATCCTGAGCACAAGTGGTTAGACTTCATTGACAAACCAGGAGCGGCAGTACGGAGGTTCTGAGAATGCATTGGAAGCGAGACCCACTCCTCTTACGGAGGATTTATCAGGAAGGATAAGGAGAGCTGCAACACATCAGTGTTGGACCCACTGCATCGCCTGTGGTGCATTGCTTGACTGTAGGAGCTTCAGAGCATTCCAGGAGGTCTGGTTCTTTGATGACTCATCAAGATTTGGAGCACAGATACCCATGCACTGCAATAATGACGCTTTCGTCACCTGGGGTTTTGTTTTCATTTCACTTTAAGAATTTGCCATGTGATCGTATTTCTAATCCTTTTCACTCTGGAATCCTGTCCTCACCATATTAATGTTGAATAGCATCTCAGGTTTCATTTCACAATGCGCGCATGGAGTTGGAAGGAGTTCAACAGACAGACAGTTTTTCTTTATCAACCGGCGGCCTTGTGACCCCGCAAAGGTATTTACAATTTTTTTGTATTAGTTTATCCTTTATGCCTTTGACTTTTAATGGATAACTTTTTTTCTGATAATAGGCAGATAACATGGAACTCAGGACTTTGAGAAACATGGCTTTAATGTTATCTTATTTTGGGCATTTACAGAAGTCTACTGCAGATGGCTCCCAACTTAAGATGTTTCAACTGAAGATTTTTCTGGCTGGGCACAGTGGCTCATGCCTGCCATCCCATCACTTTGGGTGGGTGGATTGCTTGAGACCAGGAGTTCGAGACCAGCCTGGCCAACATGACAAAACCTCGTCTCTACTAAAATACAAAAAATAGCCAGGTGTGGTGGCCTACGCCTGTAATCCCAGCTACATGGGAGGCTGAGGCAGGAGAATCGCTTGAACCTGGGAAACGGAGGTTGCAGTGAGCCGAGATTATGCCACTGCACTGCAGCCTGGGTGACAGAGTGAGACTGTGTCTCAAAAAAAATCTGTATTTTTCTACTACTTTACCTTGTTGCGAAAGTTATTTTTGCCTTAGATATCATCCTTCAAATACCTATGTAACCATTTTTTTTTCGGTATAGTATTCAATAAATTACAGAAGACATTCAACATTTTATTATAAAATAGGTGTTGTGTTATTTTGCCTATAGAGTAATGTAAGTATTCTGAGGCAAGGCTGAGATAGGTTATCACAAAGGCATTTTTGACATACAATATTTTCAACTTATGGGTTTATCAGGGCATAGCCCTATCATAAGTCAAGGAGCGTATCTATCTGTGTACAGTTTTATTTGTTGGGGTTTTTTTTGTTTGTTTGTTGTTGTTGTTGTTGTTGTTGTTGTTGTTGTTTTTTTTTTGAGACGGAGTCTCCCTCTGTTGCCCAGGCTGGAGTGCAGTGGCCGGATCTCAGCTCACTGCAAGCTCCACCTCCCGGGTTCACGCCATTCTCCTGCCTCAGCCTCCCGAGTAGCTGGGACTACAGGCGCCCGCCACCTCGCCCGGCTAGTTTTTTGTATTTTTTAGTAGAGACGGGGTTTCACCATGTTAGCCAGGATGGTCTCGATCTCCTGACCTCGTGATCCGCCTGTCTCGGCCTCCCAAAGTGCTGGGATTACAGGCTTGAGCCACCGCGCCCGGCCTTTTTTTTGGTTTTTTTAGACAGAGTCTTGCTCTGTTGCCCAGGCTGGAGTGCAATGGCGCGATCTTGGCTCATTGCAACCTCCACCTCCTGGGTTCAAGTGATTCTCCTGCCTCAGCCTCCCAAGTAGCTGGGATTACAGGTGCGCACCACCACACCTGGCTAATTTTTTGTATCTTTAGTAGAGATGGGATTTCACCATGTGGCCAGGATGATCTTGAACTCCTGACCTCATGATCCGCCCGCCTTGGCCTCCCAAAGTGCTGGGATTACAGGCATGAGCCACCGCGCCTGGCCTCTGTGTGTAGTTGTTTAAATTACATATACGTGAGTGTGTTTGTATGTGAGTATGTACATTATATACATTGTGTGTACATATACATACATATATAAACACTTGTTAATCACCAGTATATTTATTATTGTAAAAACTAAAACTATTTGAAGAAACTAAATATTTTATAACATTCTGTGTCACCATTCAGTATAGACTGATTACATGGTTTCTATATTTTCTGTAGATTTCTATATTTTCTCTTCTTTCTATTTTCCTAGGAAAATAAGGGTTCATATTACTTCTGCCTCAAGTGTAAACCGATCATCTTGATATGATTACATGGGTTTTTTGAGTTTGTATCTTAGCAACACAACATTATACCTCAGTAATATTTTCTGTTTTTCCTTTTTTTTTTTTTAGACAGAGTCTTGCTCTGTCGCCCAGGCTGGAGTGCAGTGACGTGATCTTGGCTCACTGCAACCTCCACCTCCCAGGTTCAAGCAATTCTCCTGCCTCAGCCTCCTGAGTAGCTGGGATTACCGGCGCATGCTGCCATGCCTGGCTAATTTTTTGTATTTGAGTAGAGATGGGGTTTCACTGTTCGAGAACTCCTGAGCTCAGGCAATCCACCTGCCTCGGCCTCCCAAAGTGCTGGGATTACAGGCGTGAGCCACCGCTCCTGGCCCTTGTTTTTTAATGATGCTTTAGAGTTTGCTTGTAATCTGCTAAACTTCTAAATTTTTTAACCTATAGTGTGACGGATTCATAATTATTAATTGTAACTATTAATACTTAATGTGATATTTTGGTTTATTTCTAATGACATTTTAATGTCATAAATACGTTTCTATGTGCATTGAATGTGTTTTATGAATATTTAAGCTGTGCCTACATTTCACTAGAATTTCTCGTAGAGCAACTTTAGGTTGGAAAAAGATTCAGTTTTAGGAATCTGTGGTTAGTGAAATATCACTTCATGAGTTGTGAGGAAATTTTTGGTGATGGATATATTCATTATCTTGATTGTGGGGATAGTTTCACAGGTGTTTGTGTATATGTCAAAATTTGTGAAATTGCACACTTTAAATATGTGTAGTTTATTCCATGTTAGTCACGTCTCAGTAAAGCTGTTAAAAGATGTATCCTCAGGCCAGGTGTAGTGACTCATGCCTATAATCCTAGCACTTTGGGAGGCCAAGGCGGGCCGATCAGCTGAGATCAGGAGTTCGAGACCAGCCTGGCCAACGTGGTGAAACCCTGTCTGTACTAAAAATACGAGAATTATCTGATTGTGGTGGCGTGTGCCTGTAATCCCAGCTACTCTGGAGGCTGAGTCAGGATAATCACTTGAGCCCTGGAGGTGGAGGTTGCAGTGAGCCAAGATCGCGGCATTACACTCCAGTCTGGGTAACAAGAGTGAGACTCCATCTCAAAAAAAAGAAAAAAGAAAAAAGAAATCCTGCCTGTAGTCCAAGCTACATGGCAGGCTGAGGCAGGAAGACGACTTGAGCCTAGGAGGTTGAGGCTGCAGTGAGCCATGATTGCTCCACTGCACTCCAGCCTGTGACAAGGCGAGACCTTGTCTCATTAAAACAAAAAAAGAATCTCCTTCTGAGAACATGCTGGTTGGTTAGAATAGTATGTTGTTAGAATGTGGGGGGGCCGGGAACATTTGTCATTTATTCTTTCCTCCTCCTTGTATTTTGTGCAGGTCTCCAGACTTGTGAACGAAGTCTACCACATGTATAATCGACATCAGTATCCATTTGTTGTTCTTAACATTTCTGTTGATTCAGGTAAGTTCCATTGGCATTTCAGTACAACTAGTGACTAATGCCTCGAAGAATAAAATGAGGCCGGGCGCGGTGGCTCACGCCTGTAATCCCAGCACTTTGGGAGGCCAAGGCGGGCAGATCACAAGGTCAGGAGATCGAGACCATCCTGGCTAACACAGTGAAACCCCGTCTCTACTAAACAAAATACAAAAAATTAGCCGGGCGTGGTGGCAGGTGCCTGTAGTCCCAGCTACTCGGGAGGCTGAGGCAGGAGAATGGCATGAACCTGGGAGGCGGAGCTTGCAGTGAGCCGAGATTGTGCCACTGCCCTCCAGCCTGGGCGACAGAGCGAGACTCTGTCTCAAAAAAAAAAAAAAAAAAGAATAAAATGAAATCATACAGCTCTGCTCTGACCGGAATGAGAGAACAATTTATGGTCATGTAAGTTTGTTTTTTTTTTTTTTTGGAGACAGAGTCTTGCTCAGGGTTTCACCATCCACGTCCTATAATCCCAGCACTTTGGGAGGCTGAGGTGAACGGATAAGTTAAGGTCAGGAGTTCAAGACATCCTGGCTAACATGGTGAAACCCCGTCTCTACTAAAAATACAAAAAATTAGCCGGGCGTGGTGGCGGACACCTGTAGTCCCAGCTACTCGGGAGGCTGAGGCAGGAGAATGGTGTGAACCGTGAGGCGGAGCTTGCAGTGAGCCAAGATCGCGCCATCGCACTCCAGCCTGGGTGACAGAGTGAGACTCGTCTCAAAACAAACAAACAAAAAAACTGTAACAGTATAGTTTAATCTGTTTTTAATTTGAAGTTATTCAGTCTGTCCTTTTCTGTGATTTGTTTCTTTCTCTCATTATTTTGTTTGTGAGATTCACCCAAGTCATGTAGCAAGATTCGTTTTTTCATTTGCTATACTGTGTTCCATTATAGTCAGATACCATAATTTGTGAATATTTGAATTGTTTCCAGTTTGGGGCTATAATGAAGAATGCTGTCATGAACATCCTTATCCATGTCTTTTGACGAGCATGCATAGGTTGTTGTTCTTTTTTTTTTTTTTGCGAGGGAGTCTCACTCTGTCGCCCAGGCTGGAGTGCAGTGGAGTGATCTTGGCTCACTGCAACCCCCGCCTTCCAGGTTCAAGTGATTCTCCTGCCTCATTCTCATCCTCCATAGTATCTGGGATTATAAGTGTATTCCATTGTGCCCTGCTAATTTTTTTTGTATTTTTAGTAGAGACAAGGTTTCACCATGTTGGCCAGGCTGGTCTTGAACTCCTGACCTCAAAGGGCTAGGATTACAGGCGTGAGCCATTGTGCCCGGCCGATAGGCACTTCTGATAGGAGTACTATGCTGGGTTGCAGGTGTGCATACGTTCAGATTTAGGAGGTATTCCCAGAGAGCTTTTCAAAGCAGCTATACCAGGTTCATTCCTACCAGAGGCATTCAGTCATTCCCCTCGATCCTGATCTTTGTGGGAATTTGTTGTTTTTTGATTTTGCCCATTCTGGTGAGTTATATGGCCATGTCTTATTGTGTTGGTTTTTTGTTTTGTTTTTTGTTTCTTGTTTTTTTTGAGACCGTCTCGCTCCGTCACCCAGTCTGGAGAGCAGTGGCAGCATCTGGCTCACTGCAACCTCTGCGTCCCGGGCTAAAGGGATTCTCGTGCCTCAGCTTCCCAGGTAGCTGGGATTACAGATGTGCCCCACCTCACCCGGCTAATTTTTGTATTTTTAGTAGAAACAGGGTTTCGCCATGTTGTGCAGACTGGTCTCAAACTCCTAGCCTCGTGATCCACCTGCCTTGGCCTCCCAAAGTGCTGGCCGGCCCATATTATAGTTTTATTTTGAACATTGAACCGTGTTTGTGTAATTAACATGCAGATCTCCTCTTTTGTGAAGTATCTGTTCACATTAGCACGTCCTCTCACCATTTCAGGATAGTCCCTGACCCTCTTCTCCGTTCCCGTTTGCTTAGGTAACTTAGTAAAAATGCATGCAGCGGATTTGGAAAAGCCCCTGGGAGAAAAGCAGGATCATTCCCCTTCATTAAGGACTCGAGAAGAAAAAAGGGACGTGTCCATATCCAGACTGCGAGAGGCCTTTTCTCTTTATCACACAACGGAGAACAAGCCTCACAGCCCAAAGACTCCAGAAGCAAGAAGGAGCCCTCCAGGACAGAAAAGGGGTACGCCATCTTCTAGCACTTCAGATGCCATCTCTGACAGAGGCTTCCTGAGACCTCAGAAAGAGGCAACGAGTTCCGGTCAGGGACCCAGGGACCCTACGGACGAGCGGAGGTGGAGAAGGACTCGGGGCACGGCAGCACTTCCGTGGATTCTGAGGGGTTCAGCATCCCAGACACGGGCAGTCACTGCAGCAGCGAGTGTGCGGCCAGCTCCCCAGAGGACAGGGGCTCACAGGAACACGCGGACTCTCAAGAGAAAGCGCCTGAAACTGACGACTCTTTTTCAGATGCGAACTGCCATCCAAACCAGGAAGACACAGCGTGTAAATTTCGAGTTTCGCCTCAGCCAACTAATCTCGCATCCCCAAACACAAAGCGTTTTAAAAAAGAAGAAATTCTTTCCAATTCTGACATTCGTCAAAAGTTAGTAAATACTCAGAACGTGTCAGCCTCTCAGGTTGATGTAGCCGTTAAAAATTAATAAGAAGGGGCCAGGTGCGGTGGCTGATGCCTGTAAATCTCAGCACTTTGGGAGGCCGAGGCGGGTGGATCATGAGGTCAGAAGATCGAGACCTTCCTGGCTAACACGGTGAAACTCTGTCTCTACTAAAAATACAAAAAAATTAGGGGGACATGGTGGTGGGCGCCTGTAGTCCCAGCTACTCAGGAGGCTGAGGCAGGAGAATGGTGTGAACCCAGGAGGCGGAGCTTGCAGTGAGCCGAGATCGCGTCACTGCACTCAGCCTGGGTGACAGAGCAAGCCTCCATCTCAAAAAAAAAAAAAAAAGTACTAAGAATGTTGCGGCCCTGGACTTTTCTATGAATTCTTTAGCTAAACAAATAAAGCAGTTACATCGTGAAACACAGCAAAGTGAAGGTGAACAGAATTATAGGAAGTTTAGGGCAAAGATTTGCCCTGGAGAAAATCAAGCAGCTGAAGATGAACTAAGGAAAGAGATAAGGTAACGTTTTAATTTTTTACTTTTTTACTTTTATTTTAAATTTTTATTTATTTTATTTTTTATTTTTTTGAGACAGAGTCTCGCTCTGTCGCCCAGGCTGGAATGCAGTGGCGTGATCTTGGCTCACTGCAGCCTCCACCTCGCGGGTTCAAGCAATTCTCCCGCCTCAGCCTCCTGAGTAGCTGTAGCTGGGATTACAGGTGCGCACCACCATGCCTGGTTAATTTTTTGTATTTTTAGTAGAGATGGAGTTTCACCATGTTGGCCAGGCTGGTCTCGAACTCATGACTTCAGGTGATCCACCCACCTCGGCCTCTGAAAGTGCTGGGATTACAGACGTGAGCCACTGCCCCCGGCCAGGTGAAGTTTTTTCTTAAGAGTATTTTGAAGCTGGGTGCGGTGGCTCTCGCCTGTAATCCCTGCACTTTGGGAAGCCAAGCCGAGGAGGGAGGATCATTTGAGCCCCGGAGTTCAAGACCAGCCTGGGCAACATAGGGAGACCCTGTCTCTACAATAAAATTGGCCGGGCACGGTAGTGCACAGTTGTAATTCCAGCATCTGCGCCTGGCCAGATACTGTTGTCTGTGGCAGGACATAGACTCCAAAGACATGGAAGACTTGGGTCTTTTAGGCCAGCACCAGCTTTTGAGCAGATTATCTGTGTACTGGGAACCAGGGCACATTCAGACAATTCCCGGGAGAGCCTGGGATCGGCGCCAGGGGAGGTGGTATTTGTGCTGGTATCTGGGATGCTTCTGGGATGTCCTTTCCCTTCCCTCCTGCGGCGCAGGAGTTCCTGTGTCATCACTCACTCTGAAACTCAGCCTGAGTGGGGAGGGGCCTCTTACAAGAGTTCCTGGCCGGGCGCGGTGGCTCAAGCCTGTAATCCCAGCACTTTGGGAGGCCGAGGCGGGCGGATCACAAGGTCAGGAGATCGAGACCACAGTGAAACCCCGTCTCTACTAAAAATACAAAAAATTAGCCGGGCGCGGTGGCAGGCGCCTGTAGTCCCAGCTACTCAGGAGGCTGAGGCAGGAGAATGGCGGGAACCCGGGAGGCGGAGCTTGCAGTGAGCCGAGATCGTGCCACTGCACTCCAGCCTGGGCAACAGCGTGAGACTCCGTCTCAAAAAAAAAAAAAAAAAAAAGAGAGTTCCTTTTCTGACGGGCACGGGTGGCTCACACCTGTAATCCCAGCACTTTGGGAGGCGGAGGCAGGCGGATCACTTGAGGTCAGGAGTTCGAGACCAGCCTGACCAACATGGAGAAACCTTGTCTCTACTAAAAATACAAAATTAGCGGGATGTGGTGGTGCACGCCTGTAATCCCAGCTACTCGGGAGGCTGAGGCAGGAGAATCACTTGAACCTGGGAGGCGGAGGTTGTGGCGAGCCGAGATTGTACCACTGCACTCCAGCCTGGGCAACAGGAGCGAACTCCATCTCAAAAAAAAAGAGTTCCTTTTCTGAGGACTCTCCCTCTTCCCTAGAGGTAGTAGCATTTTCCATTCCTGTATTTATTAGCGTAGTAGTTAACCACCTTTTACTAGTTTGTGTAATGCTTTGTTATACATTTTTCCTCCTCAGGCCTGGCATGGTGGTGCACACCTTGTAATTGTAGCACTTTGGGAGGCTGAGGCAGGAGAGTCACTTGAGGCTAGGAGTTTGAGACCAGCCTGGGCAATATAATGAGACCCCATTTCTAAAAAAAAAAATGAGACCCCATCTCTAAAGAAAAAAGCCAAGTACACTGCTGCACGTCTGTAGTCCCAGGTACTCAGGAGGCTGAGGCAGGAGGCTCACTTGAGCCCAGGAGTTTGAGGCTGCAATGAGCTATGACCATGCCATTGTACTCTAGCCTGGGTGACAGAGCAAGATCCTGTCTTTTTTTTTTAAAAAAGAATCCCTGTTAAAATCGCTGGTGTGGTTTTTGTCTCTTGATTGTACCCTGACTGATATGGAATTGGTACCAGGAGACAGACCCTTGAAGATAAGATTTGGGGATTGGTTTGGTTATGACTTGGATTTGAGCTCTGTGTGGAGCCCCTCACAATAGGAAATGTGGGCTCAGTAATCCATGCCATGTGGAGGTCTCACAGTTCACCAGACTCTTCCCTGTGGTTGATCGTGATGGTGACGAGCATGGTGACATGGGACCAGGTCTTCCTGGAGCACTTATAGAAAGAAACAACAATATCAGCTCCTTTATTTTTTTTTGAGACAGAGTCTCGCTCTTTCACCCAGGTTGGAGTGCACTGGCACGATCTCAGCTCACTGCAACCTCTGCCTCCTGGGTTCAAGCGATTCTTCTGCCTTAGTTTCCCAAGTAGCTGGGAGTACAGGTGCCCACCACCACGCCCGGCTAATATTTTTATTTTTAGTAGAGACAGGGTTTCACCATGTTGGCCAGGCTGGTCTTGAACTCCCAACCTCAAATGATCTGCCCACCTTAGCCTCCCAAAGTGCTGGGATTACAGGCGTGAGCATTAATCCCAAAGTGCTGGGATTACAGGCCCGTGCCCGGCCTAATCTCAGCTCCTTTCATCCTCAGCTCAGGCCACCAGGTGAGAACCAGAAAACGTCCATGGTTTAACAGAGTCTGCTTTAAAACGTCTGCTTTAACAGAGTCATTTCTTACAGTTACAGCACTGGTACTGTGGAAAATCCGTTTTCACCGCATTTACTTATGTGGGACTGAGAGTGACAGTGTCAGTTTCTCGTGTGAAGGTTAGGGGTGGTGTCTGTCTTTTGTCCGGATTGACTAAGATAGTATCTAATGACATTAGATGTTGAAGTCACCCAGCAAAGGACCCAGGGGTCGGCCTGGCAGAGATTAGAAGGGTTGATATCCAGTATTGGCCAATAGATACTCTTAGACACCACTGGTGGCAATGTGCATTTTCTCAGATTTCCCATCAAAAAGTACATATGTGATTCTCCCTCTAGCGTCTGTCTTCCGGAAATGCACCCACAGATGAGCAGGTTTATGCACAGAAGTCTTTGTTGCAGCTTTGAGTGCACAATTGAAATTGGAAACAACCGAAATGTGCTTTAGTTGGGAATTTGACAGACAAATTATGGTACATCCGTGCAGTGACTTCCTATGTGGCCATTAAAAAGAATGAAGTAGGCCGAGCGCGGTGGCTCACGCCTGTATTCCCAGCACTTTGGGAGGCCGAGGCAGGTGGATCACTTGAGGTCAGGAGTTCAAGACCAGCCTGGCCAACATGGTGAAACCTCGTCTTTACTAAAAATAAAAAAATTAGCTGGGCTTGATGGTGCATGCCTGTAGTCCCAGCTACTCAGGAGGCTGAGGTAGGAGAATCGCTTGAACCTGGGAGACAGAGGTTGCAGTGAGCTGAGATCGCACCACTGCACTCCAGTCTGGGCAACAAAGCGACACTCCATCTCGAAAAAGAGATTTAATAGTTTATATGTGTGTCTATATATGTATATGTATATATGTATTTTTCCATAAGTATTCATAGAGCAGATTTTTTTTTTTTTTTTGAGACGGAGTCACTCTGTGTCACCAGGCTGGAGTGCAGTGGCGTGATGCCGGCTCACTGCAACCTCTGACTCCCTGGTTCGAGCGATGCTCCTGCCTCAGCCTCCCGAGTAGCTAGAATTACTGGCATACGCCACCATGTCCAGCTGATTTTTTTTTTTTTTTTTTTGTATTTTAATTGGAGCCAGGGTTTTACCGTGTTAGCCAGGATAGTCTCCATTTCCTGACCTCATGATTCGCCCGCCTCGGCCTCCCAAAGTGCTGGGATTACAGGCGTGAGCCACCGTGTCCGGCCTCAGATGTTCACTCTAGGTAGCTTTCAAGTGAAATGTGTCTCTCAAGTCATGGGTTTTTCTCAAAATTGTATTCTTTTAGCTCCAGTGACTGAAAGGGCTAAATTGATTTCCTTGCCAACTAGTAAAAACTGGACCTTCGGACCCCAGGACATGGATGAACTGATCTTTTTGCTAAGCGACAGCCCTGGGGTCATGTGCCGGCCGTCCCAAGTCAAGCAGATGTTTGCCTCCAGAGCCTGTCGGAAGTCGGTGAGTAAAGAAAGCCCGGCTGTCAGCTCAGCTGCTCCAGCTTGCAGTCTGAGGAAGGTCTCAGCCCAGCTCCTGAGTTGGTCAAGGCTGTTAAACGCCCTTGTGATTGCCAGGAGTCATTTTACACAGAGCTACGTGGAACATCATAGCTGAGCATCTATGTAGTCTGCATTCTCTGGGACCTTGAACTCATACTTATTGCTCTTTTGTTACCTCAGTTAAACAGTATTCGTGGCCGGGCGCGGTGGCTCAAGCCTCTAATCCCAGCACTTTGGGATGCCGAGGCGGGAGGATCACGAGTTCAGGAGATCGAGACCATCCTGGCTGACATGGTGAAACGCCATCTCTACCAAAAAATGCAAAAAAATTAGCCGGGTGTGGTGGTGGCAACCTGTAGTCCCAGCTACTTGGGAGGCTGAGGCAGGAGAATGGTGAGAACCTGGGAGGCGGAGCTTCAGTGAGCCGAGTTCACACGACTGCACTCCAGCCTGGGCGGCAGAGCGAGACTGTGTCTCAAAGAAAAAAAAAAAAAAAGTTTTTTTTTTTTTTTGAGACGGAGTCTGGCTCTGTCGCCCAGGCTGGAGTGCAGTGGCCGGATCTCAGCTCACTGCAAGCCCCGCCCCCCGGGTTCATGCCATTCTCCTGCCTCAGCCTCCCGAGTAGCTGGGAGTACAGGCGCCCGCCACCTCGCCCGGCTAATTTTTTTTTTTTTGTATTTTAGTAGAGACGGGGTTTCACCGTGTTAGCCAGGATGGTCTCGACTCGATCTCCTGACCTCGTGATCCGCCCGTCTCGGCCTCCCAAAGTGCTGGGATTACAGGCGTATTTTCTTTTTTTAAGACGGGATCTCCCTCTGTCGCCCAGGCTGGAGTGTAGTGCCACAATCACAGCTCACTGTAGCCTTGACCTCCCCGGCTGAAGCGATCCTCCTGCCTCTGTCTTCCGAGTAGCTGTGACTACAGGCATGTACCACCATGCCCAGCTAATGTTTAAATTTTCTGTAGAAACATGGTCTCCTTTTGCCCCTTGCCTCAGCCTCCCAAAGTGCTGGAATTACAGGCATGAGCCACCGTTGCCTGCCAGTATTCTATCTCAGAGCTTTCGTTGACTCTAACACAGTTAGTGGTTGAGGCTCCTTGTTCGTCTATGGACCTTAGGGGTCCTAACAACACTAGTACATAAAGATTTGCTGCTGCCAGGACTCGGCGACATTAGACAAGGTTCTGCAGAGTCATCAAGGCAGCGGGTGCTTCACGGGGTGCTGTGGTTGTCGTTGCACGTGGCACCACTGCCGCTGCTCTGGTTGGTGTTGGAAGGTGTTAGCAGGGGCTATGCCTGCAGTGGGGAGTAGCCTGATGTCCAAGAAAAGTGACTCTGTATCAGCTGGCCATTGGGAAAGGCCAGGATGCCATTCCTTTACTTATTCAGCAGATGCTCCTTGAGCCCCTGCTGTGGCGCCGCCCTGCTCCAGGCACTGGGGACACAGAGGTAACAAGGCGGCTGCGGCCCCTGCCCCTGTGGAGCGGACAGTGGGGAGAAACAGACATCACCACAAATAAACGACACCCATTAGATGCCAGTGAGCACAGCCAACAGATTCAAACAGCGCTTTTGTTTGTTTGTTTGTTTGTTTTTGAGACGGAGTCTTGCTCTGCTAACAGGCTGGAGTGTGGTGGCGTGATCTCAGCTCATCGCAACCTCCGCTTCCCGGGTTCAAGCGATTCACCTGCCTCAGCCTCCCGAGTATCTGGGACTACAGGCACGTGCCACCACACCTGGCTAATTTTTATATTTTTAATAGAGGCGGGGTTTCACTGTGTTGGTCAGGCTGGTCTCGATCTCCTGACCTCATGATCTGCCCGCCTGGGCCTCCCAAAGTGCTGGGATTACAGGCGTGAGCCACCACGCTCAGCCTAAAACAGCATTTTGGGACAGGAAATAACTACAGAAAAACATGGTGACCAGGTGAGATGGTGGTCAGGGAACGGCATCTGGGCAGGTGGCATCTCAGCTGCCATCTAAAAGGTGGGGAAATTAAAAGATTAGCCAGGTGTGGTGGCGGGTGCCTGCAGTCAGCAGCTACTCAGGAGGCTGAGGTGGGAGGATCACTTGAGCCGGGGAGGTCGAGGTTGCAGTGAGCCAAGATCACGCAACTGTACTCCAGCCTGGGTGACAGAGTAAGACCTTGTCTTAAAAAAAAAAAAAAAGTAGGCTGGAGCCCTCTTGGGTAAGAACTTTCCAAGTAGAGGAAGTAGGAAGACTGAAGCCAGAGGCCGATTGTGTCCCTGGAGAGGGGAAGGGAGTGAGCAGAGCGGCGACCAGAGGACAGCTACGTAGAGCATTGCCGGTCATGCCTAGACCCTGGGGTCTGTGCTGTGTGTGGCGGGAGCCACTGGAGAGAACAGACTAGGAGTCCCATGATTGCAGCTGCTGGAGAGAGAACAGACTGGAAGGGGTGCCTTGACTGGGGCAGCTGGGGAGAGCAGCAGCTGGGGGCCACTTGGGGAGTGGGTGGGATGGAGCCTGCTGTGGGAGCATCAGGTGTAACTTACAGCCATGAGATTAGATGAAATGACTCAAAGGCAGAGTTTAATTAGAAGAGGGCCCAGAGTCTGAGTTCTAGCCACAGTGTTGCTTTGATAAAGACCTAATATGGGCTGGGTGTAGTGACTCACACCTGTAATCCCAGCACTTTGGAAGGTGGAAGTGGGTTGATTACCTGGGGTCAGGAATTTGAAACCAGCCTGGCCAACATGGTGAAACCCCACCCCAACTAAAAGTACAAAAATTAGCAGGGTGTGGTGGCGAGCACCTGTAGTCCCAGCTACTCGGGAGGCGGAAGCGGGAGAATTGCTTGAATCATGGAGGCGGAGGTGCAGTGAGCCGAGATTACACTGCTGCACTCCAGCCTGGGCAACAGGGTTTCCCACCACCCCCTGCCTCGCAAAAAAAACAAGACCTAATATGGACCTTCCAGTCTTGGCGTCTGTGAGTGAGAGTGTGGCGCTGAGCTCATAGCTGGTCAGTTTTGACGTCCTGAGTCTTTAGTGTGACTTGGGGCCTGGGGAACCACAGGCTGCTGCTTCCCTCTCGCCCTGGCCTACTCCTTCGTCTCCGGTGTTGTCACTGCCTGCCCACGAGGCCCCTGCTCTGAGCCCTGCCCACCCTTCCAGCCCCATCTCCTCCCCACCACGCTTCCAGCCATGTACCGCCTTCCAGTTCCACACTCGCCCAGTCTCCTCCCCGCCTTACACCTGTTCTCCCTACGCTCCTCTCTACCTGGGTTTGCCACCTTCACCCTTCACCCCCTCCCCACACTTGAGCAGGCCCCCTCTCCTGGGCGCCATCTGTCTTGGTTCTCTGTTGACTTGTTGGTTATCTGTCCTCCTCTGACCTGGTGGAACCCTGCCGTCACTGCTGTCACTGCTGTCGCCGCTTTCCGACTGTGCTTGGCACATGGCGAGCCCTCGGTGCTACAGGAAGAAGGGAGGCGACAGAGCACTTCAGGCTTGTCTCCTCTCCTTCCTGTCAGAGGACCCATGGCAGGGAGGCAGCAGGGCCAGGGCTGGAGTACCCTGCCAGGGCAGCAGGGTGGAGCTCAACAGAGGGGGAGTGACGCCTGCACCCACTGGGGGAGAGGGTCCCGGCAGTGCCGCAGCCCTGAGGCAGGTGTTTGCTTGATGTGCAAGAGGAAGGGAGTAGCAGTGCAGCTGGGGTGAGGAAGGGAGGCATTCGTGCTTGGAGGTGGGGGTGCAGGCACAGCCCAGTGAGAGCCAAGTCAGGGACAGACGGGGGCTTTTGTTCAGGTGAGGGGGAAGCCGTGGAGCGGAACGACATGACCTGACAGCGCTTTAGATGTAATCACTGGCTGCTGAGTGGAGAGCGGCTCGGAGGGCTCGCAGTGGGGCGGGGAGCCCAGCCGGGAGGCTGCTGCACCTGCCAGGGCAAGAGGGCAGGGTGGCCGCTGAGAGTGGCTGCGTTCGGGACAGGTGTGGTCATGTCGAGTGGAGGCAGTGCCACCTCGAAGCAGCCACAAGGGACCTGATGTCACAGAAAGGTGGAGGGCTGAGATCTAGAACCTAGGCTTCTCTGGGGGAAGGTTTTTCAGAGAAGGTGGTTTTTGAGCTGTAATCTTGTCCAGTCTCATTTTAGACAACAGTGCTTCTGAAGAACTGCCATTCTGATGTCAAAAAAACTTTTAAAACGTTGAACCATTGTGTCTCATCCTCAGGTGATGATTGGAACTGCTCTTAACACAAGCGAGATGAAGAAACTGATCACCCACATGGACCACCCCTGAAACTGTCCCCATGGAAGGCCAACCATGAGACACGTAGCCAACCTGGGTGTCATTTCGCAGAACTGACAGTAGTCACTGTATGGAATCATTGGTTTTATTGCAGATTTTTATGTTTTGAAAGACAGGGTCTTCACTAA
This sequence comes from Macaca nemestrina, assembly GCF_043159975.1. NCBI lineage: Eukaryota > Metazoa > Chordata > Mammalia > Primates > Cercopithecidae > Macaca > Macaca nemestrina. The sequence continues at coordinate 150,022,119 of NC_092128.1, forward strand.
CCTTTTTTGTTTTCAAATGAACCTGCTACTTAAAAAAAAAAATACACATCAGACCCATTTAAAAGTGATCTTGAGAACCTTTTCAAACCAGATGGAGCATTGCTTGCAAATTTTTTTTCTCTGTTTGCATGCGCTCGTGTGTGTGTGTGTGTGTGTGTGTGTGTGTGTGTATCCAGGCAGGAACATATTTTATAAAAATAAGAACACTTGGGCCGGGCGTGGTGGCTCATGCCTGTGATCCCAGCACTTTGGGAGGCGGAGGCAGGCGGATCACCTGAGGTCAGGAGTTGGAGACCAGCCTGACCAACATGGAGAAACCCCTCCTCTACTAAAAATGCAAAATTAGCCAGGAGTGGTGGCGCATGCCTGTAATCCCAGCTACTCGGGAGGCTGAGGCAGGAGAATCTCTTGAACCCGGGAGATGGAGGTTGTAGTGAGCCAAGATCGTGCCATTGCATTCCAACCTGGGCGACAGAGTGAGACGTCGTCTCAAAACAAACCGCTGTGGAAGTCACTCAGCCCTCTGCTCTGGCTGGACATAGTTTAGTGTATAACTTTCAACCCTTAACAATAATTAAATTCATCTTTGTTTAATTTCATAAATTTAAAATTAGGGTCCTTTTGGGTTAGTGATTCTCAGTCCTGATTCACATTAAATTTTTAAACAAGGGGGATTCTCTGCCTGGCTGGAAGACAATGACTGGATGGGACAGGGGTCATTATTTTTAAACATTCCTCTGTGCGGCCAAGGTAGCAAAGTGCTGTCCTCGCAGGGGAGCAAAAAGAGTTTGATTTTCCCATAATTTGATGCTGTGATGTGGTTCCTCAGGGTGTGAACTATAGAACATTCCAGTTACTGGCCTTGAGTGGTTCTGGGAATATAAGAATCCCTGTCTGTCTTTTCAAGTCGTTTTCATGGAACCTTGTCCTGTTTGAACTGGGCTGAAAATGGAAGTAAAGATGTCCTCTTGGGGGCCCAGTGAGGATGGATGTGACTCCCCCGCTGCCCCACCCCTTCCCCAGACTGGGCTTCAAGGAAGAGAGGGCTCCCCTTCCTGCTTCAGAATCCCTTGGATGGAGGAGACAGTACAGTAGTAACTGTGCCATCGTGTCTGGCACTGTGCTGGCGTCTGCAGGATCTCACTTACAAACTCCGCAGACTGGCAGCTGTGGCAGGATTACAGCCCCCAAGACAGCTGTGTCCTAATCCCCAGAACCTGTGACCAGGCTGCCTCACATGGCAGAAGGGACTCGGCACGTGTGATTGAAGAATTTTTTTTTTTTTTGAAGTTTCACTCCTGTTGCCCAGGCTGGAGTGCAATAGCGTGATCTCAGCTCACTGCAGCCTCTGCCTCCCAGGTTGAAGTGATTCTCCCACCTCAGCCTCCTGAGTAGCTGGGATTACAGGTGCTCACAACCACAGCTGGCTAATTTTTGTATTTTTAGTAGACACAGGGTTTCACCGTGTTGCATGCTGGCCAGGCTGGTCTTGAACTCCTGACCTCAGGTGATCCTCCTGCCCCGGCCTCCCAAAGTGCTGAGATTACAGGTGTGAGCCATACTGCCTGGCCGAGTCAAGGATCTTGCAGTAGAGAGATTATCCTGGATTGTCTGGGTGGGCCCAGTCCATTGGGTGAGTCCTTCGAAGGTGGAGACCTTTCCCTGCTGGCCAGAGAGAAGCTGCCTTGCTGGTTTTGGAGATGGAAAGAGGTACCACTAGTCAAGGATTGCAAGCAGCCTCTGGAACAGGGATTCCAGCACTCCAGCCACACACCAGTAGTGGTCCATGGCCTGTTGGGAACCAGGGTGCACAGCAGGTTAGGGGCGGGCAAGCCAGCGAAACTTCATCTGTATTGAGATCCAGTCCCCATGGCTGGTGTTACCACCTGAGCGCCACCTCCTGTCGTATCAGCGGTGGGCATTAGATTCTCATAGGAGCACAAACCCTATTGTGAACTGCACACGCGAGGGATGTAGGCTGCACACTCCTTATGAGAATCTGATGCCTGATGATCTGTCACTGTCTCCCGTCACCCCCAGATGGGACCGTCTAGTTGCAGGAAAACAAGCTCAGGCTCCCACTGAGTCTATGATGGTGAGTTGTAGAATTATTTACTTATATATTACAATGTAATAATAATAGAAATAAAATGCACAGTAAATGCAACGCGCTTGAATCATCCTGAAACCATTCCCTACCCCCATCCGTGGAGAAATTGTCTTCTGCGAAACCGGTCTCTGGTGCCAAAAAGGTTGGGGACCGCTTCTGGAAAAGCTGGAAAAGGCAAGGAAACGGATGCTTCACCGCAGCCTCTGGAAGGAACCAGCACTGTGGGCCTAGTTTACAGACTGTAGGATAATAAATTTGTGTTGCTTCAAGCCACTAAATTTTTGGTAATTTGTTTACGGCAGCAATGGAAAAACTAATGCCTGCGTTATTCCTATTTTATGAAGAAGCAGATAGCAGAGCTGGGAAACCCCTGGCCTGCTGCCTGCAGCGCCCAGACTTTCCCCTAGGCCCTCAGGACCAGCAAGGGCGGGACACCTACTTGGCCCTGGCGCGCGGCCCCTTTAAGAGCACAGGCCGCGCCAGGCGGCGTCCGCGGTTGCCTGGAGACCAGAGCCGGCTCTGGGACGCGGAGAGCCCTGCAACACCTCGCTGGAGCCCGGCGAGGCCTCTGGGCTCCTGGAGCGAGGTGGGCGCCCCAGGCCGCGGTCATGCGTAGCCGGGACAGCGGTGGCGACCGGGTCCTGCTCCTTCCCGGCCGGCCGGACTGACGCGGCCTCCCAGGAGCAGAGCACGTGCGTGATGGGCGAGGAGGGCCTAGGCCGGGCCGACCAGTGCAGGGAGCCCGTTCTTCCCGCCTCACCGTAGACAGGGGAGAGAGATGGCCTCTCCTTAAGCCCGGGAGAACAGAGGAAACATTAGGAAACACGCACTGAGAAACGAAATTGGCTTGATTTGTAGTTCACTTATTTGTAGGTCACTGACAGAGGACCGTAAACCTCGTAGTAAAGGCCCCTCTAAATTTAGAGGTGAGAGCAGCTTGGGCTAGGTGACCCAGGGGCGGCTTCGCTGAGACAGTTGTCGGGCGTGTGAAGGAGCAAGGTAGTGTTTGAAGGAAGAGAGAAAGCTTGGCCGGGCGCGGTGGCTCAGGCCTGTAATCCCAGCACTTTGGGAGGCCGAGACGGGCGGATCACGAGGTCAGGAGATCGAGACCATTCTGGCTAATACGGTGAAATCCCTTCTCTACTAAAAAATACAAAAACCTAGCCGGGCGAGGTGGCGGGCGCCTGTAGTCCCAGCTACTCGGGAGGCTGAGGCAGGAGAATGGCGTAAACCCGGGAGACCGAGCTTGCAGTGAGCTGAGATCCGGCCACTGCACTCCAGCCTGGGTGACAGAGCAAGACTCTGTCTCAAAAAAAAAAAAGGAAAGCTCGTAGTAAAGGCCCCTCTAAATTTAGAGGTGAGAGCAGCTTGGGCTAGGTGACCCAACGGCGGCTTCACTGAGACAGTGGTCGGGGGTGTGAAGGAGCAAGGTAGTGTTTGAAGGAAGAGAGAAAGCTTGGCTGGGCCCGGTGGCTCAGGCCTGTAATCCCAGCACTTTTGGGAGGCCGAGGCGGGAGGATCACCTGAGGTTAGGAGTTCGAGATTAGCCTGGCCAACATGGTGAAACCCCGTCTCTACTGAAAATACAAAAATTAGCCGGGAGTGGTGGCGGGCGCCTGTAATCCCAGCTACTTGGGAGGCTAAGGCAGGAGAATAACTTGAACCTGGGAGGTGGAGGTGGCAGTGAGCCGAGATTGCACCACTGCACTCCAGCCGGGGGACAGAGTGAGACCCTGTCTCCATAAATAAATAATGGAGGAAGAGAGAAGGCTGGAGGTGGGTTCAGCTGGAGGCTGGGGTGGCCAGAGGATGGCATCCAGGAAGAAGAGGGCAAGAAGGGCTCACTGCAGCCGTCGGGCCTATGAAAAGGGACGAGACCTGGCCTTCACCACATGGCTCACCTATGCATCCTGCCTGATGGACCAGGGTGCTTTCGGTGGGGCCAGATTAGGAAAGTCGTGAACTATGGCTTTGAAACCCTGCACCGCAGCTCATATGCCAGACAAGCAAAGATATGCGCTGGAAACGGAGCTCGAGCAACGACGCACTGGAAATACAGCTCAAGCAATGATGCGCTGGACACGCCACTCCAGCACACGGTTCCTTGCTTGTCTCGCATATGAGAGGCGCTCAATCGATGGCAGTGCTAGAGGGAGTAGGAATCCAATGATTTCAAGTTTGAAAACAGGAAAGGGACGAGATAATCACTCAATTTATTGACTTTACTCTGTACCCTGTACTTAGGGATTTTTCTGTGTGTCATCGATTTAATTCTTATGATACAAGGTACTGTTATTTCTATTTGTGAGGCAGAGGAGATTAAGCAACTTGCTTTAGAACACAGCACTTGACCGAGCTCAGTGGCTCATGCCTGCAATCCTAGCACTTTGGGAGGAGAAGGTGGGAAGATTGCTTGAGGCCAGGAGTTCGAAATCAGCCTGGGCAAAACGTAGCAAGACCCCCGTCTCAAAAAAAAAAAAAAAAAAGAAAAGAAAACCGGTGGGTTACAAGCTCACGCTTGTAATCCAAGCACTTTGGGAGGTCAAGGTGGGCAGATCACAAGGTCGGGAGTTTGAGACCAGCCTGACCAACGCAGTGAAACCCCATCTCTACTAAAAATAAAATTAGCTGGGTGTCGGGGCAGGCGCCTGTAATCCCAGCTACACAGGAGGCTGAAGCAGGAGAATCACTTGAACCCAGGAGGCGGAGGTTGCAGTGAGCTGAGATCTTGCCACTGCACTCCAGCCTGGATGACAGGGCTAGACTCTGTCTGGGAAAAAAACAAAAAACAAAAAAAAAACCCAAACACAAAAGTGGGCCAGGCGCCCACACCCAGTGGCTTACGCCTGTAATCCCAGCACTTTGGGAGGCTGAGGCGGGCGGATCACCAAGTCAGGAAATTGAGAACATCCTGGCTAACACGGTGAAACCCTGTCTCTACTAAAAGTACAAAAAAAATTAGCCGGGCGTGGTGGCGGGTGCCTGTAGTCCCAGCTACTCAGGAGGCTGAGGCAGGAGAATGGCGTGAACCCAGGAGGCAGAGGTTGCAGTGAGCCGAGATAGCGATACTGCACTCCAGCCTGCGCAAAAAAACACAGAACTGGTAATGGACAGTGCAGGACCCTGAATCCAGCTCTTGCACACTTTACAATGCTGACCTATAAGGAGAGGGGCTCTTTTTTTTTTTTTTTTTTTTTTGTGAGACAGAGTCTCACTCTGTTGCCCAGGCTGGAGTGCAGTGGCATGATCTCGGCTCACTGCAACCTCCACCTCCTAGGTTCAAGAGATTCTCCTGCCTCAGCCTCCTGAGTAGCTGGGATTACAGGCATGTGCCACCATGCCTGGCTAATTTTTTGTATTTTTAGTAGAGATGGGGTTTCAGCGTGTTAGCCAGGGTGGTCTTGATCTCCTGACATCGTGATCTGCTCATCTCGGCCTCCCAAAGTGCTGGGATTACAGGCATGAGCTAACACCCGGCGGGAGAGGGGCTTTTAAAGTGTGAATTGGCTGCATGCAAGACCTGAGAGGTTAAGTAGCCTTTTTCATGTGTAGGGATACCTTTCAAGAAACCATGCTAGACAATGGTTCCAACTTAAATAATTTTTAGGGCCAGGTGCAGTGGCTCACACCTATAATCCCAGCACTTTGGGTGGCTGAGACAGGTGGATTGCTTGAGCTCAGGAGTTCCAGACCAGCTGGGGCAACATAGCAAGACCCTGTCTCTACAAAAAATTAGCCAGGTGTGGTGATGCATGCCTGTGGTCCCAGCTACTTGGGAGGCTGAGGTGGAAGGATTGCCTGAGCATGGGAGATTGAGGCTGCAGTGAGCCGTGATTGTGTCACTGTGCTCCAACCTGGGTGACAGAGTGAGACTCTGTCTCAAAAATAAAAAAAGTTTGGGGCCAGGCGCGGTGGCTCAAGCCTGTAATCCCAGCACTTTGGGAGGCCGAGACGGGTGGATCACGAGGTCAGCAGATCGAGACCATCCTGGCTAACACGGTGAAACCCCGTCTCTACTAAAAAATACAAAAAACTAGCTGGGCGAGGTGGCGGGCGCCTGTAGTCCCAGCTACTTGGGAGGCCGAGGCAGGAGAATGGTGTAAACCCGGGAGGCGGAGCTTGCAGTGAACTGAGATCCGGCCACTGCACTCCAGCCTGGGCGACATAGCGAGACTCCGTCTCAAAAAAAAAAAAAAAAAGTTTGGGAACAACCAATGCAGTGTTGAGGTTGTATATTTATAAACTGATGGTGCTTGAAACTTGTAATTATTATGATTTTTGAGACAGAGTCTTGCTCTGTTAGACTGGAGTGCAGTGGTGTGATCTCCCGACCTCCCAGGCTCAAGCAGTCCTCCCACCTGAGCCTCCCGAGTAGCTGGGACTACAGGCATGTGCCAACACGCCTGGCTAATTTATTTTTATTTTTTTAGAGAAGGGGCGTCTCACTACGTTGCCTAGGCTGATCTCGACCTCCTGGACTCACATGATCCTCCCGCCTCGGCCTCCCCAAAGTGCTGAGATTGCAGGTGTGAGCCGCCACACCCGGCCCTGATAACTAATTTTTCAGACTTTGGCAGGGGAATGATAATGACATTGTGTTGTAAAACTAAAATTTTAACTACAAATGAAAACCCCAAGTGTTTGGAGATGTAATTTTTATTTTTCAGATAAAACTCATCAGTGCTTTGAAACGAGCAGCTCTGAACCAAAGGAATCATTTGATTCAAGTAACCATTGGATCTTCCCAAGGCAATGGTGAAAGAAAAGAAAAAAACAGACAAAAGAGGGGACAAGTCGGCCCGCTCTCCCTCATCTCTCTCTGATAATCTAGACTTTTCCAAACAAGATGGCAACACCACTAGGCAAGAGATGTCCCCAGCTGGCGTCCCGTTGCTGGGAATGCAGCTTAACGAAGCGAAACCCAAACAAGACCCCCGAAACGGTCAGCAGAATGAAGACGCCACCCAATACGAAGAGTCCATTCTGACCAAACTCATCGTGGAGAGGTGATTTTAATGGGGGTGCCATAGGGTATCACACTGCCAGTCAGGCGGTGTATTTTATTTTATTTTGAGACGGAGTTTCACTGTGTCGTTCAGGCTGGAATGCAGTGGTGCGATCATGGCTCACTGCAACCTCCGCCTCCCGTGTTCAAGCAATTCTCCTGCCTCAGCCTCCTGAGTAGCTGAGATTACAGACGCCCAGCATCACACCCAGCTAATTTTTGTACTTTTAGTAGAGACGGGGTTTTACCATGTTGGCCAGGCTGGTCTCAAACTCCTGACTTCAGGTAAGCCACCTGCCTCAGCCTCCCAAACTGCTGGGATTACAGACATAATCTGTGCCTAGCCTGAAGGTAATTTTATGTATTTAAAAAAATTATTGGGCTGGGCACGGTGGCTCAAGCCTGTAATCCCAGCACTTTGAGAGGCCGAGATGGGCGGATCACGAGGTCAGGAGATCGAGACCATCCTGGCTAACACGGTGAAACCCCGTCTCTACTAAAAAAATACAAAAAAATTAGCTGGGTATGTTGGCGGGCACCTGTAGTCCCAGCTACTCGGGAGATTGAGGCAGGAGAATGGCGTAAATCCGGGAGGCAGAGCTTGCAGTGAGCTGAGATCCAGCCACTGCACTCCAGCCTGGGTGACAGAGCGAGACTCCGTCTCAAAAAAAAAAAAAAAAATTACTGTATTTTAGATTTAGGGGTTTACATGTGCAGGTTACAAGGGCATGTTGTGTGATGCTAAGATTTGGGCTTCTAGTAAGCCCATCACTCAAGTGGCAAATGTAGAGCCCCATGGCATATATATATAGAGAGAGTTTATTGTGGTGAAACATATATAACAAAATGTACTATCTTAATTATTTTAAGTGTGCAATTCAATGGCATTAAGTAAATTCACAGTATTGTACAACCATCTATTAAATAGTAACTCCAGGCCAGGTCCAGTGGTTCAAGCCTGTAATCCAAGCACTTTGGGAGGCTGAGGTGGGCGGATCACTTGAGGTCAGGAGTTTGAGACCAGCCTGGCCAACATGGTGAAACCCCCTCTCTACTGAAAACACAATAATTAGCTGGGCATGGTGACATGCGCCTGTCATCCCAGCTACTCAGGAGACTGAGGCGGGAGAATCACTTGAACGCGGGAGAATCACTTGAACCCGGGAGGCGGAGTTTGCAGTGAGCAGAGATCACGCCACTGTACTCCAGCCTGAATGACAGAGTGAAACTCCGTCTCGAAATAAAACCCAAAAAAACAAAACAAAACAAAACACAAAACCCCAAACTCTTTCATTCCTCATCCCACCTTGAAACCCCTGGTGACCTATTCCACTTTCTAGCTCTGTGTGTGTGTGTGTGTGTGTGTATATATATTTTCGACTTCATTCTTCCCATTACGTAGTTATATATTTTAACCCACTGTCACCTGGGTGTATTCACATTGTTCATTACCTTGAATTCCCTTTATTTCTCTGTAGCTATGAAGGGGAGAAAATTCGTGGGCTGTACGAGGGAAAAGGCTTCGCAGTCTTTCAAGGCGGTTGTACCTATCGTGTGAGTTGCGCGTTTGAGAACCTGCAGGAGGGGGAGGAAGGTGTGGGGTGATGGTCAGAGATTTGCAAATCTTCAGTAAAATCCACTGACGCTTCAAAAGAAATTGGAAGCTCTTCATGCTGATTTTATTCTGAACCCTGATTACCTATTTAAGGTAAAAATAATGCTCAGTATAATACAAGTTATTTTAGATTTGTTTCTTTTCCTGATTATTTTATTTTTTCTTGAGACAGGGTCTCACTGTCACCCAAGCTGGAGTGCAGTGGCACAGTCATAGCTCATTGTGGCCTTGACCTCCTGGAGTCAAAGGATCCTCCCTCCTCAGCCTCTTGAATAGCTGAGACTACAGGCGTGCACTACCACGCCTGGCTAATTAAATTTTTTTTTCTTGGTAGAGACAAGGACTTGCTGTGTTGCCAGGGCTGGTCTTGAACTCCTGGGCACAAGTGATCCTCCTGCCTCAGACTCCTAAAGTGCTGGGATTGCACGTGTGAGCCCCCACACCCAGTTGAGAACACATTTTTGTAGCTGAGGTCATCCTTAGGTCATGAAGATGAGGACCTCTTAGATCCTTTTTAGAGAAGGATGGATCCCAACGTGGAGCCAGCTCAAAGTAGGACTCAGTAGGACGCAGCTGCTGCTGAGTGCGCAGACAAGCATCTTCACACACGGGAAACTGGGATAAGGCAGCTGTGGGAGACCATCATCAGCGGCCGGCCAGGCGCGGTGGCTCTTGCCTATAATCCCAGCACTTTGGGAGGCCAAGGTGGGCGTGTTGCTTGAGCTCAGGATTGCAAGACCAGCCTGGCCAACACAGTGAAATCCCATCTCTACAAAAAATACAAAAACTAGCTGGGCATGGTGGTGGATGCCTGTAGTCCCAGCTACTCGGGAGGCTGAAGTGGGAGGATTGCTGGAGCCTGGGAGGTCGAGGCTGTAGTGAGCTATGATCACACCACTGCACTCCAGCCTGGGTGACAGAACCAGACCCCATCTCAAATGTCAGCTGCATTCTAAGCATTTGTCGTTGCTTTGTTTTGAAGGGTATGTTTTCAGAAGGACTCATGCATGGACAAGGGACTTATATTTGGGCCGATGGATTAAAATGCGAGGTGAGGCATATAACCAGTTATAGTTCTAAACTGTGATTGTTGGATGGAACAATCAGTTTCCCACAATTGAACAGACTGTTTTCGTGGATGTAATTCAGCATATAGGTTAAGAGAAATTCACAAAATCAGAGGATCTAGTAATTCATGACAGCACCGGACCCAGAAGGAATTGTTACTGGTTCCATTTGTGTGTTCTAGAGGTATTCCACGCCTTCTCAGCACAGAGAGCACACAAACATGTATGCAGCTTGTCCTACTTTTTTTTTTTTTTTTGGAGACAGGGTCTTGCTGTTCTGCCCAGGCTGGAGTACAGTGGTGCAATCATGACTCACGGCAGCCTGGACCTTCTGTAGCCTGTCTTGCTTTTCACACACACACACAGTTTATTACACACTCTCTTTGGCACATTTACTTAGTTAGTCTGACATGGGGTCTTGCTCTGTCACCCAGGCTGAAGTGCAGTGGTGAGATCATGACTCACGGCAGCCTCAAACTCCCAGGCTCAAGCGATCCTCTTGGCTCAGCCTGCTGAGTAGCTGAGACTACAGGTGTGCTCCACGGCGCCCGGCTAATTTATTTTTACTTTTTTTTTTTTTTTGTAGAGACAGGGTCTTGCTGTGTTGCCCAGGCTGGTCTCGAACCCCTGGGCTTAAGCGATCCTCCCACATCGGCCTCCCAAAGTGTTGGGGATTATAGGCGTGAGCCACCGCACCTGGCCTGTACGTTTAATTTTGAGATGAAACCATATCCATGGATGCAGACCTGTTTTTACTGGCTGCGTGTATTCCATTATGTGGCGTTCATTTCACCTGTCTTGCAGGGTTGAGGAGAATGTGTATTTTTAAACGGACTGCAAGGACCAAATTGTTCTCCAAGGGATTGTACCAGGCTCAATTCCCACCCACAAAGTGAGTGAGCGCCTGAAATGCTATTCTAAAATTCTCAAATGCAGAGTTGCTAACAGATGGTGTTTATAAATGGTAATGATGACATTTAAAACACATGCGCATAATGCACTTATTCAAATAACACCCAGGCAATGATGGAGTCAAGTTTGGGCCGGGAAGCCAACTGCAGCTGGGCGGTGAGAGGAGCAGGGAGAGAGAGGGAGGGACTGGCCCTCACTGGCGGGGCGAGGAGGATCTCCAAGTTTCAGGGGAGCCTGAGGATTGGGCCCCCACCTTGGATTCATGCCAACTCCCTTCCCATGGGACAGCGACTGACATGCAAGGTTTCTGGTCCTTATTTTATTCTATTTATTTTATTTTATTTTTGAGACAGAGTCTTGCTCTGTCGCCCAGGCTGGAGTGCAGTGGCGGGATCTCGGCTCACCGCAACCTCCACCTCCTGGGTTCAAGCAATTCTCCTGCCAGAGTAGCTGGGATTACAGACACGCGCCACCACGCCCGGCTAATTTTTGTATTTTTAGTAGAGACGGGGTTTCGCCATGTTGGCCAGGCTGGTCTCAAACCCCTGACTTCAGGTCATCTGCCCACCTCAGCCTCCCAAAGTGCAGGGATTACAGGCGTGAGCCACCGCGCCGGGCCAATTTCTGGTCTTTAAATGGCGATTTACCAAGAACCCCCCTGTGCCTCATTGTCTCGGGAAACTCTCGGCAGGTGGGGAGGTGGTTTTTGCAGGCTCAGATCCCCACTCCAGCGCAGTCGGGGGCTTCTGGGCAGGACTCCGGGGTCTCCTAGAAGCATCCTCAGAGAGAGGCCGGCTGGCCACATGGGTCCTGGCTAGTGGTCAGGCCAGGCTGTGCTGCCCCTTTTCTCTGCTGACTTGGCTGCATCCAGGGAGTTCGGGTTCCTGGAAGAGGACCCGACGCTGCTGCGTGGTGTGCAGGTGCTGCCTGCTGCCCACTCAGATGTCCTGGGCAGAGCGGGTTCCCTAGCAGGTGCCCCTGGGGCAGGCTGTTGACTGACTTGTTTACAGAATATTTTGATGACCTGTGGCAGAAAGAGGGATTGTCTGACCGGGCGCGGTGGCTCATGCCTGTAATCCCAGCACTTTGGGAGGCCGAAGCAGGCAGATCACCTGAGGTCAGGAGTTTGAGACCAGCCTGGCCAATATGGTGAAACCCCGTCTCTACTAAAACTACAAAAATGTGCTGCGCGTGGTGGTGGGCGCCAGTAATCCCAGCTACTCGGGAGGCTGAGGTGGGAGAATTGCTCAAACCTGGGAGGCAAAGTTTGCAGTGAGCCGAGACTGCACCATCGCACTCAGCCTGGGCAACAAGAGCAATCCTCCCTCTTGGGGAAAAAAAAAAAAGGAAAAAGAAAGAGGGACTTCCCCAGTCATCACTAAGCCTGGAGGGAACAGTGAATTCACTTCCTTCGAGCAGGGTTTTTTTTTTTTTTTTTCCTCCATTAGACACAGGATCTTGCTCTGTCGCCCAGGCTGGAATGCAGTGGTCATAGTTCACTGCAGCCTCAACCTCCTGGGCTCAACAGATCCTCTCACCTCAGCACCCCCAAAGTGCTGGGATTATAGGCGTGCACCACTGCACCTTGGTGGCACGCACCTGTAGTCCCAGCTACTTGGGAGGCCAAGGTGGGAGGATCACTTGAGGCTGGGAGTTTGAGACCAGACCAGCCTGGGCAACATAGAGAAACCCCATCTCCACAAAATATTTAAAAATTAGTGAGGCTTGTGGCACACACACGCCTGTAGTGCAGCTATTTGGGGGGCTGTGGTGGGAGGATCACTTGAGCCCGGGAGGTCGAGGCTGCAGTGAGCTGTGATTGTGCCGCTGCACTCCAACCTAGGTGACAGAGTGAGACCCTGTCTCAAAAAAAAAAAAAAAAAAAAAAAGGCCGGGCGCGGTGGCTCAAGCCTGTAATCCCAGCACTTTGGGAGGCCGAGACGGGCGGATCACGAGGTCAGGAGATCAAGACCATCCTGGCGAACACGGTGAAACCCCGTCTCTACTAAAAAAATACAAAAAAAACTAGCTGGGCGAGGTGGCGGGCGCCTGTAGTCCCAGCTACTCGGGAGGCTGAGGCAGGAGAATGGCGTAAACCCGGGAGGCGGAGCTTGCAGTGAGCTGAGATCCGGCCACTGCACTCCAGCCTGGGCCACAGAGCCAGACTCCCTCTCAAAAAAAAAAAAAAAAAAGGCGGGCATGATGGCTCACGCCTGTTAATCCCAGCACTTTGGGAGGCTGAGGCAGATGGAACACCTGAGCTCAGGAGTTCGAGACCAGCCTGGCCAACATGGCAAAACCCCATTTGTACTAAAAATACAAAAAAATCAGCAGGGCGTGGTGGTGGGCGCCTGTAATCCCAGCTACTTTAGAGGCTGAGGCAGGAGAATTGCTTGAACCCAGGAGGCAGAGGTTGCAGTGAGCCGAGATGGCACCATCGTACTCCAGTCTGGGCAACAGAGTGAGCTCTGTCTCAAAAATAAAAACAAAAACAAATTAAATAAATAAAATATTTTTCTAGAGACGGGTCTCCCTACGTTGCCCAGGCTGGCCTCAAATTCCTGGCCTCAAGCAGTCCTCCCCCCACGGTCTCCCAAAGTGCTGTGATTACAGGCGTGAGCCACTGTGCTCTGCCAAGGTGGGTTCTAAGAATTCGAAGTTCCCCGGGTCAGGATTGGAAGCCAGTGACTTTCCAACGTCACCTGCTCGCTCCTTCGAGCTGGGTCGACCTGCAAACTCCCAGATATTTCCTCCTGCCTGAGCTTCCGCCCAGTGGTCGGGTCGGATGAGAGAGGATGGGAAATGCAGACAAGGAAGAGAGAGAATGCGAGGGGGATGTTCAGTGCGTGTCCACAAGAGAGGCAAGAACAGAGTCAGAGGTCAGGCAGCTCCTGGAACCGCCCACAGGACTAGGGATTCCCGCCCCCGCCCCCAGCGCTTCCTTCTGTCACCCCATGGCCGTTCTGCTTCAGGGCGACTTTGTGAAGAACGTCCCGATGAACCACGGCGTGTACACGTGGCCGGACGGCAGCATGTACGAAGGCAAAGTGGTCAACGGCATGAGGAACGGGTTCGGGATGTTCAAGTGCAGCACCCAGCGCGTGTCCTACATCGGCCACTGGTGCAATGGCAGGCGGCATGGGAAGGTGGGCGGGGCGGCTCCGTGGAGGGCAGGGGAGGGGCTGGGCGGCCACATGGAGACAGAAGGGGGTAGGGGCTAGCGGCGCTGTCCAGGGCATATTCACTTTTTGTTTATTGAGGTGAAATTCACATCGTGTAAATTAAGCATTTTATTAATTTTTTTTTTTTTTTTTTTTGAGAGGGAGTCTGTCACCGAGGCTGGGGTGCAGTGGCGCGATCTCGGTTCACTGCAACCTCCGCCTCCTGGGTTCAAGCAATTCTCCTGCCTCAGCCTCCCGAGTTGCTGGGACTACAGGTGTGCACCACCACGCCCAGCTAGTTTTTGTATTTTTAGTAGAGACAGGGTTTTGCCATGTTGGCCAGGATGGTCTCAAACTCCTGACCTCAAGTGATCCACCCGCCTCGGCCTCCCAAAGTGCTGGGATTACAGGCGTGCGCCACTGTGCCTGGACATATGCAGGCTTTAATAGGCTATTTATTGAGATGTGTTGTTGTTATGTGTGTGTGTGTGTTAGCTTACACAGATTGCTTGAGCCATATTGGAGGGATTGGGCACAGTGACTTCCAGACAGCAGCATCTGAATGGTTGCAGGAAGGAATGAGTTTGCCTGATCGTGAGAGAGAAGATAGAAACGTTCTCTCTCTGTTTCTGTCTCTCACACACACAGATAAACCTGTGAAAAAACCTTTTGAGGCTTTTCAGTGTAGATCAAACAAAGGGTACACTATGCTCACTTACACTTGGAGGCAGTAAAATGAGTAGGATGTCCAAATGGCTAAAACAACAATGGTTCTGGTGCCTAGGAGAGAGTGACCTTCCGTTACATGGAAGGCTCAACTGTTCACTCCAAGTGGCAACAGACAGGATTTCTTTAGGTACTTAATTGACTAATAGTTACTGGATATAATGAATAGACTTGAATATGATGAGTGCAGTCATTCTGTGCCGTAATATGACACTTTTTATTTTATTTTATTTTGAGGCGGAGTCTCGCTCTATTGCCCAGGCTGGAGTGCAGTGTGGCACGATCTGGGCTCACTGCAACCTCTGTCTCCCAGGTTCAAGCGATTCTCCTGCCTCAGCCTCCCAAGTAGCTGGATTACAGGCGTGTGCCACCACACCCGGCTAATTTTTGTATTTTTAGTAGAGACGGGATTTCACCATGTTGGCCAGACAGATCTCGAACTCCTGACCTTGTGATCCGCCCACCTTGGCCTCCCAAAGTGCTGGGATTACAGACGTGAGCCACCGTGCCTGGCCAATAAGGCACTTTATTAAGGTGAAATTGATTTGTGACATTATCTCATTTCCCCTTGTGTAGCAGTTTTACCATTTTCTTGACAGCAAAACAGAAAAATAACAGGATATATGTCTTGCTTACATATGGCATTGACCTCTGTGTAGGTTCTAGTTTTTAAGTTGATATCCTTACATTTGACAAAGCGTTTGTGTCGTGAGGTTTGATGGTTATGAAGATGATATTATTTGTTTCAGGGCTCCATTTATTACAATCAAGAGGGTACGTGTTGGCACAAGGGAGACTGGGTGCAAAACATCAAAAAGGGCTGGGGAATAAGATGGTAGGTATGACTATGGCCGCGCTTGGGGTATGGGCAAAGAAGTGTTTGTGGGCCCAAATAATGTTCACTTTGGATATTTAAAAGTAAGGTGCAAAAGTTGCGCAGAACATTTTCTCTCTAAGCATAGTGAATTTTTTTTTTTTTTTTGAGACGCAGTCTCGCTCTGTCACCCAGGCTGGAGTGCAGTGGTGCCATCTCGGCTCACTGCAACCTCCACCTTCTGGGTTTAAGCAATTCTCCTGCCATGATCGCACCACCGCACTCCAGCCTGAGTGACACAGTGAGATCCCATCTCAAAAACTGGCCAAATATTAACTAATCATGATACAATAGGGAATTATTAAAAGATTTAAAAAACCTGGCTCTTACCCACTTTGTCACCTTATTAAATAGTCAGAAGGTTTAATAAAGTGACTCATTCTGCTCCCTTAGGACCTCATGCCTACCTATCTATCTATCGATCTATGGATCTGCCTACCTACCTATCTATTTATTTGACAGTCTCACTCTGTTGCCCAGGCTCGAATGCAGTGGCATGATCTTGGCTCATTGCAACCTCCACCTTCTGAGTTCAAGCGATTCTCCTGCCTCAGCCTCCCGAGTAGCTGGGATTACAGGTGCCCACCACCATGCCCGGCTAATTTTTGTTTTTTGTTTTTGTTTTCGAGATGGAATTTTGCTCTTGTTGCCCAGGCTGGAGTGCAATGGTGCAATCTCAGCTCACCGCAACCTCTACCTCCTGGGTTCAAGCAATTCTCCTGCCTTAGCCTCTCAAGTAGCTGGGATTACAGGCATGCGCCACCACGCCTGGCTAATTTTGTATTTTTAGTAGAGAGGGGGTTTCTCCTTATTAGTCAGGTTGGTCTCGAACTCCTCACCTCAGGGGATCCTCCAGCCTCGGCCTCCCAAAGTGCTGGGATTCCAGGCGTGAGCCACCGCGCCCAGCCTGAATTTAAATACAGAGAAGATTGTATAGGTACAAGGGGTAGATTTCTTCAAAGGAGCTCAAGGGGAGTGTTTAAAAGAATGTCTTAAAGGTAAACATTGTGTAGGAGGTAACTGATTGCTTTTCTTCGGTTTCTTTCATCCTAGTTATAAATCTGGAAATATATACAAAGGCCAGTGGGAAGACAACATGCGCCACAGGGAGGGGAGGATGAGGTGGCTGACCGCCAACGAAGAGTACACCGGGCGGTGGGAAAGGGGCCTCCAGGTACGCCCGGGCAGGGGAGCAGTTTATACCCAGAGGTGGACACTCCACCGATTCTCAACACATGTATTATGTCTTTTCGGGTTTTTTTTTTTTTTTTTTTTTTTGAGACAGTCTCTCTCTCTCTGTCGCCCAGGCTGGAGTGCAGTGATGCAATCTCGGCTCACTGCAGCCTCTACCTCCCAGGTTCAAGCAGTTCTCCTGCCTCAGCCTCTGGAGTAGCTGAGATTACAGGCACCCGCCACCATGACCTGGCTAATTGTTGTTTTTGTATTTTTAGTAGGGATGGGGTTTCACCATGTTGACCAGGTTGGATTCGAACTCCTGACCTCAATGATCTGCATGCCTCAGCCTCCTAAGGTGCTAGAATTACAGGCATGAGCCACCACACCCAGCCTGTTTGTTTGTTTTTAGAGACAGAGTCTTGCTCTGTTGCCCAGGCTGGAGTGCAGTAGCGTGATCTCAGCTCACTGCAGCCTCCACCTCTTGGGTTCAAGCAATTCTCCTGCCTCAGCCTCTGGAGTAGCTGAGATTACAGGCACCCACCACCAAGGCCCGGCTAATTTGTTTTTTTTTTTTTTTTTGTATTTTTAGTAGAGACGGGTTTTCACCATGTTGGCCAGGCTGGTCTCGAACTCCTTTGTATCTAAGCTGAGGGGCAGGTGTTATTTCTGTTTTACGGATGAGGAACTTACAGGGCTTAAATCATCTGCCTTAGTTCGAAAGACTCGTTAATAAGCAGCTGAGCTGAAATTGAACCCAAGTCTGTGCGGCTCCAGAGTCCAAGTTCTTTGCCCTTTCCAGTTTTCATTGCATTTATCATAATTTTGAGGGGATTCGGGTAAAGAGAGAAACTGCTTTGCGCATGTCTCATGGCCGTCTGCTTTTTTTCAGAATGGCTTTGGAACACACATGTGGTTTCTAAAGAGAATCCCCAGTTCCCAGTATCCCTTGAGAAATGAATACATAGGGGAGTTTGTAAACGGACATCGTCATGGACGTGGCAAGTTTTATCACGCCAGTGGAGCCGTGTATGACGGAGAATGGGTTTCCAACAAGAAACATGGCACGGTGAGTACAGACCTGGGAAGATTGCATTTCAAACAATGATGGAAAGCCATTGAAATGATGTAAAGCCATTGACATGTCCCAGTATAATTGCAGATTTGTCTATTTCTGCTTTCAGTTCTGTCAATTTCGCTTCATATATTTGAAGTTTGTTGTTCGGGGCGCACACGTGGAGGGTCATTATGCATTGGTGCTCTGGCTCTTTTGATCATCACGTAATTTCCTATTAACCCTGCTAATTTTCTTTCTTTCTGAGACGCAGTCTTGCTCTGTTGCCCAGGCTGGAGTACAGTGGTGCGATCTCAGCTCACTACAACCTCCGCTTCCCGGGTTCAAGTGATTCTCCTTCCTCAGACTCATGAGTAGCTGGGATTACAGGTGCAGGCCACCATGCCTGGCTAATTTTTGTATTTTTAGTAGAGACCGGGTTTCGTCTTGTTGGCCAGGCTGGTCTCGAACTCCTGGCCTCAAGTGATCTGCCCACCTCAGCCTCCCAGGGTGCTGGGATTACAGGTGTGAGCCACCACACCTAGCCAACCCTGGTAATTTTTATTTCTCTGAGGTCTATTTTGTCTGTGGTAAATATAGGCACTCTAGATACCTTTTTAATTTTAATTGTGGTAAAGTACACATAAGATTTACCATCTTAATCATTTCTAAGTGCACAGTCCAGTGGCATGAAGTACATTCGCATTGTTGTGCCACCATCACCATCCATCTACAGAACTCTTTTAGACAAAAGGCATGTCATTCTCTATTAAATTGCATTATCTGGCCGGGCGCGGTGGCTCAAGCCTGTAATCCCAGCACTTTGGGAGGCCGAGGCGGGCGGATCACAAGGTCAGGAGATCGAGACCACAGTGAAACCCCGTCTCTACTAAAAATACAAAAAATTAGCCGGGCGCGGTGGCGGGCGCCTGTAGTCCCAGCTACTCAGGAGGCTGAGGCAGGAGAATGGCGGGAACCCGGGAGGCGGAGCTTGCAGTGAGCCGAGATCGCGCCACTGCACTCCAGCCTGGGCAACAGCGTGAGACTCCGTCTCAAAAAAAAAATAAATAAATAAAATAAAATAAAATAAAATAAATAAATTGCATTATCTATTTTATATAGGATAACTTACTGTTTTGCTAAGGTGATTACATGACTTTTTTTCTTTTTCTTTTTTTTTTTTTGAGACAGAGTTTCACTCTGTCACCCAGGCTGGAGTGCAGTGGCGCGATCTCGGCTCACTGCAACCTCCGCCTCCCGGTTCAAGTGATTCTTGTGCCTCAGCCACTAGAGTAGCTGGGATTACACGTGTGCGCCACCACGCCCGGCTCTTTTTTTTTTTTTTTAAGTAGTTTCAGGGGTTTTGCCACGTTTGCCAAGCTGGTCTCCTGGTCTCAAGTGATCCTCCCGCCTTTGCCTCCCAAAGTGCTGGGATTACAGGCATGAGCCACTGTGCCCAGCAAAATATTTTCAGTGGTCACTGATTTCCTGTATATTTAGTGGTTATTTAATCAGTTTTTGGGGTGTGTGTGTGTGTGTGTGTGTGTGTGTGCGCGCGTAAGAGGGTGGTTTTAGTTTGCCAGTAACAGACAATCTACTGTTGTCTGCCATGTGTAATACAGAATACTGTAGGCTTCAAGGTTGGTTTAATTCAGCATCTCAGAGCTGTTAGGATTTCTCTTCCATCTATCCACGATACCTCCCACCATGTCACTTTCACCCTTGTGTTTTTCTTCCCTCGTGATTGCAAGTTGGCTGCTGTGGTTCCAGCCTTCACATCCGCATACCATACTAACTAGAAGAAAAGGAGGAACTTTTGATAGAAGCTCTCTAAAAAGGTCTTTCACTTCACAGAGCCAAATAGGGTCATTTGCCCACTTCTGAATCAGTAACTGACTATTGGCCTGGGTTTGACAAATCTCAGGGAGTCTTGGCCAGGCATGGTGGCTCAGGCCTGTAATCCCAGCCCTTTGGGAGGCTGAAGTGGACGGATCAGTTGAGGTCAGGAGTTTGAGACCAGCCTGGCCAACATGATGAAACCCCCATCTCTACTAAAACGACAAAAATTAGCTGGGCGTGGTGGTGCACGCACATAATCCCAGCCACTCAGGAGGCTGAGGAAGGAGAATTGCTTGAACCCAGGAAGCGGAGGTTGCAGTGAGTCAAGATTGTGCTACTCACTCCAGCCTGAGTGACACCAAGGCTCCGTCTCAAAAAAAAAAAAAAAAAGGCCAGATACTGTGGCTCACACCTGTAATCCTAGCACTTTGGGAGGCCAAGGTGGGTGGATCACGAGGTCAGGAGATCGAGACCATCCTGGCTAACATGGTGAATCCCCGTCTCTACTAAAAATACAAAAAAATTAGCCTGGCGTGGTGGCGGGCGCCTGTAGTCCCAGCTACTCAGGAGGCTGAGGCAGGAGAATCATTTGAACCTGGGAGGCAGAGGTTGCAGTGAGGTGAGATCATGCCACTGCACTCCAGCCTGGGCCACAGAGTGAGACTCCGTCTCAAAAAAAAAAAAAAAAGGGAGTCTCTTGTGTGTGATGGGTATTCTGCTGGTTACTAGCCTAGTTTAATAAGACACATTCTGTGGCCTAAAGGTGCTTAAAGTTGGGGAAAGATTGTGGGGGAGATAGAGGGGAGGAGGAGAAATAGGAGAAGGAGGAAGAGAGAGAGAACTTACACAGTGCGTGAGACCCAGGAGCCTGACTGTATGTGGAGTAAGTGTGTATTTTCACAACAAAAAACTCCAAACTCTTGAAAAAACTATCGATGTACATATACCCATGTTTTTCTTTCTATCTTTTTTTTTTTGAGACAGAGTCTCACTCTGTTACCCATGCTGGAGTGCAGCGGCGCAATCTCGGCTCACTGCAACCTCTGCCTCCCAGGTTCAAGCAATTCTCCTGCCTCAGCCTCCTGAGTAGCTGGGATGACAGGTGCCTGCCACCATGCCCGGCTAATTTTTGTATTTTTTTTTTTTTTTTTTTTTTGAGACGGAGTCTTGCTCTGTAGCCCAGGCTGGAGTGCAGTGGCCGGATCTCAGCTCACTGCAAGCTCCGCCTCCCAGGTTTAGGCCATTCTCCTGCCTCAGCCTCCGGAGTAGCTGGGACTACAGGCGCCCGCCACCTCGCCCGGCTAGTTTTTTGTATTTTTAGTAGAGACGGGGTTTCACGGTGTTAGCCAGGATGGTCTCGATCTCCTGACCTCGTGATCCGCCCGTCTCGGCCTCCCAAAGTGCTGGGATTACAGGCTTGAGCCACCGCGCCCGGCTAATTTTTATATTTTTAATAGCGATGGGGTTTCACCATGTTGGCTAGTCTGATCTTGAACTCCTGACCTTGTGATCCGCCCGCTGAGGTAATCCCGAAGTGCTGGGATTACAGGTGTGAGCCACCGCACCCAGCCTACCTTCATCTGAATTTACAGCCATTCCCCATCGCTGGCATTACCTCCTGCAGATCAGCAGGGCGTTAGATTCTCACAGGAGCACAAATCCTCCTGTGAACTGGCAGGCGAGGGATGGAGGTTCACGCTCCTTAGGAGAATCTAATGCCTGATGATCTGTCGCTGTCTCCTGTCACCCCTAGTTGTAGGAAAACAAGCTCAGGCTCCCACTGAGTCTATATGATGGTGAGTTGTAGAATTGTTTCATTATGTATTACAGTGTCATCGTAATCGAAATAAAGTGTGCAGTAATTCGAATGTGCTTGAATCATCCTGAAACCAACAGTCCCCCCACCCCTTCCCACCATTCATGGAAAAATTGTCTTCCACGAAATCGGTCCCTAGTGCCAAAAAGGCTGGGGACCGCTGATTTAAAGGACAGTATCACAGTGTCACCTGGAAAGCAGTTAGGAAATGCGGAGGGAGTGGTGAAGGCCCAGGTTGGGAGAAGAGTGTTCCAGAAATCAGCACGTGGTCTTGTTCCCCCCGTGATTACGATGTACTTGAAGAGACAGTCTCGTGACGTAACAGCAACAGTACGAGGTCACCTACAAAAGCAAGGCCAGCCATGCATGGTCCCAGGGTGAAATCCAGTCCGCCCCGGTTCCCCTAAATCATGCTGTACTGGAACACAGACATGCCCATTTGCTCACATGTTTGTGGCTGCTTTACCCCAAAGCACCACCGCGGAGGGGTTGTGGTGTAGACTGTCTGGTCCACCAAGCCTAAAATACTTACTCTCCGGCCCTTTACAGAAAGTTTGCCTCCCTCTCTCCCCCCGACCACCGATCTACAGTGAAAAAGCACTGACTTGTCAGGTCAGAGATGGGGAGACAGCCAGGCCTCGCGGCGCACGCCTGTAATCCCAGCTCTTTGGAAGGCCGAGATGGATCATTTGAGTCCAGGAGTTTGAGACCAGCCTGGCCAATGTGGTGAAACTCTGTCTCTACTAAAAACACAAAAATTAGCCAGGTGTGGTGGTTCATGCCTGTATTCCCAGCTACTTAGTGGGAGGCTGAGGCAGGAGTAGAATCGCTTGAGCCTAGGAGGTGGAGGTTGCAGTGAGCCAAGATTTCCATCCTGGGTGACAGAGTGAGACTGTCTCAACAACCAAAAAAAAAAAAAAAAGGCTGGGCGCAGTGATTCACACCTGTAATCAGCCCTTTGGGAGGCTGAAGTGGGCAGATCATGAGGTCAGGAGTTTAAGACCATCCTGGCTAACACGGTGAAACCCCATCTCTACTAAAAATACAAAAAATTAGCCGGGTGTGGTGGTACATGCCTGTAGTCCCAGCTACTCGGGAGGCTGAGGCAGAAGAATCGCTTGAACTCGCGAGGCGAAGGTTGCAGTGAGCCGAGATCACGCCATTGCACTCAGGCCTGGGCAACAGAGTGAGACACTGTTCTCAAAAAAAAAAAAAAAAAAAAAAAAAAAGGGGAGAATCAGCACTGGCTTGGAAGAGTCTAGAAAAGGCCCTAAGTAGTCTTAGGATTGGTCTTGATTTCAGATTAGGAAGTGATAAATTTTAACAATTTTGGAAGTTTGACTTCTTTCAGCCAAATTCTGGGAGGCAGAGCTGCAAGCTTCAAATTATCCACTTGAAAAATAAAGTATTAAGGCCGGGCGCGGTGGCTCAAGCCTGTAATCCCAGCACTTTGGGAGGCCGAGACGGGCGGATCACAAGGTCAGGAGATCGAGACCATCCTGGCTAACATGGTGAAACCCCGTCTCTACTAAAAATACAAAAAAACTAGCCGGGCGAGGTGGCGGGCGCCTGTAGTCCCAGCTACTCGGGAGGCTGAGGCAGGAGAATGGCGTAAACCCGGGAGGCGGAGCTTGCAGTGAGCTGAGATCCGGCCACTGCACTCCAGCCTGGGCGACAGAGCGAGACTCCGTCTCAAAAAAAAAAAAAAGAAAAAAGAAAAAGAAAAATAAAGTATTAGAAAAAATGCCCATTTACGTCAAAGTTTAGTGTTTGAAACATACTTAAAATCCATTTAGAATTAGCATGATTCATCAGATTGTGTCTCAGACTACTCTGGAAAACAGTAGGACAAGATACCTCGTCTTGTAAAGGAACCAGATTGACTTTTTTTTTTTTTTTTTTTTAGACGAAGTCTCGCTCTTTTGCCCAGGCTGGAGTGCAGTGACTCAATCTTGGCTCACTGCAAGTCCTGCCTCCTGGGTTCCAGCAATTCTCCAGCCTCAGTCTCCCTAGTAGCTGGGATTACAGGTGCGCACCACCACACCTGGCTAATTTTTTGTATTTTTGGTCGAGACAGGGTTTGACCATGTTGCCCAGGCTGGTCTCAAACTCCTGACCTCAGGCAATTTGCCTACTTCAGCTTCCCAAAGTGCTGGGATTACAGGCTCGAGCCACTGTGCCTGGCTTTCACGGAGTTTTAAATTTTTAGTTGGATGCTTATACATGTTCAGAGCATTTTGAAATAAGTACTCTCTCATATTCAGTTCTTCGAATTGTATACCAGGAGCAAATAATATGGAAGGTTCTAGCAAATATCAGACATCCTCTCCATTTTTCTTATTTTAGCCAGTAATGACATACCAGATGAAGAAATCCATTCTCCATTTACAACAATACTTCTGAGAACATTTTTGAATTACCTCCTGCATTTGGCGTACCACATTTATCACGAAGAATTCCAGTAAGTACTATTTCTGGACCCCCGTTGGGGGACGGGGCATGGCTAGATTGTACTATTGTCATAATGTCCTCTTTTCTTTTTTTTTTTTTTTTTTTTTGAGACGGAGTCTCGCTCTGTCGCCCAGGCTGGAGTGCAGTGGCGCGATCTCGGCTCACTGCAAGCTCCGCCTCCCGGGTTCACGCCATTCTCCTGCCTCAGCCTCCCGAGTAGCTGGGACTACAGGCGCCCACAACCGCGCCCGGCTAATTTTTTGTATTTTTAGTAGAGACGGGGTTTCACCGTGGTCTCGATCTCCTGACCTTGTGATCCGCCCGCCTCGGCCTCCCAAAGTGCTGGGATTACAGGCGTGAGCCACTGCGCCCGGCTAATGTCCTCTTTTCTTCAGCAGTCATTTTTATTTTTTTGGAAACGGAGTCTTGCTCTGTTGCCCCGGCTGGAGTGCAGTGGCACAATCTTGACTCAGTGCAACCTCTGCCTCCCAGGTTCAAGCAAGGCTCCTGGGTAGCTGGGATGACAGGCATGTGCCACCATGCCTGGCAATTTTTGTTGTTGTTGTTGTTGTATTTTTAGTAGAGATGGGGTTTCACCATGTTGGCCAGGCTGGTTTCGAACTCCTGACCTCAGGTGATCCACCTGCCTCAGCCTCTCAAAGTGCTGGGATTACAGGCGTGAGCCACCGTGCCCAGCCTCAGCAGTCTTTTTTTTTTTTTTTTTTTTTTAAATACCCTTGAAATGAAGGACTCAGAACACAGTCTTTCTACAAATATTAACCACAAAGCCATGAGATACTTGATCAAAACTTTGAAAACCCTTCATATTTGAATCTGTTCAATACTGCAAATATCTCTTGGGGTTTTTAATGCAGAAACAAATAATCACAACCAACTTTTCTTATGTCAGAATTTCATGTCTTTCTTACAGCAAAAGTGGTTTTATATCTTTTTTAAAAAAATCTTTTATTTATGTATTTATTTTTTTGAGATGGAGTCTTGCTCTGTCACCCAGGCTGGAGTGCAGTGGCGCAATCTAGGCTCACTGCAACCTCCACCTCCTGGGTTCCAGTGATTCTCCTGCCTCAGCCTCAGCCTCCCAAGTAGGTGGGATTACAGGTGTCCGACACCAAGCCCAGCCAATTTTTTGCATTTTTAGTAGAGATGGGATTTCACCATGTTGGCTAGGCTGGTCTTGAACTCCTGACCTCGAGTGATACGCCCGCCTTGGCCTCCCAAAATGCTGGGATTATAGGTGTGAACCACTGACTCCAGCCTTCCCTTTCTATACTCTATACATTAGAAAGAAATTATTAAGTCTAGCCTGTGCTCAAGGAGAAGGGAATTAATTTCCCTCTTTTGGAGAAGTAATTATTGTATTTCTTGATCATTATCACAGAAAGAGAAGCCCATCGCTCTTCTTGTGTTTTACAAAACTGATGACTGAGAACATTCATCCAAATGCCTGCCAGATAAAAGGTAAATACAAAACCAATAGGATTCGATTTACGGCCCCATTTTTTTTTTTTTTTTTTCTCAAAATATAAATCTGGGCTGGGCGCAGTGGCTCACTCCTGCAATCCCAGCACTTTGGGAGGCCGAGGCGGGTGGACCACCTGAGGTCAAGGAGTTCAAGACCAGCCTGGCCAACATGGCAAAACCCTGTCTCTACTAAAAACACAAAAAATTAGCCAGGCGTGGTGGTGCATGCCTGTAATCCCAGCTACTCTGGAGGCTGAGGCAGGAGAATCGCTTGAGCCTGGAGGGCGGAGGTTGCAGTGAGCCAAGATCGTGCCAAAGCACTGCAGCCTGAGCAACAACAAGACTCTGTCTTGGAAAAAAAGAAAAACAATAGGAGTGTATTTACTGCTATTTTTTTTCCCTCAAAATATAAATCTGTAATCATTTTTCGACCATTGTATTTTTAGGCAATTTATTCCGTGAGCAACAGCGGACGCTCTACTCTATGAATTACATGAATAAGTGCTGGGAGATTTATCTAGCTTACTGCAGACCCCACGCAGCGCCTCCCCACGAGCCTACGATGAAGATGAGACACTTCTTCTGGATGCTGAAAGTAACCACCTAAGTTCAATACTGGCTTTCTATTTACAGGCACTTTGATTTTAAGTAAAGAGAGGCAAGATATTCCAGCTATGATATGCAAATAATCAGGTGAAGATCTGGGCTGGATTTTCAGAACCATTGAATGTTTACGGAGTCTCTTGGCAGAACAGTGGTCTGTGGTCGTGGAAGGAACAGAAACAGCCGTCACCTGCCCAATGTGCTCACAGATTAGGGCACGACAATGGCCTATGGCCCATAACAATGGCCTATATATATATATATTTATGATGCAATCCCAGCACTTTGGGAGGCCGAGGCGGGTGAATCACCTGAGATCAAGGAGTTCAAGACCAGCTTGGCCATATAAATTTATATATGCCATGGGCCATTGTCTTAAAATATATATATATATATATATATATATATATATATATATGTGTGTGTGTGTGTGTGTGTGTGTGTGTGTATATATATATATATATTTTTTTTTTTTTTTTTTTTTTTTTGAGACAGAGTTTTGCTCTTGTCACTCAGGCTGGAGTGCAATGAGGCGATCTTGGCTCACTGCAACCTCCACCTCCTGGGCTCAAGCAATTCTTCTGCCTCAGCCTCCTAAGTAGCTGGGATTACAGGTGCCTACCATCACGCCCGGTTAATTTTTGTATTTGTAGTAGAGACGGGGTTTCACCATGTTGCCCAGGCTGGTCTCGAACTCCTGACCTCAGGTGATCCACCTGCCTCGGCCTCCCTAAGTGCCGGGATTGCAGGCGTGAGCCACCACGCCTGACTGGCCTACGGTATGTTTATTCACGCAGATCCGGCTATTTAAAGGAAGATGGGGCCGAGCGCGGTGCTGCATGCCCGTAATTCCAGCACTTTGGGAGACCGAGGCAAGAGGGTGACCTGAGCTTAGGAATTCAAGACCAGCCTGGGCAACACAGTGAGATCCCCCTCTCTACAAAAAATGAAAAAAACATAGCCGGGCGTGGTAGTGCACACCTGTAGTCCCAGCTACTTGGGAGGCCGTAGTAAGCTGTGATCATGCCACTGCACTCCAGCCTGGTTGACAGAGGGAGGCCCTGTCCCAAAAAAATCCCCCAATAAACAAAAAAGGAAAATGGAGGAACACCTTACTCTTTTTGATGGACCAGCGTGTTGCCTGATCCTAGAACAGCAATAAAGCCAACTGAAATCTTTTTACAAAGGAAGGACTTTGGAAGGCTGAGGCGGGTGGATCACCTGAGGTCAGGAGTTTGAGACCAGCCTGGCCAACACTGTGAAACCCCGTTTCTACTAAAAATACAAAAAAAAATTAGCCAGGTGTGGTGGCGGGAGCCTGTAATCCCAGCTACTTGGGAGGCTGAGGCAGGAGAATTGCTTGAACCCGGGAGGTAGAGGTTGCAATGAGCTGAAATCGTGCCACTGCACTCCAGTCTAGGCAACAAGAGCAAAACTCTGTCTCAAAAAAAAAAAAAAAAAAAGGAAGTGGGGAGGATCAATGTCATTTAAAACAATTACAGTTTATTGAAAATGGAATTTTCAAAAGTTATTACTTGGGAAAATAGTGACAACATCTTATTTATACAATGTTCTCATACTATTGGTTGTTTTTGTTCCATGATATATATATATTTTTTAAGACAGAGTCTTGCTCTTTCGCCAGGCTGGAGTGCAGTGGTGCGATCTCGGCTCACTGCAATGTCTGCCTCCTGGGTTCAAGCAATTCTCCTGCCTCAGCCTCCCGAGTAGCTGGGACTACAGGCGTGCATGACCATATTAAGCTGATTTTTGTATTTTTAGTAGAGACGGGGTTTCACTGTGTTAGCAAGGATGGTCTCGATCTCTTGACCTCGTGATCCGCCTGCGTTGATCTTCCAAAGTGCTGGGATTACAGGTGTGAGCCACTGTGCCTGGCCTGTTCCATGATACTTTTAATTTGTACTTGTGGGAATACAAATGATTAAACAGAATCGAATACTAATGCTAAGGAGTTTTTACATATTTCGTAACGTCGTATACATAAGAAAAATGGATGGTAACCTAGTGTGTAACTGTGGGAAAATAGTTTGTTGTTTTGAGCGAGGGTCTCGCTCTGTCACCCAGGCTGGAGTGCAGTGGTGCGATCTTGGCTCCCAGCAGCCTCGACCTTCTGGGTTCAAGCGATCCTCCCACCTCAGCCTCCTGAGTAGCTGGGACTACATGTGTGCCAACATACCCAGCTAATTTTTCTATTTTTTGTACAGACGTGTTATTGCCATGTTGCCCAGGCTGATCTTGAACTCCTGGGCTCAAGCAGTCCTGTTGCCTCGGCCTCCTGAAGTGCTGGGATTACAGGAGTGAGCCAGTACACCTGGCCCTTTTCAGTTTTTCGTTTGTTTCAAGCATGTTTGTAATTGCCCATTGAAGTTTTTATTTTATTTTTATTTTTGACAGAGTCTTGCTCTGTCACTCAGGCTGGAGTGCAGTGACATGATCTGGGCTCACTGCAACCTCCGCCTCCTGGGTTGAAGGGATTCTTCTGCGTCAGCCTCCCGAGTAGCTGGGATTACAGGTGCACGCCGCCACGCCCAGCTAATAGAGACAGAATTTCACCATGTTGCCCAGGCTGGTCTCAAACTCCTGAGCTCAGGTGATCCACCCATCTCGGCCTCCCACAGTGCTAGGATTAGAGGCATGAGCCGCCGCACCCAGCCTCATTGAAGTGTTTTTGTGATGACTGTCTTACAGTCTCTGTCCGTCAATTGTAACATCTCTGTTGTCTTAGCGATGGCATCTGTGGACTCTCTTTTTTCTTTTTTTTTTTTTTTTTTTTTTTTTGAGACGGAGTCTTGCTCTGTTGCCCAGGCTGGACTGCAGTGGCCAGATCTCAGCTCACTGCAAGCTCCGCCTCCCGGGTTTACGCCATTCTCCTGCCTCAGCCTCCCGAGCAGCTGGGACTACAGGCGCCCACCACCTCGCCCGGCTAGATTTTTGTATTTTTTTAGTAGAGACGGGGTTTCACCGTGTTAGCCAGGATGGTCTCGATCTCCTGACCTCGTGATCCGCCCGTCTCGGCCTCCCAAAGTGCTGGGATTACAGGCTTGAGCCACCGCGCCCGGCCCGGACTCTCTTTTTTCATTCAGTTTGAGATCTTCCTGGTTCTTAGTATGAGTGTGTTTTTGTGTTTTTTGTTTTTTTGCTTTTTTTTTTTTTTTCGGAGGCAGAGTGTTGCTCTGTCTCCCAGACTGGACTGCAGTGGCATGATCTCGGCTCACTGCAACCTCTGCCTCCTGGTTCAAGGGATTTTCCTGCCTCAGCCTCCCAGGTAGCTGGGATTACAGGCACCTGCCACCATGCCAGGCTAATTTTTGTATTTTTAGTAGAGATGGGGTTTCACCATGTTGCCCAGGCTGGTCAGTATGAGTGATTTTTTAAAAAATATTGAAACCTGAACATTTGAGTACAGTAAGTCCTCACTTAACGTTTTTGTTTTTTACTTTTTTTTTTTTTTTTTTTTGAGACAGAGTCTTACTCTGTCGCCAGGCTGGAGTGCAGTGGTGCAATCTCAACTCACCGCAACCTCTGCCTCCCGGGCTCATGTGATTCTCCTGCGTTAGCCTCCCAACTAGCTGGGATTATAGGTGCCTGCCACTACGCCCGGCTAATTTTTGTATTTTTAGTAGAGACGGGGTTTCGCCGTGTTACCGAGGCTGATCGATATGAGTGATTTTTTTAAAATAATATTGAAACCTGAACATTTGGGTACAGTAACTCCTCACTTAACATTATTATTATCGAGACGGAATCTTGCTCTGTCACCCAGGCTGGAGTACAGTGGCGCGATCTGAGATCACTGCAACCTCTGCCTCCTGGGCTCAAGTGATTCCCCTGCCTCAGCCTCCCGAGTAGCTGGGATTACAGGCACCCACCATGCCCAGCTAATTATTTTGTGTTTTTAGTAGAGCTGGGGTTTCCGCATGTTGGCCAGGATGGTCTCCATCTCTTGACCTCATGATCCGCCTGCCTCGGCCTCCCAAAGTGCTGGGATTACAGGTGTGAGCCACCTAACATTATTAACATTATTGATAGGTTCTTGGAAACTGTGACTTTAACCAATGCGAAGAGCGTAACTCTTCTTCATGTCAATTGTGGTAAAACCGGTTTTGTTGTGCAGTACATTGTTTCCCCAGGTGCTTTTCATCCTACAGCATTGTGTTCATATTTCACACCTGGACCGTGTTCTGTTCTCCCATGTTCTATGTCCTGTTCTGTGCCAACAAATACTTTACTGTTATTTTGGAGGTGCTAGAGAAGGGATAGAGAGAGGTGTGTGTGTGTGTGTGTGTGTGTGTGTGTGTGTGTGTGAGACAGGGTCTTGCTCTGTCACCCTGGCTGGAGTGCAGTGTTGTGATCACAGTTCACTGTGGCCTCAAACTCCTGGATTTCAGTGATCCTCCCACCTCAGCCTCCTGAGTGGCTGGGACTGCAGGCATGCACCACCATGCTCGGCCTACATTTTTAATTTTTGTAGAGACAGGGTCTTGCTCTGTTGCCCAGGCTGATCCCCAATGCCTGGGCTCAAGTGATCCTCCCACCTCAGCCTCACAAGGTTCTGGGATTATAGGTGTGAGCCACCATGCCTGGCCATACATACCAATGTTAATCCAGAATGCTTTTCAAAATTATCAGTCTTTAAGATATTAATTTATGGCTCGGCGCAATGTCTCACGCCTGTAATCCCAGCCCTTTGGGAGGCCGAGGGAGGCAGATCACTTGAGGTCAGGAGTTTGAGACCAGCCTGGCCAACATATAGTGAAATCTACTAAAAAATACAAAAATTAGCTGGACGTGGTGTTGTGCACCTGTAGTCCCAGCTACTTGGGAGGCTGAGGCAGGAGAATCACTTGAACCCAGGAGGTGGAGGTTGCAGTGAGCTGAGATTGCACCACTGCACAGCAGCCTGGGCGACAGAGTGATTCCGTCTCTCAAAAAAAAGAAAAAAGAAAAAAGATATTAATTTCTGGTATACTTTCTTAATTATTGTATTGACATAAATTGACATTAAAATATGTAGCTGTTTACAATTATAGGCAGTTATGGTTTGATTTCCTTTTTTACAGGACTTTAAAATGATAAATAAAGAATTAGCAGCTATATTTATGGAGGTCATAGCAGAGGATAATCCTTTCATATATGATGGAACTGACAGCAGCTTTGAACCTGAGGTTTGTAAAGAGCCGTCACAAACAGTACAGATCCATTTCAGGCTGTTGGTTTTGCCATGGATACCAAGAACAAAGAACCAAGATTTTTTTTCTTTTTTTCATTAGCCTTTTCGTTTACACTTTTTTTTTTTTTTTTTTGAGACAGAGTCTTGCTCTGTCGCCCAGGCTGGAGTGCAGTGGCGCAATCTCGGTGCACTGCAAGCTCTGCCTCCCGGGTTCACGCCATTCTCCTGCCTCAGCCTCCCGAGTAGCTGGGACTACAGGTGCCGCCACCACTCCTGGCTAATTTTTTCTTTTTTTTGGTATTTTTTTTAGTAGAGATGGAGTTTCACCATGTTAGCCAGGGTGGTCTCGCTTTCCCGACCTCGTGATCCGCCTGCCTTGGCCTCCCAAAGTGCTGGGATTACAGGCGTAAGCCACCACACCGGGCCTTCAGCAGATTTTTTAAAAACAACTTTTTGTACAGAATGGGTCTCACTGTGTTGCCCAGGCTGGTCTCAAACTACTGGGCTCAAACGATCCTCCTGCCTCAGCCTCCTAACGTGCTGAGATTACAGATGTGAGCCACTGTGACCAGTCTAAGAACCAAGATTTGATTGAAAGCAGTCTGAACACAAGTACAGAATATATGTGTGTGTGTGTCTGTGTGCACGTGTCTGCATGTCTGTGTGCAAACGTGTGCGTATTCAGATGTCAGGAAATAATGAACGCCAGTCTATCAGTGCTCTGTCTCCAGGTGTGTCCGAATGATGGAAACTCTGTGTTTTCTTTTATTTCAGCTGGTTTTCCTGGAATTCTATGAAGCTCTCTTAAGCTTTGCATTCATCTGTGTTACTGACCAAATGACTAAATCCTATGCGAATGTTCCAACTGATGATGTGTCTGGAAATAAACCGGAAACTATTTATACAATACTAAATCAGGTAACACAATGTCTTAGAATTAGGTAATCTTAGAATTACAGAGCAAGGAGGGCTGGGCACGGTGGCTCACGCCTGTAATCCCAGCACTTTGGGAGGCCGAGGCGGGGAGATCACGAGGTCAGGAGATCGAGACCATCCTGGCTAACACGGTGAAACCCCATCTCTACTAAAAATAGAAAAAAATTAGCTGGGTATGGTGGCGGGCGCCTGTAGTCCTAGCTACTCGGGAGGCTGAGGCAGGAGAATGGCGTGAACCCGGGAGGCGGAGCTTGCAGTGAGCTGAGATCGCACCGCTGTACTCCAGCCTGGGCGACAGAGCGAGACTCTATCTCAAAAAAAAGACAGAGCAAGGAATGACTTTATTCTGGAATGGTTAAACCATCATCAAAACTATCTTGGTTTTACTAACCCTTCCAGAAAGTAATTTAAGAAGTCTTTCCTTTTCCTTTCGAAATTTTATTTTATGTATTTTGAGACAGGAATTCACTCTGTCATCCAGGCTTGAGTGCAGTGGTGCAGTCACGGCTTACGGCAGCCTTGACCCCCTGAGCTCACACGCTCCTCCCATCTTAGCCTCCTGAGTAGCCAGGACTACAGGCTTGTGCCACCACACCTAGCTAATTTTTTTTTTTTTTGAGATAGAGTCTCACTCTGTTGCGCAGGCTGGAGTGCAGTGGCACAATCTCAGGTCACTGCCACCATTGCCTCCTGGATTCAAATGATTCTCATGCCTCAGCCTCCCAAGTAGCCAGGATTACAGGCATGTGCCACCACACCTGGCTAATTCTTTATATTTCAGTAGAGACGGGGTTTTGCCATGTTGCCCAGGCTGGTCTCGAACTCCTGACCTCAGTTGATCCACCCGCCTTGGCCTCCCAAAGTGCTAGGATTACAGGCCTGAGCCACTGTGTCTGGCCTTTTTGTATTTTTTTGTAGAGATGGGGTTTTGCCATGTTGCCCAGGCTGGTCTCAAACTCCTGAGCTCAAGTGATCCTCCTGCCTCAGTGTCCCAAAGTGCTGGGATTACAGGTATGAGCCACCGTGCCCGGCCAACATGTCTTTTTCACATTTTGGAAGTGTGTACAGATTTTTTTTAAGTTTGGGAAAATGAGTTTCCTGGCCGTGACCCAGAAAGTGGACTCTTAGCCACAGCAGATTTCATAATGAAGGTCACAGTGCATACCGACATGCTGGGGGGGCCACTAGACCACACATGAGAAAATCACAGGTATTGTCGGGCGTGGTGGCTCACGCCTGTAATCCCAGCACTTTGGGACGCTGAGGCCAGCAGATCATGAGGTCAGGAGATCGAGACCATCCTGGCTAACATGGTGAAACCCGGTCTCTAATTAAAAAAAAAAAAAAAAAATTAGCCGGGCATGGTGGCAGGCGACTGTAGTCCCAGCTACTCGGGAGGCTGAGGCAGGAGAATGGCGTGAACCTGGGAGATGGAGCTTGTAGTGAGCCAAGATCGCGCCACTGCACTCCAGCCTGGACGACAGAGCGAGACTCCATCTCAAAAGGAAATCAGAGATATTTTACTAGGAGGTGTTTTGTTACATGGATCTGGTGTTTCTAAGAGTGGACAGGCCTGCTCAAGAGCAGATCTGTCGGGGAACAGTTCCTGAGTGTGCATGGGATGCTAAACAGGTCCCCAGGGCTTGCTCACAAGGATGGACACCCCGGCCAGGCGCGGTGGCTCACGCCTGTAATCTCAGCACTTTGGAAGGCCAAGGTGGGCGGATCACTTGAGGTCAGGAATTCAAGACCAGCCTGGCCAACCGTGGTGAAACCCCGTCTCACTCAAAGTACACTGGAACCTGAACGTTCATGTCAGGGTCCAAGGCAATCACTGCTCCCTTTTGACCAACAGTTTGGGAGAGTGATTTAGAGATCATAGAGGCTCAGCTTCAAACTTACTAAAGCTGATCCTTCTTGCTCAGCTCACAGTAGCTTCGCACACTCCGGTCGTGGGGAGGCAGAGGTAGAATTTTGTCCCACAGAGGAAAGTGTGCTGTGCAGAGGGACAGCAAGCTCCAGAGACGGGCAGAAGGCTGTCCTTGAGCCGTCAGCTGAGTGCGCGCGCGTGTGAGGGAACAGCTGGGACCTAAGGGAAGGGCCGCCGGGAAGAAGGGGAGGAAGCTCAAGCACTCACACAGGGCTGGGAGTAGTTTGCATTCCTGGTCGCCAGCGTGGAGGAGCCTTCACGTCCACGACGGGCGTCGGGCTGGGTACCTAGAAGTTCACTGTGTGTGGGTGTGGGGGTGTGTGTGGGGGTGTGAGGGTGTGTGTGGATGTGGGAATGTTGGGGTGTGTGTGGGGTGGGACTGTGTGGGGGTGTGTGGGTGTGTGGGGGTGTGTGTGTAGGTGTGTGGGGGGGTGTGGGTGTGTGTGGGGGGGGTGTGGGTGTGTGTGGGGGGTTGTAGGTGTGTGTGGGGGTGTGGGTGTGTGTGGGTGTGTGTGGGGGGTGTGGGTATGTGTGGGTGTGTGGGGGGTGTGTAGTGTGGGTGTGTGTAGGTGGGTGTGGGGGGGGTGTTTGTGTGTGTGTGATTTCGAGACAAAATCTTGCTCTGTTGCCCAGGCTCGAGTGCAGTGGCATAATCTTGGCTCACTGAAGGCTCTGCCTCCTGGGTTCAAGTGATTCTCCTGCCTCGGCCTCCCAAGCAGCTGGGATTACAGGTGCGCACTGCCAAACCCGGCCAATCTTTGTATTTTTAGTAAAGACAGGGTTTCACCGTATTGGCCAGCCTGGTCTCACACTCCTGGCCTCAAGTGATCCACCCGCCTCATTCTCTGAAACTTCTGGGATTACAGGCATGAGCCAACGTGCCTGGCCTGTTATTTATTTCTTTAGAGATGGGGTCTCACTATGTTGCCCAGGCTGGTCTCAAACTCCTGGGCTCAGGTGATCCGCCCACCTTGGCCTCCCAAAGTGCCAAGATTACAGGCGTGAGCCACTGTGCCTGATTCTGTTCACTGTCTTGACTGAGGCGATGGTTTCACAGGTATAGACATGTGAAAACACATCCAAGGGTACACTTCGTGTGTAGTTCATTGTAAATCAGTTACACCCCATTAACATAATGTGTGTGTGTGCACATGTGTGTGCCTGTGTGGATCTCTGTGGAAACCAGAAGCCCTCTGACGCGTGTGTTTGTTCTTGCTTAGGACGCCCAGAGCAAGAGTCCCAGCTCGGTCCTGAGCCACGAATCGGATGCTGCTCACTCTGACAGTGCCAGGTCATCTTCCAGCAAGTTAGAGCTCTGGCCTGATGTTAACAAAATAAGGGGCCAGGCGCGGTGGCTCAAGCCTGTAATCCCAGCACTTTGGGAGGCCGAGACGGGCGGATCACGAGGTCAGGAGATCGAGACCATCCTGGCTAACACGGTGAAACCCCGTCTCTACTAAAAATACAAAAAACTAGCCGGGCGTGGTGGCGGGTGCCTGTAGTCCCAGCTACTCGGGAGGCTGAGGCCGGAGAATGGCGTGAACCCGGGAGGCGGAGCTTGCAGTGAGCTGAGATCCGGCCACTGCACTCCAGCCTGGGCGGCAGAGCGAGACTCCGTCTCAAAAAAAAAAAAAAAAAAAAAAAAAAGGAAATCAGAGGTTTGTCTTGGCAACTAACCGTGTAGAGACCCGGTACCAAGTGCCCGCTCTGTGAAGAGCTCTTTACCATGCGCTGGGGGCCTGGCACCGAACAGAAACCCACGCCCTCATGGACACTACGTTCCAGTGCGGAGGGGACACGGCAATGAGGAGGGGACACGGCAGGGAGGAGGGGCACGGCAGGGGGAGGGGGCACGGCAGGGGGGAGGGGGCACGGCAGGGAGGAGGGGACACAGCAGCAGGTGAACAGCGCTAATAGCGTTTTTGGGTGTTTACCTGGTGCTGAGCTGTCCCCAGGGACCAGCTCAGCGTCCCGATGACCTTCAGGTACTGCGATTCTCTCTAGGAGGGAAGCCAGGCCCAGGAAGGTTAAATAACTTGGCCACAGCTGCATTAGCAGTAAGTTGT
Source organism: Macaca nemestrina (assembly GCF_043159975.1). Taxonomy (NCBI): domain Eukaryota; kingdom Metazoa; phylum Chordata; class Mammalia; order Primates; family Cercopithecidae; genus Macaca; species Macaca nemestrina. Next base: position 150,058,130 of record NC_092128.1, read on the forward strand.
GGAGCGGGGGTTTGTGCCCAGGCAGTTTGACTCCAGAATTAGCACCGGTTACCGCAAGCGCTGCTTCTTCCCACTTATGAGGTCTAAGTGACAGGAAGGGCGTCTGGCCGGGGTGGGGCCCTGGCGTTTATTCTGGGTGAGGTGGGATGGGATGGGACAGCGTCTGAGCAGAGGCGTCAGGAGGCTCTGTGGCTTCACTGTTGAGAAACCAGCGAGGAAGCTCTTGGAACCATCACGGTGGGAAGTGATGGTGATGGGACTAAGGTGGGCTGAGGTCTGAGGTGTTTTGAAGGCTGCGGGGGTTGAGAGGGAAGGAGAAGGCAAAGATGAGTCCACAATGTTTTGGCTGAGCATTGGAAGAATAGAGTGGCCATTTAAGATGATGTGGAAGACGGAGGCAGGGGGCTGAGTTTGGGGAGCGAAATTAAGTGGTTGATTTTGGACAAGTTAAGCTTAAGGTGCCTGAATTGAGGCCCAAGTAGCACAGCCAGAGGCAAGACTGGAGTTCAAGGGCAAACTCCAGCTGGAGGTGGAAATGTGGGCGTCAGGGCCCGCGCAGTGGCTCACGCCTGTAATCCCAGCACCTTGGGAGAGGTGGGTGGGTCACTTGAGGTCAGGAGTTTGAGACCAGCCTGGCCAACATGGTGAAACCCTTGTCTCTACTAAAAAATACAAAAATTAGCCAGGCCTGGTGGCAGGTGCCTGTAATCCCAGCTATTCAGGAGGGTGAGGCAGGAGAATTGCTTGAACCCGGGAGGCAGAGGTGGCAGTGAGCTGAGATCCTGCCAGTGCACTCCAGCCTGGGCAACACAGCGAGATTCTGTCTCAAAAAATATAATAATAATTAAAGCCATTAATATATGAATCTATGGTTAACTTTTATACAATAAATACTGTGCCAACAGACCCAGGGGACATTTTCAAGTTTTTGGGGTTTTTGTTTTTTTTAAGAGCCTTTCAGTAATACAATAATTCTGTTATTCATTTCCTTAATAGTATAAATATTTTATTCAGGTTAAAAATAGTCAAATTGGCCGGGTGCGTGGCTCACACCTGTAATCCCAGCACTTTGGGAGGCCGAGGTGGGCAGGTCGCCTGAGGTCAGGAGTTTGAGACCAGCCTGGCCAATATGGTGAAACCCTGTCTCTACTAAAAATACAAAAATTAGCCAGGTGTGGTGGCGCATGCCTGTAGTCCCAGCTACCCAGGGAAGCTGAGGCAGGAGAATCGCTGGAACCCGAGAGGTGGAGGCTGCAGTGAGCCGAGATCGCTCCATTGCGCTCCAGCCTGGGCAACAGAGTGAGACTCTGTCTCCAAAAAAAAAAAAAAAAAACCAAATGAAAGGCAAATTAGCTCAAGGAGAACAGCCTCATTAATAATTTTCTAATTATAGTGTAAACAAGTAGTTTTAAGCCCACAATGATGTAAAAGTAACATTTTGCCTCATGATTTTTTTTAAATTTAAAAGCCCAAGATCAAGAAGTCTCTAAGTGATGAAAGAGTCTCCAAAATGAATTTTCAATCTACTGGAAAAGGGGTCACCTTTTTTTCATCTGAGAGCGGTGAGTGTTTCAATGATAGAACCTTAATATTTACAAACTGTTGCTTATGAATTACATAATGTCTAGACAGTTTTACAACCATCTTTTTTAAATTTTTATTTTCCTAGAGGCAGAGTCTCGCTATGTTGTCCAGGCTGGTCTTGAACTCCTGGGCTCAAGCGATCCTCCCACCTGGGCCTCTCGAGTAGCTGGGATTACAAGTAGGTGTCACCACACCCAGCACAACTGTCTTTTTAAACAATGAGGCTGGTATAGCTGCTTCCATTTCTCCTCCCTGGTTTGGAGTTCAAGTTCAAGGCGTGACCTTGCGGTGCTGACTCAGTCTGTGAGGGCAGAGGCGGGGATGGGACAGCTGGGCCTCCCCTGGGCCCCGCACGCCCATCTCAGAGTCTGCTGCTGTTGACTGTATTGTTTCTTCCAGGTGACTTTTCTCTCTCCAGGGTCTCATTCTCTTTGAGTTTTAAAGGTGCTCAAATTAAAACCAACAAACAATCCTTATTCACTTCCTCATCCTCCTCTTTCATTATGTTTTCCTTTATCCTGGGAAGATGGCTCTCGAGGCCTCTCTCTCTGCTGACTGCACTTCCTCCCTTCTGGTTTGATTCCTCAGCCCTGTCTGCGTGAACTTCCAACCTCACGCCTCTCCTTTCCTCAGGGTCATCCAATGATGATCAATGTCATGGGAATTTTCCGCTGTCACTTTGCTGGCCTTGCCAGTTGCATGTGGCCTTGTTTCCATGATTAAACAAGCCCTGGTGTTTCCCCCTTTTTTCTTTTTTTTTTGGAGACAAGGTCTTACTTTGTCACCCGGACGGGAGTACAGTGGTGCCATCATAGCTCTGCAACCTCTGCCTCCTGGGTTCGAGCAATTCTCCTGCCTCAGCCTCGCTAGTAGCTGGGATTACAGGCACCTGTCACTGTGCCTTGTATTTTTAGTAGAGAAGGGGTTTCATCATGTTGGCCAGGGTGGTCTCGAACTCCTAACCTCAAGTGATCTGCCCACCTCGGCCTCCCAAAGTGCTGAGATTACAGTTGTGAGCCCAACCACGCCTGGCCTTTTTTTTTTTTTTTTAAAGAGGTGAGGTCTTGCTATGTTGCCCAGGCTGGTCTTGCACTCCTGGATCCAAGAACTCCTGGGTCTGAACGCCTCGGCCTCCCAAAGTGCTGAGGTTACAGGTAGGAGCCCAACCGCGCCTGGCCTTTTTTTTTTTTTGTTTAAAGAGATGGGGTCTTGCTGTGTTGCCCAGGCTGGTCTTGAACTCCTGGGCCGAAGTGATCCACCTGCTTTGGTGTCCCAAAGCCCTGGGATTACAGGTGTGAGCCACCGTGCCTGGCCTTCCCCCTTTTCTGACGGTGTCTCTCTCTGGCCGGCCACCCACTCAGTGGTGAACTTTTAAAGGCTCCATCCCAGGCCCTTGTCCTCTCCGAGGCCTCCCCCGTGTATCGGCACTACAGTGCCTGTCATTTCCCGTCACTCCTCCTCTAATGGAGCGTTCCCATCGGCACACATGTGCTCCATATGCCCAGTTAGGAAAATCTCTTCTCTCAGCTGGGCGCCATGGCTCAGGCCTGTAATCCCAGCACTTTGGGAGGCTGAGGCGGGTGGATCCCGAGGTCAGGAGTTCGAGACCAGCACGGCCAACATAGTGAAACCCCATCTCTACTAAAAATAAAAAAACTAGCCGGGTGTGGTGGTGCTCGCCTGTAGTCCCAGGTACTCAGGGCTGAGGTGGGAGAACTGCTTGAACTCGAGGCAGAGGTTGCAGTGAGCTGAGACCACGCCACTCCCCTCTAGCCTGGGCAACAGAGTGAGCTGAGACCATGCCGCTGCCCTCCAGCCTGGGCGACAGAGTGAGCCGAGACCACGCCAGTGCACTCCAGCCTGGGCGACAGAGTGAGCTGAGACCACACCACTGCCCTCCAGCCTGGGCGACAGAGTGAGACTCCGTCTCAAAAAAAAAAAAAAAAAAAAAAAAAAAAGAAAAGGAAAATCTCTTCCCTCACCTTCCCCTCTAGATCCCACTTTCCTTCCCTGCTCCCTTTGCTGATGCATCTTAGGGAGCTGTATACATGCAACGCCTTCTCCAGGACCTCTCCTGTGTCTTCTTAGCTTGCTCCACGTGGCACTGCCCTCCCCAGGCCACTGAAGGCCCCTCTTCATCAGCAGTGCCTCCATGTTGCCACCCCCAGGAATCCTGCCATCTCTTGAACCAATCTCTCCATAGTCAGGAAAACCGTCAGCTTCTTGAAACACTCTTCGCGTTCGGCCTCTGCGACCCCTCGATGTCCTTGGTTTCTTCTCCGTCTGGTGCGAGTCTGGGTTGTGTCATTTTCTCCTGCAGAGCTCGGCATCCCAGCAGAGACAGGGCGTTCCTGCAGTGCCGTAACAAGATGCACAGTTCCTGGAACAGAAATAGAACTGGAAGTGGAACCCCACCTAATGTGCTTTCCTGTTGATCTGATTATCTCTAGTTCCAGCTCCAACTGGATTTTGCCCTGGATCTCTCTGGTCATTCCTTAAGTCTGGTGTGCCATTCACCAGGCCTGTGGCTCCTGCCCTGTCTCCTGTCAAGGACCCCCTTGACCCACGTGGCATCTCTTCCAGTACCATTTCATCTGATTGTTGCATGTGGCAGCCGTGACTTACTGTCCTCCAGCTTGTAGGTGTCTGGTTGAGAGTTCATGAATGAACATAAGACAATGTTGCTGCCAGGTGCAGTGGCTCACAGCTGTAAGCCCAGAACTCTGGGAGGCCACGGCAGGAGGATCACTTGTGCCCAGGAGTCTGAGACCAGCCTGGGCAACATAGCAAGCCCCTGTCTCTACAAAAAAAAGCAAAATTCACCAGGTACGGTGGCACACTCCTGTAGTCCCAGCAGCTTGGGAGCCTGAGGCAGGATTGACTCAGGAGCCTGAGGCTGCAGTGAGCCATGATTGCACCACTGCACTCCAGCCTGGGTGCCAGAGCGAGACCCTGTCTCCAAGCGAAAAAAAGTAATCTTCCTTCACACTCAGTCTTGTTCCGACCTTAGAGTCCTGGATTGCATATAATTTGATTTTCTGAATTTTAAAATCTTCCAAGTGACTGGATAACCGGAATTGCTTAAAAAGATGGAAAACATTATGGTAATTTAAGATTTAGAGATTCTTTAGCCTAGACAAGAAAGGTCTAGAGAGGGGTAACTGTAACTACTAGGAACTTCCTTTTGCGAGAGTGACCGGTTGTCTAGTTCTCCAGGAGAGAGGATTCACTCAGGTACACAGCTATCCTTGTCTTAAAGGGGTTTCAAACTCTGAATAAATACAAGATGTCGAATAGTTTGTCCCCAAGACCTAGGCCGGGTGCGGTGACTCACGCCTGTAATCCCAGCACTTTGGGAGGCCCAGATGGGAGGATCACTAGAGCTCAGGAATTTGAGGCCACCGGCAACATAGCGAAACCTTGTTTCTACAACAAAAACAATGATTAGCTGGGCGTGGTAGCACCCACCTGTGGTCCCAGCTACTTGGGAGGCTGAGGTGGGAGGATCATCTGAGCCCAGGAGATGGAGGCTGCAGTGAGCCATGATGGTGCCCCTGCACTGCAGCCTGGATGACAGAGCGAGATCTTGTCTCACAACTAAAAAAATTAGCCTTGTGTGGTGGCGCATTGCTCTATTCTCAGCTGTCAGGGAGGCTAAGATGGGAGGATCACTTGAGCCCAGGAGTTCCTCCAGGCTTCAGTGAGCCATGGTCATGCCACTGTACTCCAGCCTGGGCAATAGAGTGAGACCTTGTCTCCAAAAAAAAAAAAAAAGCAAGAAACAAGAAACAAGGATTTATTATTCTTGAAAACATGGAAAATTAAAATATCAGAAAACCCACATTCTTAAGATATTTAGGAAAAAAAAGAGGTGGCCAGGTGCAGTGGCTCATGCCTGTAATCCCAGCACTTTGGGAGGCTGAGGTGGGTGGATCACCTGAGGTTAAGAGTTCCAGACCTGCCAGGCCAACATGGTGAAACCCCATCTCTACTAAAAATACAAGTATTAGCCGAGTGTGATGGCGCATGCCTGTAGCTACTCAGGAGCTTGGGAGGCTGAGGCATGAGAATCACTTGAACCCAGGAGGTAGAGGTTGCAGTGAGCTGAAATCACGCCACTGTACTCCAGCCTGGGCGACAGAGTGAGACTCTGTCTCCAAAAAAAACCAAGGCAGCAGGAAACTCAAAGGGAAGGTTGATAATCCCAGCCAGGGTCTACTGAGCCCCTGAGGCTGAGGTCTACCTCAGCCTCCCAAGTAGCTGGGACCACAGGTGGGTGCTACCACGCCCAGCTAATCATTGTTTTTGTTGTAGAGACAAGGTTTCGCTATGTTGCCGGTGGCCTCAAATTCCTGAGCTCTAGTGATCCTCCCATCTGGGCCTCCCAAAGTGCTGGGATTACAGGCGTGAGTCACCGCACCCGGCCTAGGTCTTGGGCAGGGGTCATGGGAGCAGCGTCCTTTCTCCTCTCCCCTCTCCTGGCTGAGGAGCAGGGGGCCCACCGCAGGGAGGCCAGAAAGAGAAAAAGCACGCAGACTCCCAGTTTACAGCAGGATTGCATTCTTGTTCAGCTTCATGAAACTCTATTCCAGAGAAATACGAGAGACCCAAGGATGATCAAAAGGAAGAGTTCAACACGTGGGTCAATAGTATGTACGTCTTCTTTGTGAACACGCTCTTTCACGCGTATAAACGTGAAGAAGCTATCAAGGAGAAAATAAGGGAAGAGAGGTTATGCAGCACAGCATGGGCCCCCCAAGATGGAAGATGACGAACTGGAAGCAAGGTAACTTACGAGGTCCCTCCGCTCCTTCCCGAGCTGCTCGCTCTCCATCCTGTGTTCTGTAGCTGCCAGAATGCATCAGGACCAAGTGCTTTCCGGACAAGCCTATAATTTCCTAAGGGCGTCTTTGACATAAAAAGGAATGAGTATTTGGTCTCTGTTCCTGGCAGAGCACCTGAAGCCTTTGTAACGTCCTGAGTAAATGGGGTAATGGGAGCATCTTTGGTTCTAATATTTGGTCTTAGTTTCTAGTTTTTTATTTTTTTTTAGACAGGGTCTCACTGTCGCCCAGGATCGAGTGGAGTGGTATGATCTCAGCTCACTGCCGTCACTGCCTCCTGGGTTCAAGTGATTCTCCTGCCTCAGCCTCCTGAGTAGCTGGGATTACAAGCATGCACCACCACGCCTGGCTAATTTTTGTATTTTTAGTAGAGACGGGGTTTCACCAACTTGTCCACGCTGGTCTCGAACTCCTGACCTCAAGTGATCCGCCCGCCTTGGCCTCCCAAAGTGCTGGGATCACAGGGGTGAGTCACTGCATGCAGCCATTTTCTAGTTCTTGCCCCAAGAGCTTCAATAGCTGTGGACTGTCGGGGTAATGACTGGCTTTTGTATGATGAGATGACTGGGGGCCAGGGGAGGGGCCCTCAATAGCTTCTTGCTGGAGCTGATTGCCAGGGAACCAACCAGGAGATTAGCGGATTGGGACTTTCAGCTCCAGCCCAACCTCCCAGGAAGGAACAGGGGCTGGAGCTTGAGTTCAATAACTGATAGCCAGTGACTTAATCGGGTCTACATATTGGACCCTCCATAAAATCCCCAAACGAGCTGGGCATCATGGCACATGCCCATAACCCCGGCACTTTGGGGGACCAAGGCAGGGGGAATCACTTGAGTTTGAGACCAGCCTGGGTAATACAGCAAGACCTCATCTCTACAAAAAATACAGAAATTAGCCAGATGTGGTGGCAGGCGCCTGTAGTCCCAGCTACTTTGGATGCTGAGGCAGGAGGATTGCTTGAGCCTGGGAGTTGAGGCTGCAGTTATGTGTTTGTGCCACTGCACTCCAGCCTGGGCAACACAGCAAGACTCTATCTCAAAATTATATATAATATTATATATGTATACACACACACACGCACACATATCTAACTTTGGGAGGCCGAGGCCAGTGGATCACCTGAGGTCAGGAGTTTGAGACCAGCCTGGCCAACCTGGTGAAACCCATCTCTACTAAAAATACAAAATATTAGCTGGGCATGGTGGTGGAAGCCTGTAATCCCACTACTCAGGGGGCTGAAGCAGGAGAATCACTTGAACTGGGGAGGCAGAGGTTGTGGTGAGCCGAGATTACACCATTGCACTCCAGCCTGAGCAACAAGAGTGAAACTCTGTCTCAAAAAATAATTTTTCTTTTCATAGATACATGAAAAGTTTACTTTGGACTGTGTCGGCCGGGCGCGGTGGCTCAAGCCTGTAATCCCAGCACTTTGGGAGGCCGAGACGGGCGGATCACGAGGTCAGGAGATCGAGACCATCCTGGCTAACACGGTGAAACCCCGTCTCTACTAAAAAATACAAAAAACTAGCCGGGCGAGGTGGCGGGCGCCTGTAGTCCCAGCTACTCGGGAGGCTGAGGCAGGAGAATGGTCTAAACCCGGGAGGCGGAGCTTGTAGTGAGCTGAGATCCGGCCACTGCACCCCAGCCTGGGCGACAGAGCAAGACTCTGTCTCAAAAAAAAAAAAAAAAAAAAAAAAAAAAAGTTTACTTTGGACTGTGTCGACATGGCATCAGTTATTTCAGGCAAAGCGTAGCAGCTTAGTTCTGTTTAACATGCTGCTGAAATGCAGGTCTGAAGGGCTGTATACTACAAATAGCATCAAACTGTTTTTGCGGTTTTGAGGGGGATTGAAAAAAGCTCCCACCTTCTCATGTTTGCTTTCAGGCTGTTTATCTTGAGAGAGGAAGAAGCCAAGAGACAAGACGATGAGGTGGACATCATGGTGATCAAGGAGCCGGTGGACATGTCATCCTCTCACCTCACACTGGACCCTCCCAAGGAGGACGTGACCGTGTCCCCATCCAGCAAGACCATCACCAGCAAGAAGAAGAAAAAGTAGCGAGCCACGAGGACACACACAGAGGCTTAGGACGGCACGTGCTGTAAGATTTCCTGAGCATTACAGTTCTTAGCACTGTACTCGTTGCAGTGTTTTAAAATACCGCCTGGCCCACTGCATCTCAGGTTTCCTACACGGCTGGATTATGGGAGTTTGAGACCAGCCTGGGCAACATAGTGAGACCCTGTCTCTGCAACATTAAAAAATTAGCCGAGCGTGGTGGTGTGTACCTGTGGTTCTAGCTTCTTGGGACGCTGAGGCGGGAGGATTGCAGATTGAGGGTGCCGTGAGCCACTGCATTCCAGCCTGGGTCAAGGACCTGGTGGCTGGTGTAATCTACAAATAGGCAGCAGGAGACTCAACATAAAACCAGAATTTTAAAAACTTTAACAATTTATTAATCTTATTTTCTAGTAAAATATTCACATAATGTCAAAAGAATGGAATGATAGAGATAGTCAACTACCTTTAATTAATCCCACATAAATATTTAAAATCTAAAAACCTCAGGAGATCAGGAGACCGAGTAGAAATGTGATTCTTCAAAGCAAGTATTGCTTTTCCCTTGTCCTGAATGCAGTCCGTCATATGACCAGTAACTTGCATATGCCCAAATGTTTGCCGAGTGTCTTTTAAACACGCTTTCGGTGAGCCGTCAGTCAATCCAAGAAGAAGATGTTGTTGAACTGCGTTGCACAGAGTTTCTTGACCTCTTCTGCAAAACCGACAGACAACAGTGAGGAGGGAAGAGGCGCTTACTTAAAAGGTTATGTGACATATAATTAAATTCTTCTTGGGTAAAATTAGCAATAGATATTTGCATTGATTTTGACCTTAAATCCCAGAAGACTAGGCAAGAATCTTTTTTTTTTTTTTTTTGAGACAGAGTCTTACTCTGTCACCCAGGCTGGAGTGTAGTGGTGTGATCTGGTGTGATCTTGGCTCACTGCAGCCTCCACCTCCCAGGTAGCTGGGACGACAGGTGCACACCACCACGCCCGGCTAATTTTTTATTTTTGGGTAGAGACAGGGTTTCGCCAGGCTGGTCTTGAACTTCTAACCTCAGGTGATCCACCCACCTTGGCCTCCCAAAGTGCTGGACTGCAGGCATGAACCACTGTGCCCAGCCAAGAAATGTTAACAAGAGGGGAGAAAACCACCTAAGAAAGCTACCAGGCCTCAGTAGTTCTGAGCATATAACACTGCTGCCCAGCCTGAGGAACTGCAAGCAAAGTGCCCAGGACACCCGGGGAGGGGGTTAGAAGCACGAGGCTGGTGCTGTCGTCATCCTGGGAGAACTGATGGAACAACAGAGAAACTGACAGCGACCCTGAGCTGCAGACCCAGCGCCCCGGAGACGTGTCGGGATTTTGGTCTTATTGAATTCAGTTTGGATCAGGCTTGTATTAACTGATGTTTCTAATGCACACAATTACTAATGCAAGTGTTAATAACAGAAAAATGTAGTATGCCCGAGAAGATACAAGGGGAAACAAAAGACGCTTACACTGAATTTCCACACAGTGTACATGTGGGGCATCGCCCAAGGGGGCAGCTCTGCCGAGGCGAGGTCCCCTCTCTCCAGGGCAGCCGAGCTGTCAGCAGAGCAGCTGCTGGGTCACCCCGTGCGGTGGGCACGGCTGGCCACTTTGGCGGGAGGGCAGGAGAAAATGCCTTATCATGCTGCCGGTGTTCAGAGGGATCGTTGTAAACGGCCACATGAACCTGGCAGCTTCTCCCTACAAAAGATACGTTTATATCACAGGATATTAAAAAAGGACATTTGGGGCTGGGCAAGGTGGCTCCCGCCTGTAATCCCAGCTCTTTGGGAGGCCGGAGGATCGCTTGAGGCTTGGAGTTTGAGCCCAGCCTGGGCAACAGAGCAAGACTCTGTTGTTATCCGGGTATGGTGACACATGCCTGTGGGCTCAGCTACTCGAGAGGCTGAGGTGGGAGGACTGCTTGAGGCTGTGGTGAACTATGATTGCACCACTGCACTCCAGCCTGTGTGACAAAGTGAGACCCTGTCTCCAAAAAGGGGACATTTCTTAATGCACAGTAAAGTTATTATTATTATTATTTTTTAGATTGTAGAAAATAATTTTCTTTGGGCCACTGTCAAGTTTCCTGTGCTACAGGAAAGTCCCGTCAGTTTTCCAAGAAAGAGAAAAGGGACCAAATGTTGAAAATGTTGAGAGGCACCTGCTTACAATCTCAGCAGACATTTGTTCTATTTCTCATGTTTCTATTTTTTAACCAGGTTTAATACAGTGAAAAAACAACTTTTCCATATCAGCAGCATTAAAATTCTCCTGAAATACCAAATCCTACTTACCGTTTACTTCAATCAGGTTTGCATTTTTTTGATTCAAAATAACATAGAGCTCCCGCCGATCAGACTTCTTTCCAACAACCCAGTAATCACTCATGGCCTTCACGATGATCTCCTCATCCTCATCCACTCTGCAAGAGAAGAGTTTCAGAACGCGCCGTTCGTTATTCACATGGCTAGACGGGGAAAGCAAGCATTCCAAAACGAGAACAGGAAATGGAACGGGCGCACGTGGCATTTAAAAGGCTCAGGGAGTCCTGGGCGAGGGAACCGGTGACTTAGGGGCTCCCAAGTGTGTGTCTGGAAGTGGCGCCCATGAAGGTGGTTCAAGCTTGAACCCCATGGAAAGGGCTCTGGGTCATTTGGCTTTGAAGGGACTTTCCGTGTCTTTTTTCTTAGAAAGGGGACACCTGATTGGAGAAGTGGCTGGAATCACCTGGTGAAGTCACTGTTGATGTCACCGAGAATCTTCATTAAATCCGGGTGCACGGAAGTGAGTGACACACTGGGCGTTTTCCTCATGTGAACTGTGCTCTTCTCGGCCAGATTCATGTGGTTGAAGTAAATAAACTTAAACTGGGGTTCTTTCTCAGACCTGTACAAACATGTCACAAAGACGGTTAAACTGGGGTTCTTTCTCAGACCTGTACAAACATGTCACAAAGATGGTAATACCCTGGATGGATATAACCAAACAATACAACTAGATTCTTTTTTACAATTTTTTTGAGATGGAGTCTCACTGTCACCCAGGCTGGAGTGCAGTGACGCAATCTCGGCTCACTGCAATCTCCACCTCCTGGGTTCAAGCGATTCTCCTGCCTCAGCCTCCTGAGTAGCTGGGATTACAGGTGCCTCCCACCATGCCCGGGTAAGTTTTGTATTTTTAGTAGAGACAGGGTTTCACCATGTTGGCCAGGATGGTCTTGATCTCCTGACCTTGTGATCCGCCCGCCCTGGCCTCCCAAAGTGCAGGGATTACAGGCTTGAGTGCCCGCGCCCGGCCCAGCCCTCTTTTTCTAAACAAAGTTTCACGGGAGCATCGCCATCGCCACACGTTCATGTGTTGTCTGCTTTCCTGTCAAAATGACAGTTGAGTAGTTGTAACACATACATCTACATACAGCCCGGGACGTCTGAAATGCTTCTTATTTGGTCCTTTACCGAAAAAGGCTGCCGACCCTGCGTTAGGAGAGTAACATCTCATTCCTCCCCCAGTGCGGGGAAGGAGCGTCCCGTGGAAGTGAACCTGCCTCGTGACCGAAGCCTACGACAATATGTATGTAACAAAGCTTTTCCTCCTATCATCCCCAGTGGAAATCATCATAAAACACAGTCGCCTTTTCCACTGCAGTCTAATGAACATTTTAAATGGGATATACCTTTTTATTTCCTAAACTGACTAGGCAATACTGTGACACTGCCTCCCAGGTCAGCGTCTGTGACCTCCTAGGGGACCTAGTGGGAAAAGCTGAGCCTCACCCCTCCCCTCACTGTACCCTCAATGCGCACCCTGGGCCTGGGATGGAGCCTGAGCACAGCCCCGCCCCGGGCTCAGAAGCCTCCTCTGCTTGCTTCGGGGTTCGCAGCCATGTTCTGGAGGGCTGGGGGTGCCGGAAATCCGACCTCCGGACAAGTGGGGTACTACTGAAATACTCAACATCTAGGCAAAAAAGAACGTGGAGGATTTAGTTTCCAGGAACATGAAAAGAAACTTCTTATAAAACCAGATTTTGTTTTCAGTAGCTCCCTAAGGCTAAGGAAAGTATAATGACAAGAAAAACTGGAAAGAGTTGCAAATTTAGTCGTCTGCATAGACAAGGAACTTAAATCGGGTGTAAGCTTCTATCCTCAAAACACTCTGTGGGGCCAGGAGCGGTGGCTCACGCCCGTAATCCCAGCACTTTGGGAGGCCAAGGAGGGAGGATTGCCTGAGCCCAGTAGTTCAAGACCAGCCTGGGCAACACAGCAAAACCCTGTCTCTACCAAAAAATATAAAAATTAGCCAGGCGTGGTGGCCCACACCTCTAGTCCTAGCTCTACAGCCGGGAGGCTGAGGTGGGAGGATCACTTAGAGCGTGGGAGGTCAAGGCTGCAGTGAGCCATGATTGCGCCACTGCACTCCAGCCTGGGCAACAGCAGGAGACCCTGTCTCCAAAACCCACAAAAAAACAGAAACAACAGGTGACACGTTCTCTATGGTCTTTCCATCTGTTAGTTGATAACCTGCGTGATCCAAACTGATTTAACTCACTATGCCTCCTTCACAAAGGAAAACCTGGTATTTTCATGGCCAAAGAATTCAATGATTCAGCAGCACTGTCAACATGTAAGCTATTGGCCAGGCATGGTGGCTCATGCCTATAATCCCAGCACTTTGGAAGGTCTAGGTGGGTGGATCACCTGAGGTCAGGAGTTCAAGACCAGCCTGGCCAACATGGCAAAACCCCATCTCTACAAAAATAAAAAATTACCTAGGCATGATGGCACCCAGCTACTCTGGAGGCTGAGGCAGGAGAATCACTTGAGCCTGGGAGGGTGGAGGTTGCGGTGAGCCAAGATCGTGCCATTGCACTCCAGCCTGGGCGACCGAGCAAGATTCCATCTCAAAGAAAACCCAAAACAACAACATATGAACACTAAGAACATGAGCTTATGCAGAAATGCACAGCATTTTAGTAACTTCTCCAATGTGTAGAGAGCCCATTTAAAAGCAGGACTCAACTTCGCAAAGGGCTTTCCATGACCTCACTTTTCACTTTATAATAACTATTTTATATTGAGAAAAGATAGGGAAGGCCGGGTGCTATAGCTCACACCTGTAATCCCAGCACTTTGGGAGGCTGAGGCTGGTGGATCACTTGAGGTCAGGAGATCAAGACCAACCTGGCTAACATGGTGAAACCCTGTCTCTACTAAAAATATAAAAATTAGCCCGGCATGGTGGTACATGCCTATAATCCCAGCTACTCGAGAGGCTGAGGCATGAGAATCGCTTGAACCTGGGAGGCGGAGGCTGCAGTGAGCTGAGATCAGGCCACTGAATACTCCAGCCTGGGCGACAGAGTGAGACTTTGTCTCAAAAGCTAGGGAGGAAGAATTCAAGGACGTTTCAGTGTCTAGAGAGTTGGAGGAGCGAATCCCGCCTCTCTCACTCAGTGTAGACCCTTCAGGCTGTCACATTGAGTACCCAGGCCCAATGCCCCACATCCCAGCCAGTTTCCCCTACACATTTTCACACAACGAGAGGCAAAATGCTTTCAGTCTGCGCACACCAAAACCATGCTGACTACTGCCCATGTGAACGTAACCATCTGGGCCAGTGAAATGGGATGTTCCAATCAGCAGGGAGCTGAGGGAAGGTATTTAACAGAAGACCCAGCCCCAGCTGCCATCACGGGGCAGAAAAACTCAGGTCGGCTTCCCCAGGACCCTTTCCGACAGGCCTGAATGGCACGTATCACCGTTCTCTAGATTCCACGAGAGCACAGGACTGTTACCACCACCCACATCTGTAAGTAAAACTACGCGTGTTTTAAAAGCCGCTCAATGCGTGAACGTGAACAGAAAGCCAAGTACAAACCCAGACATCCTCTTGTTGATGTTAAACTGCTCGCAGATGTCAGAGGCCAGCACCGTGAGCTGGGGCCCGACGACGCTGTCCAGTCTTCGGCAAAAATCCAGCGTTGGCTGGATAGAGGCTGGCAAGTCATGACAAAACAAACCGGTAAGATTCATGTGACTGTCCGATGCTGAACAACTGTATTCAAACGAAAACGTCACTGATCTGGGAAAGCAAACGATGAAACGCTCAGGCCCCTCCTGCTCCTCAAATACAAGAGAAACAGAAGATGGAAAACCGCTTACGTTTCAGATGGAAAAAGGCAAAGACCTCTCACTGTGGAAAGGTGACTGAGGTGCACCCTGTGGGGTGGTAAAGGGCTGCCGACCCCAGAAACGCCTCAGAAGGTCGTGTGTGTATTTAACAAACATTCCACAGCACTCACGGGCCAGGTGCTATTTGGTGCTTCACACACACGACCTCATTCCATCCTCAGAGCCCCCCGGGAGAGGTGCCACCGCTGTCTCCAGCTCGCGGTCGGCGGGGCACAGAAAGATGCCCACATTCTGCTGACAAGTGGGACGACTAGGACTTAAAAAATACGAGCAATGGCTAGTTCAGGAGCCAGGGGGGTCCCAGATGGGGAACAGGCTCCTCTCTGTGCCTCTACATTGCTGACGACAACACATTTATCATTTAATGGGCTGGGTGTGGGGGTTCCCGCCTGAAATCCCAGCACTTTGGGAGGCTAAGGTGGGGGGATCACTTGAGCCCAGGAGTTTGACACTAGCCTGGCCAACACAGCGAGACCCTGTCTAAACAACAACAACAACAACATTAGCTGGGTGCGGCCGTGTGGGCTGGCAGGTCCCAGCGACCCGGGAGGCCCAGATGGGAAGATCACTTAAACGCAGGAGGTCGAGGCTACAGTGAGCTACGATCGTGCCACTGCGCTCCAAGAGTGAAACCCCGTCTCAAACAAAAAACCCCCAAACAACTGAAACCCCCAAAACATATAAGAACAGGACGCAGCAAAGTACAAAAAGCCTAGTCAGGCT
The DNA here is from genome assembly GCF_043159975.1 of Macaca nemestrina. Lineage (NCBI taxonomy): Eukaryota > Metazoa > Chordata > Mammalia > Primates > Cercopithecidae > Macaca > Macaca nemestrina. The sequence goes on from NC_092128.1 coordinate 150,073,570, forward strand.
GAAATGAGACGAAGGCGCGTACCCACCGTCGATCATAAAGCACACAGCCGCACTCATGGCCTGGGAAGAGAACAAACCTAAGGTTATGAAACGGTAGAAAAAAGGAGACTTTCATATAATCACAATCTGTTCAAAGTCGACAGGGACAAATCAATGGTAAAAAGATGTTTTTCAGTCAACCAGAGCCATCTGGACGCAGGCTGCCCATTCCGTGATGCGAGAGGAGCGCTGTGCAACTTGTCAGGTGTGACAGTGCCTGTGGGGAGGTGACCACAGACGTCCTCATCAGAGAGCACAGGGAAGTGTCCGGGACTGACGTGAGGACTTAAAATGCTCTTGCAAACCCAACAACACAACACGGAGAGGCAACAAAACCAGAATCTTATTCACTTGTGTGATGGGGATTTAGGGGCTCACGGTTTTCATCTCTCTGTGTATATTCCAGAGAGAGAATTGGCAGAAACTGTCAATTATTCTTTGACAATTTCCACTGACACAAGTTTACAAAGACAGTAAATGGATATCATCTTGTCTCACTTAATTATAGCAAATAATTGCAGTTATGACATTAGACATAGCAACCTACAACAACCAGGACCACCGATAACCAAAAATGTTTAACATCTATCAAAGCAATTATGGTTAAAAAAGGCTCAACAGGCCGGGCGCGGTGGCTCACGCCTGTAATCCCAGCACTTTCGGAGGCCGAGGCAGGTGGATCACGAGGTCAGGAGATCGAGACCATCCTGGCTAACATGGTGAAACCCCGTCTCTACTAAAAAATACAAAAAAATTAGCCGGGCGTGGTGGCGGGCGCCTGTAGTCCCAGCTACTCGGGAGGCTGAGGCAGGAGAATGGCGTGAACCTGGGAGGCGGAGCTTGCAGTGAGCTGAGATCACGCCACTGCACTCCAGGCTGGGCGACAGAGCGAGACTCTGTCTCCAAAAAAAAAAAAAAGGCTCAACAGAACATCAAGCCTATCAAGCCTGACGATGAAAGCCACAGACTTCCTTCTCTGAGCTCTCCTCCCTGGCAACCACTTTAAACTGTTATTAGACAACGGGCTTATCCTAACTCTTTAGCGTATCCTCTTTAGACATCGTATTTACTTCCTGCTCATGTCATGACGCGTGTGACCCCTCATCTGCCTTCCCCCCTCCTCCTCTACGGTTTACAGCCATTCTATTTCCTCCGCTGGTCGCCTTCCACCAGCCACAGGCCTCCGCTCCTGAAATCACATTCCCACCTGCCCCAGTACCTCTTCCCACTTCCGAGAGCGAGATCCTGTCTCAGAGATGAAAGATCTCAAATCAGTGACCTGACCTTTCGTCTTAAGATCCTGGACAAAAGGAGTCAACTAAACCTAAAGCAAGTGGGGCCGGGTGCAGTGGCTCACACCTGTAATCCCAGCATTTTGGGAGGCGGAGGCAGGTGGATCACCTGAGGTCAGGAGTTTGAGACCAGCCTAACATGGCGAAACCCCGTCTCTACTAAAAGTACAAAAAAATTAGCTTGGCGTGGTGGTGTGCGCCTATAATCCCAGCTACTCAGGAGGCTGAGGCAAGAGAATCGTGTGAACCTGGAAGGCAGAGGTTGCAGTGAGCCGAGACTGTGCCAGTGCACTCCAGCCTGGGTGACAGAGTGGGACTGTCTCAAAAAAAAACAACAAAGAAACCTAAAGCAAATGGAAGGAAATACTAAAAGATGAGAGCAGAAACAAACTCGATAGAGAAAAATCATAGAGAAAATAAATGAAACCAAAAGTTAGTTCTGTGAAAAGACCAACATTGAAAACCTTTTCCTTTTTTCTTGTGAAGATTCCAGAAATATGAAGAACCTTCAGCTAGACTGTAGAACAAGAAACAAACAGAGAAGACTCAAATTACTATAACCAGGAATGAAAGAGGAGACATCACTACTGACTTTACAGGAAAAATGAAGGAATATCTGGCTTTACCTGTAATACCATGAAAACCCACGTGCCGACAAATCAAATCAAACTGAAGCGGACAAATTCCTAGAAAGACACAAACTACCAAAGCTGACTCAAGAAGAAACAAAATCAAAATAAACCTCTAACAAGTAAAGAGATTAACCCATTTATGCTGGAGGTTGTAAATCTTTTCTGTGAAAAATGAGACTTTGGCGATAACCTTCAGCAGGATATAAATAACTCCCACAAGCTTAGTGTTCCAATAATGGAATGCTACGCACAGTTAATTAACTTTAAAACTTCCCACAAAGAAAAGCCCAGATGCAGAGAGCTTGACTGTGAATTCTATGAAACATGGAAAGAAGAATTAACACCAGTGCTTCACTGTCTTCCAAAAAAATAGGAGGGAACACTTCCCAACACATTCTATCGGGCCAGCATTGCCCAAAGATATCACAAGAAAACAAAACTACAGGCCAATATCCCTTACAGCCCAAGCCCGTACAGCACCCGCTCCACCTCTGGAGGGCTGGAGACTAAGGCCGGCCACACAGGGCCAGCTGTGTCTCTGTGGCCAATCCCCAGTAAAAACTCTGGATCTCGAGGCTCAGGTGAGCTTCCCTGGATGGCAGCACTCCATAGAGACTGCCATACATCCTCGATGGGGAAACAGGCACTGTGCTGTCCGCATGACCCCAGCGGGAGAGGACAGCCAGAAGCTCACACTGGAGCGGGACTCCATCTCAAAACCAAAAACCAAAAACCAAAAATCTAGAAACCCAAAAAACCAAACAAACCTAAAGCAAATGGAGTCCTTCCACTGGTGGTTCCTGGGCCCTGCCCCATGTGCCTCTTCCCCGGGCTGATTTTAACCTGTATTCTTCTTTCACCATAATAAACCACAGCTGTGCGTATATTCTTCCTTATCCCTGGTTTTGCTTCCCGTGGTTTCGGTCACGTGAGGGACAGTGTAATAAAATACTGTGGTAAGGGGGAAGAAAACCACATTCTCATTACTTTTATTGCAGTGTATTGTTATTGTCCAATCATGATTACTATTACTTTTTGTGAGATGGGGTCTCACTCTGTTGTCCAGGCTGGAGTACAATGGCACTATCTTGGTTCACTGCAACCTCCGTCTCCCAGGTTCAAGTGATTCTCCTGACTCAGCCTCCTGAGTAACTCGGATTACATGTGCATGCCATCATGCCTGGCTGAGTTTTATATTTGTAGTAGAGGCAGGGTTTCACCATGCTGGCCAGGCTGGTCTCAAGTTCCTGGTCTCAAGTGATCTGCCTGCCTCGGCCTCCCAAAGTGCTGGGATTACAGGTGTGAGCCACTGTGCCCGGCCTTATTATTGCTATTAATCTCTTACTGTACTGAATATGTATAAATTAAACATTATCACAGGCATGTATGTACAGGAAAAACACAGTATGTGAAGGGTTTGGTACTGTCCCTGGTTTCAGGCACCCCCTGGGGGTTCTGGAACACATGGCCTTTGCCTCGGGCGTACTGCTGTAGAAAGCCTTTTCTGAGTCCTGTAGTACTTCTAGTGAACTCTTACCCTAAAGGTGGTCATGGGGACTCCCAAACTTGCAGCTGGTGTCAGAAGTGAGGATGGTCTTGGAGACTCATGAACTTTGCAACTAGAAATCACTAAATTGTACATTTTAAGTGTACAAGGGTGAGTTGTACGGTACGTGCATTGTATCTCAAAGTCATTAAGAAAAAGATTAAGGACCCTTTAACACAGCGACAATCCCATTATCACGCCCCAAATTATGTCTATAGATTGACTCTAAAAGCAGAAATGCAATCAACAGCATATTACACACCAGGCTTATGGAGATTTCAGAGTCATTACCTGGGTCATTCAAAGGGGAATGATTTTTTTCTTGAGATGGGGTCTCGAATTTTCCACAAATGGACATTCTTCCTACTCCAATTCCTGCTCTAAATTACACCTCCAACATTTTGGTTTGCTTTTTCGACCACATCTTTTTGTAGGCTCTTCCTGGAATCTCCCCTTCCCTGCCTCTGTCACAGCCCAACTTTGACGCTCTCAAGCACACCACGTGATGAACGAAACATCTTTTTATTTTGGCGGCTTGAACCCTGGAGCCCTCCCTCCTCCTGCTCGGTCACAGAGGTGCTGGGGTTGGGGTGTTGCCAGCAGACCTTAAGAGCCTGATCACCCCAAGATTTCCTTGTACCGTCTCATGCGTGAGAACTACTGCTCTAGATTCCCAACTGTTCTTTCCTGGTTTGTTCACTTATTCTGCTGACAGATGACCCTGTGTGACACCCTGAGGAAGGGTGCATGAGGGTAAACTTTTTGAGGCTTTTCATATTTAACTTTTTTTTTTTTTTTTTTTTTGAGACAGAGTCCTGCTCTGTTGCCCAGACTAGAGTGCAGTGGCGTAATCTCAGCTCACTGCAACCTCCACCTCCCGGGTACAAGTGATTCTCCTGCCTCAGCCTCCAGAGTAGCTGGGATTACAGGCGTGTGCCACCATGCCTGGCTAATTTTTTGTATTTTTAGTAGAGATAGGGTTTCCCCATGTTGGCCAGGCTGGTCTCGAACTCCAGACCTCAGGTGATCAGCCCACCTCGGCCTCCCAAAGTGTTGGGATTACAGGCGTGAGCCACCGTGCCCGGGATAATGTCTTCCTTTTGTCTCATCTGTGGTTGACAGCTTGGCGTGGCAAAGAACTCTATGCTCAAATTCATTTTCTCTCAGAACTCTGAAAGTCTCTCTTCCACTGTCACATAATGTCTGGTGCTAGATATGAAACTGTTGATGCCAGTTTCATTATTTTTGAGACAGGGTTTCACTCTGTCACCCAGGCAAGAATGCAGTGGTGTGATCATAGCTCACTGCAGCTTCCAACTCTTGGGCTCAAGTGGTTCTCCTGCCTCAGCCTCCTGAGCAGCTGGGACTACAGACGAGCACCACCACGCCTGGCTAATTTCTAAACATTTTTCTGTCGACACAGGGTCTTACTATGTTGCCCAGGCTGGCCTCCCAACTCCTGGCCTCAAGTGATCCTCCCACCTTGGCCTCCCAAAGTGCTGGGACTGCACCTGGCCCATTTCAATTTTTTATTAATAGATACAACTCTTCTAATTAGTGGATACTAATTTTTTAAAGTTCTTGTCTGTCCTCAGAATCATTTTTGTTTCTTTTGAGACCTCTACTTTTGTTTTTGCAGCCATATTTAACAATGAGGGAACGAGAAGGCTCACCAGGCTTCACTCAGAGTAGGATGAAGGTCTCAGTTCCGTCTGGGAGACAGAAATGCCAGAATGAGCAGGGCCTCATTCTCAGGGGCAGACATCCACGTTAGCCACTCGGGGTCTCTTCAGACTGTTTCCTTTCTTTAAACAGACCCTCACTTGTCAGCCAGGGATGGATGCTCAGCCGCGGGCCTATCTGTGCAAGGATGGGGGAAGGGGAGGCTGACTGGCCTCTCTGCCACACTTCACTTCACTTCCCCACCTTTCCAGGCCCAGTCCCCACTCTGACAACTCAGGTGACCCCTCCTCCAAGTCAGGAGCTTCTCTGGGCTTCCGCAGGGCTGTGGGTCCTTTGCCTTAGCACAGGGTTGCCACTCGTATTCCAGGCCTGTTCCGGCACCGCCCTCCATCAGGCGTGGCTGACAAGTCCCGTCTACCTTCCAGAGACGGACAGGACTCCCTCATCCTGACACACCCCGCTCCTTCCTGTTCCCCAACAGCATCATTTCTGAGCCTTTATGAATGAAAACTTCTCCGCAGCCTTAGGCAGGAAAGAAGAGAAGCACATACGCATGCTCGACTTCTTTCTTGAACCAAAAACTGCCTTTAATTAGAAACACAACCTGAGTACATATCCTTACAAGATGATGTCCTGACAGAAACAAATACGATCCTTATGGAATTAGCAAGCCCATAGCCTTAAAATCAGAGCAAAAGCAACATGCACAGACACGTGGCCACGGCCCCCATCTAGAGCCATTTCGAGAACAGGCAGCACCAACCTCTGACAGCCTTTGGTTTGAGAGCACGTGGGACTTCACACGTTTATGAATCACCATCTTAAACAGTTCCTCTTTCACTAATAACAAAACTGTTTAAAAGGAGCTGAAAATAAACTTACTACTCTAGAAGAACACCCATTTTGAGTTTTACCATAATCAGAACTTCCAACATCTTTTCCAAGAAACATTTAAGAGGTTTGCATACGCACTCGTGTACACGTACAAGAAAGATCGACTTCAGTATTAATCAGTAACGCTGGAGGGAAAAAAGTTGTTACCTTATAAACAATTAAATGGAGCTCTTCATAAGCGTCATCTGTATTTACAAAAATTTTGGGGAATCTGCATTTTGCATCCGGATCATTAAGGTTCAAGGGTCCGGTAAGAAATCTTAAAAGCAAGAACAGACATGGCTTGATTCAATGAGGTGAATTAGAATCAGGAATCTAGAAACAGAACACATTCCTACTTAATATTCACCAGTTGCTTTCGATGCCAGGTGCTATTTGGATAACACCGTATCAGAATACGCTGGCCGGGCCTGGTGGCTCACGCCTATAACCCCAGCACTTTGGGAGGCCGAGGTGGGTGGATCACCTGAAGTCAGGAGTTCAAGAGCAGCCTGGCCAACATGGCAAAACCTCGTCTCTACTAAAAATACAAAAATTAGCTCGGCGTGGTTATGGGCACCTGCAATCCCAGCCACTCTAGAGGCTGAGGCAGGGGAATTGCTTGAACCCGGGAGGCGGAGTCTACAGTGAGCTGAGGTTGTGCCACTGCACTCCACACTCCAGCCTGGGTGACAGACACTCCATCTCAAAAAAAAAAAAAAGAAAAAAAAAATTGGCGGGGTATGCTAAAGTAAGTTTTAACTCATTGGAAACATAAACTTTCCTTGTTGGTTACTGTCAATCAGATGGCACAAAGATATTTCAATGTTCATATTATCTTTACCAAAAAGATAATAGGCCAGGCATGGTGGCTCACACCTGTAATCCCAGCACTTTGGGAGGCCAAGGTAGGTAGATCACTTGAAGTCAGGAGTTCAAGACCAGCCAGGCCAACATGATGAAACCATGTCTCTACTAAAAACACAAAATGAATTAGCCAGGCATAGTGGCTTGTGCCTGTAGTTCCAGCTACTGGGGAGGCTGAGGCATGAGAATCGCTTCAGCCTGGGAGGCAGAGGTTGCAGTGAGCCGAGATCTTGCCACTGCACTCCAGGCTGGGTAACACAGCCAGACTCTGAGTCCAGAAAAAAATAAAGGAAAAGGAAGAAAGAAAACCCAGTATCTTAAATCAAAGAACAGAAGTCCTACCTTCCATAGTGCTGAAGATTTCCTGGCATTTCTGCTCTTATTGGAGAATCCCTTCCTGCTAACTGCAAATAAATTTAATGTTGAGAATGACTTATCAGACTTTTTATTTATTTATTTTCCAAGCTTTGAAAAACAGCATTCATTATCTACTAGTTGGTTCCATACTATTTGTCTTTTTCTTTTAGAGACAGGATCTTGTTCTGTTGCCCAGGCTGGAATGCAGTGTGGCATGATAATGACTCACTGTAGCCTTGAACTCCTGAGCTCAAGCAATCCTCCCACCTCAGCCTCAAGATACAGGTATATGTGACCACACCCGGCTAGGTTTTCAATTTTTGGCCAGGTGAGGTGGCTCATGCCTATAATCCCAGCACTTTGGGAGGCCGAGGCAGGCAGATTACTTGAGCCCAGGAGTTTGAGACCAGACGAGTCAACGTAGTGAGACCTTGTCTCAAAAAAAAAAAAAAAAAAAAAAAAAAAAGAGGGAGGACAAGAGGGAGGGGAACGAACAAGCGGAGAGAGTGAGTTCAGCTGAGCCCAATGATTTTTGTGTGTTAAGCTCTGAAAATACTTTCGGGAGAACACAGTGATATCATTTACAAGTTCTCTGGGAAAACTGGGAAATTTCAGTACCAGAGTGGAAAGCCAGGTCGGCACTAAGACATCTACTGAAAATTAGGTCTCATGTTGATAGAGGAGAAGACGACACAGATCGACTGTTTTAAAGATCACTGGCATTTTAAAGGTTCCTAGAACCCGATCCAAAATCCAATTTTTCGGCCAGGAGCGGCAGCTCACGCCTGTAATCACAGCACTTTGGGAGGCTGAGGAGGGTGAATCACCTGAGATCAGGAGTTCGAGACCAGCCTGGCCAACATGGTGGAATCCCATCTCTACTAAAAATACAAAAATTAGCTGGGCATGGTGGCAGACACCTGTAATCTCAGCTATTTGGGAGCCTAAGGCAGGAGAATTGTTTGAATCCAGGAGGTGGAGTTGCAGTGAGCGGAGATTGCATCATTGCACTCCAGCCTGGGCGATAAGAACAAAACTCTGTCTCAATAAATAAATAAAATATATAAATTAAAAGAAAAATAAAATCCAATTTTTCCTCTACTCAATGACTCACTCCTCTTAAAAACATGCTTTCTGGACTGGGGGCGGTAGCTAATGCCTGTAATCCCAGCACTTTGGGAGGCCAAGGTGGGCAGATCAAGAGGACAGGAGTTCGAGACCAGCCTGGCCAACATAGTGAAACCCGTCTCTACTAAAAATACAAAAAAATTAGCTGGGCGTGTTGGCAGGCGCCTGTAAATCCCAGCTACTTGTGAGGCCGAAGCAAGGAGAGTCGCTTGAACCTCTCCACCCCCGGCAAAAGTTCGAGACTCCGTCTCAAAAAAAAACCAAAAACACACACAAAAAACCAACGCACCCCCACAAAACGATGCTTTTTTTTTTTTTTTTTTTTTTTTTTTTGAGACGGAGTCTTGCGCTGTCGCCGGACTGGAGTGCAATGGTCAGATCTCAGCTCACTGCAAGCTCCGCCTCCCGGGTTTGCGCCATTCTCCTGCCTCAGCCTCCCGAGTAGCTGGGACTACAGGCGCCCGCCACCTCGCCCGGCTAGTTTTTTGTATTTTTTAGTAGAGACGGGGTTTCACCGTGTTAGCCAGGATGGTCTCGATCTGCTGACCTCATGATCCGCCCGTCTCGGCCTCCCAAAGTGCTGGGATTACAAGCTTGAGCCACCGCGCCCGGCCACAAAACGATGCTTTCTGCGTCACATCTGAATGTCACACACTGGAGAGCTGCATGTGGTTTTCTGTGCTAACTGATACACAACGACATAAATATCACACTAAGTCAAAATATACATCAGCAATGATCAGAAATGCTCTCACGCACCACCATCGCACTCCACCCGCCCCCTCTGTGTCCCTGGATGTGAGTAAGTGTGTGCAGCGATGGTCCCCATCATACCTCAGGCTCCATGTGCCTTGGAAAAAGGGAGGTGGTAAGGTATTTGTATAAAATTCTCATGTCGTCTTGTTCTAATCCACTCCTGGAACATCAGAAAAGCACTGGGTTAAACGTTTTGGAATTGTCTTCCGTCTTTCCACTGCTGTGATAAAGTTCATTTAAAAAAAAAATTTTTTGGCCGGGCGCGGTGGCTCAAGCCTGTAATCCCAGCACTTTGGGAGGCCGAGACGGGTGGATCATGAGGTCAGCAGATCGAGACCATCCTGGCTAACACGGTGAAACCCCGTCTCTACTAAAATACAAAAAAAATTAGCCAGGCGAGGTGGCGGGCGCCTGTACTCCCAGCTACTTGGGAGGCTGAGGCAGGAGAATGGCGTGAACCCGGGAGGCGGGGCTTGCAGTGAGCTGAGATCCGGCCACTGCACTCCAGCCTGGGCAACAGAGCTAGACTCCGTCTCAAAAAAAAAAAAAAAAAAAAAAAAAAAAATTTTTCAAGTCATTTTTAGTGACACAGAATAAATTCTAACTTTTTAAAGTCTAAAGCTACATAAAACTCAAAACAATCTATTTTTCTACCTGAGATCAAAATGAGTTTCCTTTTCCCTAACATAATTCTTAGCACTGAGGTAAATCTGAATTTACGTGGTATACTTTGTCAAACTTCTCCAAAAAATTTTAAGCTCTGGATAAAGCTCATTTTTTATTAAAAAAAAAATTTTTTTTTTTGAGACAACATCTTGCTCTGTCACCCAGGCCGGGTGCAGTCGTGCGATCACAGCTCACTGCAGCCTCAGCCTCCAGGGCTCAAGTGGTCCTCCCATCTCAGCCTCCAGACTAGCTGGGACTACAGGCGTGCACCACCATGCCCAGCTAATTTTTCTACTTTATGTAGAGATGGGCGTCTTGCTATGTTGCCAGGTTAGTTTCAAACTCCTGGACTCAAGCAGTGCTCCTGCCTCAGCCTCCTAAAGTGCTGGGATTACGTATGTGAGCCACTGTGCCTGGCCTCATCTTTTTTCAGTTTTCAAGAGATGAGTCTCGTCTGTCGCCCAGGCTGGATTACAGTGGTGTGCCCACAGCTCGCTGCAGCCTCCGATTCCTAGGCTCAAGCGAACCTCCCACCTCAGCGTCCTGAGTAGCTGCGACTACCGGTGCTTTTTTCTTTAACATTATATCAAGAGGCTCACCTCCTGACTGCGAAGTTCAGGAAGGCAAAGAGTTAAACTGGAGTCCAGGCACTGGAACTTCATCCTGACCTGCAAAAGGCTACTCCTACGTAGTCTTGTATTTTACAAGCCATTTGAGATAAAAAGTCACAAGGGATCGGACTGGTTGAATTCCATGTAGGATTATGCAGGAAACCTCCAAAGCCACACTGTTTCATTTTAGCAGCAGATGTCTCTTAGCTTCCTGGGTTTTACGGTAACCCCACAATCTCTCCCCTAGTTCCCCGGGAAAATATGGGTGTGCTGTAGACAGGGAACGTGATCCTAGGTCTCAGAAATGTACATGGATTTTAATTCTCCGCATCTCGGTGTAGAAAAAGGAGGAGGAGGAGAAAAACAAGCTTCAGGCAAACCGTCTAATCTGAAATGAGGCAGGAAGGAGCAGCACATGGAGAAAGCACAGAGAAACTAGCCGGCATCAGACTCTGGAATCAGTTTTTTAAAAGGAGAGAGACAGACAGACAGTGAGGCTGGATCTGGGGGTTTTCTATTCAAGATCACTGAAACATCCTGAAGGTGCCCAGGCGCGGTGGCTCACACCTGTAATCCCAGCAGGTTTTGGGAGGCCAAGGTGGGCAGATCACCTGAGGTCAGGAGTTCAACACCAGCCTGGCCAACATGGCGAAACACTGGCTCTACTAAAAAATACAAAATTTTGCTAGGACTGATAGCACGCGCCTCTAATCCCAGCTACTTGGGAGACTGAGGCATGAGAATCGCTTGAACCTGGGAGGCGGAGGATGAAGCGAGCTGAGATCACGCCATGGCACTGTAGCCTGGGGGACCGAGCAAGTGAGACTCTGTCTCAAAAAAAAAAAAATCAAAACAATATACTAAGTAAATACATAAGGGTAATATTTACTCTGCTTGTGACAAATTCTTTTATTTCCCCCTTTTTGGTGGAGACAGAGCCTCATTATATTGTCCAGGCTGGTCTCCAAGTAACTCCTGGCTCAAGCGATCCTTCTGCCTCCTCCTCCCCAGTAGCTGGGACCATAGGTATGTGCCACCGCACCTGGTTTAAAAGTCTTTCTTGGCATTTAAATGAGCAATTCCGTCAAAACGTGCTGTTTTTTTCTTAGGGTCTTGCTCTGTCACCCAGGCTGGAGTACAGTGGTGCTATCATAGCTCACTGCAACCTCAAATTTCCAGGCTCAAGTGATTCTCCGGCCTCAACCTCTGTAGTCTCTGTAGCTGGGACTGTCAAGTGCGCACCACAGTGCTCAGCTTTTTTTTTTTTTTTTTGCATTTTTTTGTAGAGATACATTCTATGTTGCCCAGGCTGGTCTTCAACTCCTGGTCTCAGGTGATCCTCCTGCCTCAGCCTCCCAGAGTGCTGGGATGACAGGTGGAAGCGATCGCAACTGGAGTAACATGCTGTTTTTCTTGAAGGTTCTTTTTGTTGCTACTTCCTGGGACTGACACCTCCAGTGTGCTCGTGGGGGAGAGGACAACAGAACAGTTCTGTACAGCCACCAGAGCTGTGCCCTGCTCTACCCCTTGGATGCTATTCCAAGATGACAATGCCAGCAGGATCCCCGGAGCTGGGCACCAGATTGTCCTGTGACTCCAGGCTTCCAAGGGCCAATGCTGCTAGTCACTCTGGCTCCAGCGTCTCCCAGAATGAGCTCCTGGAGGACCCTCTGCTCTTTCATTCTTCCTCACTCTCAGGAGGTTGCACCCACGGCAGGGCTTGTGTCCGTCCCAGAGATCAGAATCTCAGCTGCTCTTCTCTTTTCAGTGGAGACAAGGCCATGGGCCACTGCTGCTGGATTCCGGCTTGTCACACTACATCTCCCTATCACCGTGGATGCATGTCACTTGCAAGTACCTCCTGTCATTTTCATCTGGGAAGGAGCCACTCCCTCTGCAGATCTGATGCTACAGGAGCACAACTATCCTCCCATCTCCTACATTCCACGGCAGTATTTCACTTTACTAACATCGTGTGCGTATCACACAGAAAGCAACTACAGCAGAGTCAGTACAGCAGAAGGTTGCCCCATAAACAATTTGTCAAATTAAAAAATAGGTGGAGGCTGGGCACGGTGGCTCACACCTGTAATCCCAGCACTTTGGGAGGCTGAGGCAGGCGGATCACCTGAGGTCAGGAGTTCGAGACCAGCCTGGCCAACATGGTGAAACTCCATCTCCACAAAAAAATTAGCTGGGTGTTGTGGTACGCACCTGTAATCCCAGCTGCTCAGGAGGCTGAGGCAGAATTGCTTGAACCCAGGAGGCAGGGGTTGCAGCAAGCCAAGATCGATCATGCCACTGCACTCCAGCCTGGGCAACAGAAAGCGACTCCATCTCAAAAAAAAAGTAGGTGGGTTTTCACCAGAAATTTGTGTTGTCTTCCTAGGAGATAACAAAGTTCATGTGGAAACCCACCAAGTTGTTTATTAACTGGATTCAAATTTCTTTACAGTAACTTGTTTCTCTCCTTAAAATGGAGCTACAAGATTTTGGCAGGGAAGGTAAATTTCAGGGGAACTAGTTTGGCCTTTTCTATTAGCTGACCTCACGTTATAGTAGTAAAATATGGCCACACCCCTAACTAAGAAACGGGGCTAGGCCAGGTGCGGAGGTTCACACCTGTAATCACGGCACTTTGGGTGGCCAATCCAGGCAAAACACCTGAGGTCAGGAGTTTAAGACCAGCCTGGCCAACATGGTGAAACCCCGCCTCTACTAAAAATACAAAACAGCTGAGCATGGTGGCACGTGCCTGTAATCCCAGCTACTCAGGAGACTGAGGCAGGAGAATCGCTTGAACCCAGGAGGTGGAGGTTGCAGTGAGCCAAGCAAGATCGTGCCATTGTACTCCAGCCTGGGCAAGAGAGTGAGACTCTGTCTCAAAAAAAAAAAAAAAAAAAAAAAAAAAAAAAAAAAAAGAAAGTGGGCTATAGTCAATGGGAACATAAAACCTGAGGGTCCTGGAACAGCTGCGGGAGGGCCGGCCACTCCCTGCTACGCCTCCACGGCTTCTGTCCACCTACTCTAGGCCAAAAGTGCGCGGCCTCGGTTGCCATCCAGCTCTCAGGGGTCACGTATGCTGGGCAGTCTTGTGACCACCTTGTTCCTACTGCAGGACACAAACAGTTTGACGATAGCAGGTAATTTCCTGGTTTGTATAACACTTTGGATTTCTTAGATTTAAAAAAAGAACAGTAGCTTCTTTAAAAGAAAGCAGGTGCAGTGGCTCATGCCTGTAATCCCAGCGCTTTGGGAGGCCGAGGCGGGTGGATCACTGAGGCCAAGAGCTTGAGACCAGCCCGGCCAACACAATAAACCCCGTCACTATAAGAAAAAAAAAAAAAAAAAAAAAAAGCTACAAAAATTCCGCTTCTCACATTTGTCATTTCGGAAAAAACTCCAAAAGAAAAATAGGATTCCTAAACCTTACTTGACAGGAACATTTTCTCTTTTTTTTTTTTTTTTGGAGACTGAGTCTCTCTCTGTTGCCAGGCTGGAGTAGTGGCGCTATCTTGGCTCACTGTAACCTCTGCCTCCCGGGTTCAAGTGATTCTCCTGCCTCAGCCTCCCGAGTAGCTGCGATTACAGGCATGTGCTAACACGCCCAGCTAAGTTTTGTATTTTGGGTAGAGACAGGGTTTCCCCATGTTGGCCAGGCTGGTCTCAAACTCCTGACCTCAAGTGATCTGCCCGACTTGGCCTCCCAAAGTGCTAAGATTACAGGCATGAGCTACTGTACCCAGCCTTTCATCTTTCTTTTTTTTTTTTTTTTTGAGACGGAGTCTCGCTCTGTCGCCCAGGCTGGAGGGCAGTGGCGCAATCTCGGCTCACTGCAAGCTCCGCCTCCCGGATTCCCGCCATTCTCCTGCCTCAGCCTCCCGAGTAGCTGGGCCTACAGGTGCCCGCCACCATGCCCAGCTTGTTTTTTGTATTTTTTAGTAAAGACGGGGTTTCACTGTGTTAGCCAGGATGGTCTCGATCTCCTTACCTCGTTATCCGCCCGCCTCGGCCTCCCAAAGTGCTGGGATTACAGGCGTGAGCCACCGCGCCCGGCCCGCCTTTCATCTTTCATGCAACCAGTTTTAAACTCCTCTGCTTGGAAATTTTAACCCAAATCACCCTAGTTCTGCTTTAAATAATCACTGCTTTATTTTGACAGTATCTATGAAGATGCTTCCTACCCAGCCTCCCCCTGCAAGTTCCTGTTTGACAACCTGCCATCAATCCAGTCACTGCTGTTTTTATTATCTCAATTTTTTCTTTTAATACCATGCCTCGGGGTGTACCTACCAGATGAGCTGATCATTATAGAGAAACGCAGTGTATTTGACTATACTCAGGCTTTCCTCCATTCTATTAATAAAGGACTGGATTTTCAAATAAGTCATTTTATCCAATGGGAAGAAGCTGATTCCACCAAAAATGTCAAGTAAGTCACATGACTGCAAATGTAGCGTTTGCAAATACTGTGGAAAAAAAGTAAGGCATAAAATTTACTAAGAGTACACTGAATATAATGCTCCTTGATAATCTTATGTCAGACTCATATTTATGATACAATTACACACTAGCAAACAGCGCAACAATGAGGCCATGGCAAAAACATGGGTAACCGAGTGTGAACTCAGTACCAATTCCAAGATACAAAGTTCAAACATATCTAGTTAATGTTTATTCAGTATTGTTTTACCTCTTTTTAAAGTTAAGTTTTTTGAGATGGAGTCTCACTCTGTCGCCCAGGCTGGAGTGCAGTGGCGCAATCTCGGCTCACTGCAAGCTCCGCCTCCCAGGTTCACACCATTCTCCTGCCTCAGCCTCCTGAGTAGCTGCGACTACAGGCACCTGCTACCACGCCTGGCTATTTTTTTGTATTTTTTAGTAGAGACAGGGTTTCACCATGCTGGCCAGGATGGTCTTGATCTCCTGACCTCGTGATCCACCCACCTCGGCCTCCCGAAGTGCTGAGATTACAGGTGTGAGCCACCGTGCCTGGCCCAAAATTTTTTTGTTTTTTTTGGGGGGTATAGACAGGGTCTTGCTATGTTGCCCAGGCTGGTCTTGAACTTTCAGCCTCTGTGATTCTCATGTCTAGGTGTCCCAAAGCACTGGGAACAGGCATGAGCCACTGTGCCCAGCTAGCACTTTAAAGTATTTAATTCTTGGCTGGGTGTGGTGGCTCATGCCTGTAATCCCAGCACTTTGGGAGGCCAAGGCAGGCAGAACATTCGAGGTCAGGAGTTTGAGAACAGCCTGGCCAACATGGCAAAACCCCGTCTCTACTAAAAATACAAAATTAGCTGGGCGTGGTAGCCTGTAATCCCAACTACTTGGGAGGCTGAGACAGGAGAATCACTTGAACTTGGGAGACGAAGGTTGCAGTGAGCCAAGATCACACACTACACTCCAGTCTGGGTGACAAGAGTGAGACTGTCTCAAAAAAAAAAAAAAAAAAAAGAAAAAGTATTTAATTCCTTATAGTAGTGCCCTTCAAATTAGATTAACCTAATGAGGGATCTATCCATTAATACTACAGACAGTGCCATCTTTTTTCCCCCCTGAGATGGAGTCCTGCTCTGTTGCCCAGGCTGGAGTGAAGTGGTGCGATCTCAGCTCACTGCAACCTCTGCCTCCTGGGTTCAAGCGATTCTCCTGCCTCAGCCTCCAGAACAGCTGGGATTACAGGCGTGTGCCACCACGCCCAGCCAGTTTTTCTGTATTTTTAGTAGAGGCGAGATTTCACCATGTTGGCCAGACTGGTCTTGAACTCACGACCTCATGATCTGCCTGCCTCGGCCTCCCAAAGTGCTGGGATTACAGGCGTGAGCCACCACGCCCAGCCAAGAGTGCCATCTTAACTAAAATCGCGTCTAAATGATACGTAGTCAGGACAACAGTTGTATCCATATGTTGACGTGTAAGAGAGAAATGAGGACAAGAACAGAAACCAGGAGATAATATGCGAGTGGATAATTGTGGTCATTAAAATGACAAAACAAAGAAGTAATTCAGAGAAACAAAAAATTCGAAAATAGCTATGAAAGCTGTTTGAGACAGAAAAGTTGAACTCAACAATAGACACAGAAGGTATTTTCAGAAGAAAATAAATTGAGAATTGTTTCTTCAAGGGAAACTGGACTGGGCGAGTTGGCTCATGCCTTTAACCCCAGCACTTTGGGAGGCCGAGGAGGGAAGATTGCTTGAGACCAGCCTGGGCAAAACAGACAGGACAAGACCCTCTTTTTTTGTTTCCTTTTGAAAAAAAGATAAACTGAGCTTGACAAGGTCGGGTGAAATATGCAAAATTCAATCACAATGGAAGAACAGCACTTGGGACACAAGTCCCTAATGGCTCATCTGACACAGTCCCACAGCCAGTAACTCAGTAACTCTTCCTGCAGCAACACAGCTTATGCCTGTTCAGTAAACAGAGCCCATCCCTAACAATGTGCAACTCCAATAATCACGTTTTCCGTATCAACTGATCCATCACACAAAAGATCAACTGATCCCTCACACAAAAGACGGCTTTTGAGTAAGCCCAGGACAGATGCAGGTAAAACACAAGGAGGCCGAAGATGACTCCAGGACTCTTTAAGAGCCCCGGGGAAACGCAGGAAGCTCTGCCTTACAGCTGGAGGGAGGGTCCAGAGTGCACGCCTCACGCGTTTCCTCGCCTCACGCGCCTCCTCGCTGCTCCAGTTTTACGACGGTCTGTCTCAGGCTCTTTGCCACTTTCAAGTTCTGGGTTTTTTGTACGTAAGAAACGAACTTGTCTGTCCATATTTCTCTAAAAATCTGCTGAATGCTCACTAAAGTTATAAATGAAATTCAAAGTACTTACCCGATGGAAGAATTTCTCTAATCTTTCTTTCAGAAGCTCGAGGCCTCCATCTTCCATGGCTTTCAGAAATGTTCCATTAAAAAGCTATGAGGTAAAAGACGGCAGAAAAAAAAATCGATTTCCTATGCTCACTTTTTCAGTAGAACAAGTTCTTTTTTTCCTTTAGATTATTAATTCAGCTCATTAAATCTCCCAGTTCTTTTCAACAGAAAAAATATTTACATGAGAAAAGCTGAGTTAAAAATATAAGTTACAAAAAAATACTGTTAAGTGATGCTGTCTTTTTTTTTTTTTTTTTTTTTTAATTTTTTTTTTGAGACGGAGTCTCTGCCGCCCGGGCTGGAGTGCAGTGGCCGGATCTCAGCTCACTGCAAGCTCCGCCTCCCGGGTTCACGCCATTCTCCTGCCTCAGCCTCCCGAGTAGCTGGGACTACAGGCGCCCGCCACCTCGCCCGGCTAGTTTTTTGTATTTTTTAGTAGAGACGGGGTTTCACTGTGTTAGCCAGGATGGTCTCGATCTCCTGACCTCGTGATCCGCCCATCTCGGCCTCCCAAAGTGCTGGGATTACAGGCTTGAGCCACCGCGCCCGGCCAGTGATGCTGTCTTATATATGAAACTGCCTAATTGCTCTGGGCATCTTTCAAAAATTTCAACTCACCCTGAAGTTTCAATTTATATAAATAATATCACCCAAATTTTTATTTTTCAGTTTTCTTTCAATGAACGGAATCACCATTTTTATCCTTTTTTTTTTTTTGAGACGGAATCTTGTTCTGTCACTCAGGCTGGAGTGCAGTGGCGCAATCATAGTTCACTGCAGCCTCGACCTCCCAGGCTCAAGCGATCCTCCCACCTCAGCCTCCCAAGTAGCTGGGACTACAGGCATGCACCATGACACCTGAATAACTTGTACAAACATTTTTTGTAGAGATGGGGTCTTGCTATATTGCCCAGACTGATCCTGAACTCCTGGGCTCAAGCAATCCTCCCACTTCAGCCTCCCAGAATGCTGAAATTACAGGTGTGATACACTGTGCCCTGCCTCACTGAAATGTTTAAATCATAAAATTATCTGCATTCTGTACGTTCTTTGAGGACAGAGACACACGTTTTCATCAGTGGGGACACATTCCCACTCTGAGGCTGAGAGAGAGAAGGGAGTTCAATACTCCCTGAATAAATGTGGGCATAAACCTCACTACCTGTTTCCAAGGCCTCATTATTTTCTTCTCTAAGAGAAATACACAGTCACTTTGCAGTCACTGAAACATTTCTCTTTAAACAACCCTGGAGCCTATATAAACAGGGGTAACTGGTTGGACTCTCGGTTCAAAACGAATGCCAGGCTTACCTTGTACATGCTGTAGCACTGCTGTAGCACTGAACTATAAACCTTGTCCTGCAGACACAAAAACACAGCAGAGATCTCAATTCGAGGGAAAACAATGTCTATTGGAGAGATGGAAAAGCTACACTGACTCTTGGCCAAACGGTATAATGTTTATCAACTTGGTCCCACAATAGTTGTGTGCTGAAAAAGTGTTTACTTTTTTTTTCTTTTGTGAGATGGAGTCTCACTCTGTTGTCTAGGCTGGAGCGCAGTGGTGCAGTCTCAGCTCACTGCAACCTTTGCTTCCCTGGTTCAAGCGATTCTCCTGCCTCAGCCTCCTGAGTAGCCGGGATGACAGGTGTGCGCCACCATTCCTGGCCAATTTTTATAGTTTTAGTAGAGACAGGGTTCCGCCATATTGGCCAGACTGGTCTTGAACCCCTGACCTCAAGTGATCTGCCCGCCTCGGCTTCCCAAAGTACTAGGATTACAGGTGTGAGCCACTGTTCCCAGCCAGAAGTGTTTAAATTCTAATTTGTGACTCAGTAAGCCTTACTTTAGGAGGGCTTTCAATGTAGATGAAGAGCAGAAGGTATTAGTGAGAGAGGGCGCATATACATTTTAAAAAGACCGTGCTCATGTAAACGATAAACATAAACCTTTGCTATATACCCCGAGAAACCTCCGCAAAAGCCACCGAGTTTCAATCCGACCAATTGAGGGATTCAACATACTCAGTAATACATCTAAAATAAATAAATAAATAATGACACATTACCAACAACTCCTCCTCTTGATATTCAATAACTTGTTTCCCATCTTTACTCTGTTTTTCAATTATAGGATTCCGAACAACCTGCAAAGTTTGATAAACTGAAATTATACAATGAATTCATTATACCATGTTTTTTATTTTGCCTTAATTTAAAAACTTTGAACATGCTATAGCACCAGAAACACAACTTCTTAAAACAGCCCCAAGAACAAATAAAGCAAATAGGAAGAACTTGATTTTAAAATTACAACCAATTTTATTTTAATGTTACTTGGACGCAATAGCCAGAGAACTTTCCCAAACTCTGAATAGTAAAGATCACCCATAACTTCACCGTACAATTTCAGAAAGATACACCGTGTATGTAAATACCATGACCATCCAGAAATGTTCTTCTGGTTCATTGAAGAACTGTCTATTCTTCTGGGTATGTAAAGATTTTGCAGGTTTTGATGGGCTAAAGGTCCTACAAAGGTTAAAAAAATACGTTTGGGACAATTCTCCAGCAGAAGTTTTAAGAATTCACTGAACTCTAAAAGGCACACTTAAAGGTATTACCTTGTGAACTGTACAATAGCTTCACACAATCCGACATTTCTAATCTTTTCATTCTTTTCTACCTCATTTGGATGATAAAATAAAATCTTATTTTCCTCCTGAAACATGAAGAAACAGAAGCACATTAATATAAACATTTCATCTTAGCTACTGAAAACGCTAAGTTCAATGTCGACCTCTTGTGTCACACATGCTAATCACAAAACAAAACAAAGACCAGTTTTAGAAACACAGGTATTGTAATTCTAGCACTCTGAGAGCTCGAGGCGGGAGGATCACTTGAGCTCAGGAGTTCCAGACCAGCCTGGGCAACACAGTGAGACCTCGTCTCTATTACTAAAAATAATAAGAAAAACAGGAATTATCTCGTCGTGTGCAAATACTGCCCACCAGCCAGAAAGGCAGTTTCGATATTCAATAAGTCACGTTATATCTGAAGCAGCACCAGGTAATTTCTATGAAAACTCAGTCTCTAGATTTCTTTCCTAGTGCTAATTTGTAATACACCAATGCTTGTAAGAAATAAAGGTGTGCACATCTGCAGACACACAGCTCCCTGAAAATTAAATCCAGCCAGGTCCCAGGCATTTGAACTAACAAGTTTTTTTTTTCTTTTTCTGGAGATGTGGTCTCTGTGGCCCAGGCTGTAGTGCAGTGGCGCAATTACAGCTCCCCTGCAGCCTCAACCACTCGGGCTCAAGCGATCCTCTGGCCTCAGCCTCCTGAGTAGCTGGAACTCAGGTGCGTTCCACCACTCCTGGCTCATTTTTCGATTTTTTTTTTTTTTTTTGCAGGGGTGAGTAAGAGATGGGGATCTTCCTATGTTGCCCAGGCTGGTCTGGAACTCCTGGCCTCAAGCAATCGTCCCATCTCGGCCTCCGGAAGTGCTGGGATTACAGTCTGTCTCTCTCTGTGTCTCTCTCTCTCTCTCTCATTTGGCAGAAAACTTTTACAGGGTCCTCCAAGCTTGCATCGCTTGAGGGCTAGCGTCTGCCACTTTGCTTCCACGCTTCTAGCTGGAGACTAACCACTTAACAAAGCCAAGTTCAATGTTTATTTCCCAGAAGTGACGCAAGGCAAAGCGCAAACAGCCTCAACCTGGGGTGTGGAGTGACAGACCCGACAGGGCTTTATTCCATAGACAGGCATCGACCCAGGACCTGAAGCGGTCCCTGCCTGCTGTCAGGTCCCCGCCGCAGTCCCTGGCTCGGACTCGCACCTGGCGCAACGCAGGCTAGGTCTGTGCCGCTCGAGGTGGGCAGAACCACAGGACCGCCTCCTCGGGGGCACCGACACGGCCCGCCCCTCGGGCCCGTTGACCCCGCGCGCCGCCCACTCCGCATACCTCTCCTTCTCGCGGCCCGAAGCGCGGGTTGTAGATGAAGAAACTCAGCAGCGCGGGCGGAAACTGCTTCTCCTGGGCAGCCCAGGGCCCGCTCCCGGCCCCGGCCGCCGCGGCAGCCATCCCGACCCGGCCCCCACCTCGGGAGCCTCCCACGGTTGGCCCACAGACAACAGCCACCTGCCAGGACACCGCACTTCCGCCTCCCTCGCCGCCGCCCCGGAAGCGCTCGCCGCCAGCCCGGAAGAAGAACCTGCAGCGCGGTGTCCTCTTCTGGCACCCCTGGGTGGGCTTGTCCGTTTCCTGGCGGAGTATGTGTTTTGCTGGCTCGCGGCGTTCTCTCCTGGCTACAGGCGAGGGCTGCGCGTTTCTGGAAAAAGTGAGCGGGGCACTTTTTTTTTTTTTTCTAATAGGGTCTCAGTTTGTCATCCAGGCTGGAGTATAGTGGCGCGATCTCAGCTCACTGCAGCCTCAACCTACGGGACTCAAGCGATCCCCCTGCCTCAGCCTCCCAAGTAGCTAGGATTACAGGCGCGCGCCACCAAGGCCAGTTTTATTTTTTGTAGAGGTGGAGTCTCACTATGTTGCTCAGGCTGCCCTCGAACTCCTGACCTCAAATGGTCTCCCACTTCGGTCTCCCAAAGTCCTCCGATTACAGGCGTGAGACACCACCGCCCAACCTGTTGTTGTTTTGGTGATATTGTTTTTAATTTAATTTAGAGACAGGATCTCGCTTTGGCACCCAGGTTGGAATGCAGCGGTGCCATCATAGCTCACTGCAGCCTCCAACTCCTGGGCTCAAGCGATCTTCCCACCTCAGCCCGAGGAGTAGCTGAGAGCACAGGCATGCACCACCATGCCCAGATAGTTATAAAATATATATATATATATATATAATACAAATAAAATAGAGACAAGGTCTCACTTTGTTGCCCAGGCTGGTCTCGAACTCTTGGCATCAAGGGATCCTCCTGCCTCTGTTACTGGATGGAAGGTCTTGACCATGGATTGTCCAGGTTCTTGGCGTGTTGAACAAAGAATTGAACGAAATGCACAAATAAAGTAACAAAAAAACAAGGCAACGAAAGACAAAAAACAAACCCGAGTAAGGAGGAGACAGATTTATTAAAGCGAAAGTACAATTTACGGAGCAGGAGCGAGATAGAGCAAACGGCTCAATAGCCCTCATTAGGATTTTTATTAAGCTAGAAGAATTAGGTAACGCCCCTAGGTGCCCGTTAGAGGCCTCCAATTGGTTACACCCTCTGAAGGATTGGCCTGTGACCAATCAGAGGTTGCAGTGGAGACTTGTGGCACACACCCCCCGCCTCCCCCGTCAATCAGAGTCTGACACCCCACCCCACTCTGATTGACTGACTGAATCAGCGTCTGATTGACGGAATGAGCACGTGGCCTCTACGCTGCCTAATCCTGCCTAGAACTGGCTGCACCTGCTGTTCTTTTGTTTATGCCTTAACCCTTGGTTAAGGTTAACCTTACCCACATTCCCTATTCTGCCTCACCTGGCCTCCCAAAGTGCTGGGATTACAGATGTGAGCCACCCACACTTGGCCCATTGAGTTTTTAGTTTATTTAAAAAGTATTTTATTCTGAGACAGCACTTTGCTCTGTTGCCCAGGCTGGAGTGCAGTGGCCAGATCGTACCTCACTGCAGCCTGGAACTCCTGGGCTCAACAGATCCTCCCACCTCAGCCGCCTGAATAGCTGGGACCACAGGTGCGTGCCACCATGGCTGGCTAATTTTTAAATTTTTCATAGAGCTGGGGTCTCACTATGTTAACCCAGGTTGGTCTCCTGGGCTCAAGTGATCCACTGGCCTTGGGCTCTCCAAGTGCTGGGATTATAGGCATAAGCTCCTGTGCCCACATGGCATAGTTTTTTTTGTAGAAGGAAATGTAAAGACACAAAGGAAGTCTCATTTAGAAAGAAACAAGGCTGGGCATGGTGGCTCATGCCTGTAATCCCAGCGCTTTGGGAGGCCAAAGTGGGTGAATCACTTGAGGCCAGGAGTTCGAGACCAGCCCTGTCTCTACTAAAATACAAAAAATTACCAGGCGTGGTGGCACATGCCTGTGGTTCCAGCTACTTGGGAGGCTTGAGGCAGGAGAATTACTTGAACCCAGCAGGTGGAGGTTACGGTGAGCCAAGATTGCACCACTACACTCCAGCCTGGGCAACAGAGCAAGACACTGTCTCAAAAAAAAAAAAAAAAAAAGAAAAGAAACACATTTAGGGGCAGATGTGCATTCCATCTGGCCCATGAACATCATCTGCAGAGTCCCTGTTTGAGAGGCCTCAAGTGACCATTGCATCACCTACATTTACAAAGTCTGCCCCTTCCCCCCATTTCTTCAGCGCAGGTCTGGAGGCAGATGGGGCACTGTGTGTGCCACGGGAGCAGGATCAGAGGTGGCAGACTCCCCAGAGTGCCTGTTCCTGGACCTTGTCGCCTGGGATTCCCTTGCCTTTGAGTCATGTGGGTTGTGGCATAGTTGGGACGGCTTGTTACGGTTATTTGGATTTGAGCCTTAGCAGCATATGGTTTGGCCAAACTCAAGAAGACTTTGGTTTAGGTTGCCTCATCTGTCACATATTAAGTTTGGAAGCAGAACCACTTCCCTTATCCAACCTGGCAGAATAGACCACATTTAGGGAAGTGATGAGTTGGAGTTTGGACTTGAGACAGATCTGGGTGCATATCCACTTCTGCCATTCACTGACTGCACCAATCTCCTCGCACCAAAGAAGAGGTAGAGACTCTCTCGTCTCTATCTCTTATTTGGAAAATGGCTCATAGTAAATTCCTCCCAAGTGGGAATTTCACTTGAAGAATTAAGTGGGACTGTGAGTGTGCATCAGCTGCCAGCACCTCATCATGATTTCATAAACGATTGCTACTGCTCCTTGCCATTGATTCTTCCAATTCGCTTGCTCTAGTGCTTGAAATTATCCCATTAGACATCCATGTTTTGGCTGGGTGTGGTGGCTCATGCCTGTAATCCCAGCACTTTGGGAGGCCGAGGCTGGCAGATCACTTGAGGTCAGGAGTTTGAGGCCCACCATGGTGAAACACTGTCTCTACTAAATAAATAATTAAATAATTAAATAAATAAATAAAATAGCCGTGCGTGGTGGCAAGCACCTCTAGTCCCAGCTGCTCAGGAGGCTGAGGCAGGATAATTGCTTGAACCCGGGAGGCGCAGGTCGCAGTGAGCTGAGGTTGCACCACTGTGCTCCAGCCTGGGTGACAGAGTGAGACTCTGCCTCAAAAAAAAAAAATAAATAAAAATAAATAAATAAAAATAAATAAAGTACAAGGTGCTAAAGAAGTGAGATTCATATTTTATAGTAAGAGTCACAGTTTCTCCCAGGATACCTCTGTGTCCTCGTACATGTTTGCCTCTCCCTTCCTCCCACACACAATTCATTGCATGAGGCATCGAAAGATGGAGATGACAAAAAAACAAAATGAAACATCCAGAGATCAAAGAAAAGAACATGCCTTTCCGGTTTCCAAGTTAAGGATGCAAGAACGCTTAGACATCAACGCATCCGCCTCTCCTGACACAGTCCTCAGGTGTGCACGGGTACGAGGCAGGGGTGGTAGTTATGACAGACACCCACACAGGTTTGGAGGTCTCAGAGGAGAGGGTACGTGTGTCCTTCTCCCTTGGGAAGCTGGGGGAGGTGGTGAGCTTCGCAGAGTTCCCCTCGGGGTCAAGCATGGTGCAGTAACAGTCGAGTAACCATGGAACAGGAGTACCTGGGCGAGAAATCCTTATTGGTTCAGGAAGAAGCTGAATGATTTACTTGTGCACAGAAGGAATTCAGAGAAAGCCAGTGCTGAGAAGCCTCAAGGCCAGGACCAGGAGGAGGTAGCAGTGGTCCCTCAAGACCACAAGAGTAGAGAGGATTGAGGGTGACTCTGTACACGGTTCGGACTGAGAATACTGCAGTCCCATCTGGGGCCTCGACTCTCTCCCCTAGTCTATGGTAAGAAGGGAGAAGAAGTTGCTTAATTACCTGACATAATTAAGATTCTGACACCCAGCACAATGGGAATTGAAATCAAGTTCAGTTACAGAAATAGAAGTTAGATGTTTTGCACAAAGAATTTGCGAACTCGAAATTCCAACGGAATGAGCTGTGAGAAAGACACATTTTGGTGTTGGAAAGGAAGCTCAGTTCCAAGTAGAAAGTCACAGTTCTGGCCGGGCACGGTGGCTCATGTCTGTAATCCTAGCACTTTAGGAGGCCGAGCCGAGTAGATCACTTGAGGTCAGGAGATTGAGACCAGCCTGGCCAACATGGTGAAACCCCATCTCTACTAAAAAAAAAAAAAAAAAAAAAAAACAAAAATTAGCCGAGTATGGTGGCAAGCGCCTGTAATCCCAGCTTCTTGGGAGGCAGAGGCACGAGAATCACTTGAACCTGGGAGTCGGAATTTGCAGTGAGCCGAGATTGTGCCACTGCACTCCAGCCTGGGCTACAAAGTGAGACTCTGTCTACAAAAAAAAAAAAAGAAAGTCGCAGTTCCAGGCTAGGTGGTTCTGGACATAGGTTGTCACATATGTCTGTCTCCTCCCTATCAAGGGGGGGTGTGTGTGTGTGTGTGTGTGTGTGTATATATATACACACACATATATACACACACACACACATATATACACACATATACATATACATGATATACACACACACGTATATATACACACATATATATATATAGGTTTGAGACAGGGTCTTGCTTTGTTGCCCAGGTTATAGTGCAGTGGTATGATCATAGCTCACTGCAGCCTCTAACTCTTGGGCTCAAGCGATCCTCTTGCCTCTGCCTCCTATATAGCTGGGACTATAGGTGCGGGCCGCCATGCCCTCCTTACTGTCAAGGAAAGTGAACTTCTTGAGGCCAGGACTCTGTTGGAGTCATCTTCTGGTTCCCGTTGTCTAACACAGTGCCTGTGTCACAGGACAGAGTAAATGTGTGTTGAATGAATGAAATGGAGGAGGGAGGGGATGGGGAGGAGGGGGCAACAGACGTCAGAGATGGGCTTTCATCCTTCAGAGCTCAGCTACTGCATATCCTATGAATGGAGCTCAGTCCACAGGCTGATCTGACATTCAAGTGAGTTCTCTACTCTGCTCAGCATTGAGCTCTAAGAAGCAGCTGCGGGGTAAAGTTTGGGTGCAATGTACAGCTCTGAGACAAAGGGCCTCTTCATCCTATTCTGTTGGCAGAAATATCAGACCAGTGAGTTGAGTGACCAATCTTTTCTCTGTTGATTTAGAGCCCAGAGACACTGTGTCAGTCAGAGGTGACCTCTACTGTGAGGGTACATCTTTCTCCTGCAGTTAAAATTGTCCTTGACTTCCATCTCCTCCTGAGATCACTTGTGAAGGAGCTTCAAAAAATCTGTTTTGTTTTGTTTTGTTTTGTTTTTTTGAGACAGGTTCTCATTCTGTCTCCCAGGCTGGAGTGCAGTGGCATGATCTCAGCTCACTGCAACCTCTGCCTCCCAGGCTCAAGTGATCCTCCTGCCTCAGCCTCCTGAGGAGCTGAGACCACAGGTGTGCGTCACCATGCCCACATTCTTTGCATTTTTGGTAGAGATAGGGTTTCTCCATGTTGGCCAGGCTGGTCTCAAACTCCTGGGCTCAAGTGATGCTCCTTCCTGGGCCTCCCAAAGTGCTGGGATTACAGGTGTGAGCCACCACGCCCAGCCTTGTGACTTTTTTTTTTTTTTTTTGAGACAGGGTCTCACTCTGTGGCCAGGCTGGAGTGCGCAGTGGCGCAATCTTGGTTCACTGCAACCTCTGCCTCCCAGGTTCAAGCGATTCCCCTGCCTCAGCCTCCCAACTAGCTGGGACTACAGGGGCGCACCACTCCGCCCAGCTAATTTTTGTATTTTTAGTAGAGACAGGGTTTCATCATGTTGGCTGGGATGGTCTCAATCTCTTGACTTCATGATCCACCTGCCTCGGCCTCCCAATTGTGACCCTTTTTATTCAAAAATTTCAAATGGGCACAATTTCTATCAGTCATGGTTCAATTGGAGAAGCAGAACCACTAGAAAATATATATTTATATATGTATATTATATATAAGAATGTAATTTTAGATGTTAATGTCAGATATTGTGCAATTATGTAATCCTGTAATACATGTCAAGAATTACAGGTCTTGGCTGGGCATGGTGGCTCATTCCTGTAATCCCGGCACTTTGGGAGGTCGAGGTGGGTGGATCACCTGATGTCAGGAGTTCGAGACCAGCCTGGCCAGATGAATGGCCACCAGCACTGGCCTCCCAAGAGTAAAGTACTATGGCTACTGCTTCGTGCCACCCTTCAAGTCCCAGGCCAACTGTCTCATGGCCCACCCTAATTACATATCTAAAACCTAAGCAAGTTGACATATGAAAAAGCCATCACACAAGTAATACCACAATTTGATAAAGTAAGGTGGCAGGTGCACAGGTATTATGTTGCTCAATATTCTCCTTATGTTTGAAATACTTTATGATTTAAAAATAATTTAAGAGCCAGGTGCAGTGACTCACACCGGTAATCTTAGCACTTTGGGAGGCTGAGGCAGGCAAATCGCTTGGGCTCGGGAGTTGGAAACCAGCCTGGGCAACATAGTGAGACCTCATCTCTACAAAAAAAGAAAGAAAGAAAGGAAGAAAGAAATGAAAAAAACTTAGCTGGGCATGGTGGCATGCACTTGTAGTCCAAGCTACTCGGGAGGCTGAGGTGGGAGGATCACCTGAGCCTGGGGAGGTTGAGGCTGCAGTGAGCTATGATCGCTCCCCTGTATGCCAGCCTGGGCAACAGAGTAAGAGCCTGTCTCAAAAACATGATAACTTAAGGTGAATAGGTTTACATTCATTGTAGAACCCCTAGGAAAACAATGTCAAAATCTATCCCCCCGCCACCAAAAAAAAGTTGACTTTTTGAAACCCGTGAAAACGTATGCAAATGAAGAGTCTTTCCAGTGAATAAATTAACAGGCCAGGTGGAAACCATCCTAGTGATTCTAATTTCATCTGTCTTCTTAGTGTCTGCAAAGTAACCCCATACCTTAGCATGAGCAGAAGATATAAGATAGGTTTTTGCTTGCAATTGGATTCCTGAGTGCTCATCATTACTAAGTACTACTACTTAGTAAATAACTACTTACAAAATACTAAAGCATTTACTGAGTATCAGTGCTTAGCAAATGACTACCTGCAAAATACTAAAACATTTACTGAATAGCAGTACTTAGCAAATAACTACTTACAAAATACGGAAGTGTTTACTGTGTAGCAGTACTTAGCAAATGACTACTTACAAAATGCTAACATATTTACTGAGTATCAGTACTTAGCAAATGACTACCTGCAAAACACTAAAACATTTACTGAATAGCCGTACTTAGCAAATGACTATTTACAAAATACAGAAGTATTTACTGTGTAGCGGTACTTAGCAAATGACTACTTACAAAATGCTAACATATTTACTGAGTATCAGTACTTAGCAAATAACTATTACAAAATACTAATTAATTACAGATTTGTGCAATTATGTAGTAGTGCTAAATATTAAAATACTTAGTATTTATAAAATACTAAAGTATTTACAGGCCGGGCACGGTGGCTCACGCCTGTAATCCCAGCACTTTGGGAGGCCAAGGTGGGTGGATCACCTGAGGTCAGGGGTTCAAGACCAGTCTGGCCAACATGGTGAAACCCGTCTCTACTAAAAATACAAAGATTACCCGGGTGTGGTGGCAGGTGCCTGTAATCCCAGCTACTTGGGAGGCTGAGGCAGGACAATTGCCAACCCAGCAGGCGGAGGTTGCAGTGAGCCGAAATCGTGCCACCGCACTCCAGCCTGGTGACAGAGTAAGACTCCATCTCAAATAAAAAACAGAAACAAAAACAAAAACAAAAATCATGTTCTACCAAAATATGAACTACTCTCCCAAACTATAAGCCAAAATTATAAATAAGTAAATATAGTCAAAATGAAAACCACAATTCCAGTCCTGTTTTATAAGCAATTAGGGAAAATAACAGGATGCTTATTTTTTCAGCTCTGTGACCTACATTGCATTCTAGACCTTCATTTCTTTCTTTTTTCTTTTTTTTTTTTTTTTTTTTTTTTTTTTGAGATAGGGTCTTGGTCTGTCATCCAGACTGGAGTGCAGTGGTGTGATCACAGCTCATTGCAGCCTCCACCTCCATGGGCCAAGCCATCCTCCCGAATGGCTGGGACTACAGCTGCGCCACCACACCCAGCTAACTTTTACATTTTTTGTAGAGACAGGATCTTGCTATGTTGCCCAAGCTAGTCTCAAACTCCTGGGCTTAAGTGATCCTTGAACCCTGGCCTTCCAAAGTGTTGGGATTACAAGTGTGAGGCACCACACCTGGTCATAGACTTTCATTTCAAAGTCAGCATATGCCCGGGCGCAGTGGCTCGCACCTGTAATCCCAGCGCTTTGGGAGGCCAAGGTGGGCGGATCACCTGAGATCGGGAGATGGGGACCAGCCTGACCAACACGGAGAAACCCCGTCTCTACTAAAAATACAAAATCAGGCAGGCGTGGTGGCGCATGCCTGTAATCCCAGCTACTCGGGAGGCTGAGGCAGGAGAATCGCTTGAACCCGGGAGGCGGCGGTTGCAGTGAGCTGAGATTGCACTGTTGCACTCCAGCCTGGGCAACAAGAGCGAAACTCTGTCTCAGCAACAGCAAAGTCAGCATGCATCGGTTTGGTGCTGAGAACAAGCTCTCTTGAGGCAGACCTGTGGTCATCTGCAAATTAGGTAAAAATAGAGAAGGCAAGCACAAAGATAAAGTTGGCTGTATGTTTGTCAATCCCTTTTCTGGATTGTTATAATTTTCTCTAGAGTTTTGATTTCATTTTGGGTATGTTATATTTAACATTTTCCTTCAGTATATAAAAAGACATACAAACGAGTCAAACAATGAATAGAAATTTTGGGAACAGAACGGCGCGCCAAGCTTTCATTAATTTGCGTGTGGGACACACTCGTGGCATGACAGATTTTTTTGAAATCAGAATTTATTACTACTTTGGGCCAGGTGCGGTGGCTGATGCCTGTAATCCCAGCACTTTGGGAGGCTGAGGCAGGTGGATCACCTGAGACTGGGAGTTTGAGACCAGCCTGGCCGATATGGTAACAATACAAAAATTAGCGGGACATGGTGGCGGGCGCTTATAATCCCAGCTACTTGGGAAACTGAGGTGGGAAGATCACTTTAACCTGGGAGGCAGAGGTTGCAGTGAGCCGAGATCACGCCACTGCACTCCAGCCTGGGGGCAACAGAGCGAGACTCTGTCTCAAAAAAAAAAAAAAAAAAAGAATTTATTACTACTTTGGTTTAGTGATAATAATTGGGCAAAAGCTACATCTCTTTTCATTTTATTTATTTTATTTTATTAATTTATTTTTGAGACAGGTTCTCGCTCTGTTACCCAGATTGGAATGTAGTGGAATGATCATGGCTCACTGTGGCCTCAACTTTCAGGCTCAAGGGATCCTCCCACCTCAGCCTCCCGAGTAGCTGGGACCACAGGGCATGCTACCACACCCAGCTAATTTTTAAGTTTTTTTTGTAGAGATAGGGTCTCCCTATGTTGTCCAGACTGGTCTTTTTAAAATTTTAAATTTAACTTTTTTCCTTCATTTTCTCTGGTTACCATGCTGCTTTTTTTTTTTTTTTTTTTTTTTTGAGATGGAGTCTGTCTCTGTCACCCAGGCTGGAGTGGCAGTGGTGTGATCTCAGCTTGCTGCAACCACCACCTCCTGGGTTCAAGCGATTCTCCTGCCCTCCTGCCTCAGCCTCCCAAGTAGCTGGAATTACAGGTTCTTGCCACCACACCTGGCTAATTTTTGTACTTTTAGTAGAGACGTGGTTTCACCATGTTGGCCAGGCTGGTCTCTAACTCCTGGCCTCAGGTGATCCAGCCGCCTCAGCCCCCAGCACTTTGGGAGGTCGAGGCGTGAGCCAATGCACCTGGCCCATGCTGCACTTTTATAAAGGCTCCAGTCTTACCTCACTGTTCTGTTCTCCTCCCAGCTGGCAATAACTAGTATTACCATTTTACTACATCTTCTTTTATTCTTTTCATTGTGAGATACATGTTCAATAGGAAATCTGTATGAAATTTATGTAATGACTCAACTCTGGTAACTTAAAAAAATTATTTTCAAATTATACTTCCCATCAAAGACTTGGAAATGCTAATTTTTTTAACAAAATGCAAACTTAGAAAAATAACAACTAAATAAAAAAGTGCTAATTAATGAATATGCTCAGATGTGCAAAGAGGCCGGCTGTGGTGGTTCATGCCTGTGATCCCTGCACTTTGGGAGGCTCAGGTGGGAGGATCACTTGAGGCTAGGAGTTCCAGACCACCCCTGGCAACATAGCAAGACCTTGTCTCTACAAAAAATACAAAGATTAGCTGGGTGCAGTGGCAACCACCTGTAGTCCCAGCTACTTGAGAGGCTAAGGCAGGAGAATCACTTGAGCTCAGGAGTTGGAGGCTGCAGTGACCTATGGTTGCATCACCACACTCCAGACTGGGCAACATAGCAAGACCCCATCTCTAAAAAATTTTTTTCTAATCCCCAAAGAGTTTTACTTGTATGCACAGGTGGAGTAAATCCCCCCTCAACCCCAGCAGAGCATACTCAGAATCCAAATAACATAATTAAAATTCAGTACGAGTATAGACGAGATTATCAGGTTTCATGTAAGTGTACCACCTGGCACTTCTTGGGTGTTAGAGATAGTGCTTCATTATTGCTACTTATTGGCTGTTGAGAGAGACTCTGAAATGAGTCCCTAAGATCAGGTTGGAAGAATGAAAAAGTAGTATAATGTTATTTGAAATGGACAAAAATAATTGTCCATTTACATTGTACTTTTGAAACAGTAGAAGGGATAAAATTTGTGAGTAACCAACTATAATTCTACCTATTGAAAATCCAGCCAGGTGCAGTGGTTCACGCCTGTAATCCCAGCACTTTGGGAGGCCAAAGCACGTGGATCACTTGAGGCCAGGAGTTTGAGACCAGCCTGGCCAACATGGCAAAACCCCATGTCTACAAAAAATACAAAAATTAGCTAGGTATGGTGGCGCACGCCTGTAATCCCAGCTCTCGGGAAGCTGAGGCAAGAGAATTGCTTGAACCTGGGAGGTGGAGGTTGCATAAGCTGAGATCGCACCACTGCTCTCCAGTCTGGGCAACAGAGCGAGACTCTGAGTCAAAAAAACAAAACAAAACAAAAAGTCACTATGCTGAGAGTGATACTGTAAAAATAAATAAATAAATAGTTTGTCCCTGTCCCCCTAAAGTCATCCTGAGGCCCCCTACTAGTATGTGCCCCATACTTTGAGGAACTACATTTAACATGACCTTCCGGAAAACAGAGTTCAAAAACCACTAAGCTGGTTAGTGTGCCAGAAGCAATCCGGAAGAGCCCCGGACCTCTTGTGAGGTGGAGGGTTTAGTAAAAAGTGTGAGCTTTTACACCAGCTCTCCAGAAAATGCCTCAATTGTTCCCAGGAGTCCTCCACTTGCAGGGTTAGCCAGAGAGAAGAGCTTTCATGTGCCACCTGGAAACCAGCCTGGTGAGAATTTCCTGGCTTGAGACTGC
This sequence comes from Macaca nemestrina, assembly GCF_043159975.1. Classification (NCBI taxonomy): domain Eukaryota; kingdom Metazoa; phylum Chordata; class Mammalia; order Primates; family Cercopithecidae; genus Macaca; species Macaca nemestrina. The sequence goes on from NC_092128.1 coordinate 150,106,568, forward strand.
CCAGCCCTCATGACAGCTCTTGTCACAGAACCCCGGAGGCTAGCCTCAAATGCCAAGGCGAGTCTAGGTGTACTGGGCTCAGGTGAATCGCCTTAGAGCCAGGAAACCAGTGGCTGAGAAAGAGAAGGGGGAGCTGTCAGAGGATGGGTGAGAGCAGGTGAGCCTCTCTGAGAGCTTGTTTCTCTCCCTCGCTCGCTCTTTTTTTTTTTTTTTTTTTTTTTTTTGAGAGCTTGTTTCTCAAAGAAGAAGAAGATGGCCAGGTATGGTGGTCATGCCTAAGATTGGGTTGGAATCCTTTGGGAGGCCTAGGCGGGCGGATCACCTGTGATCAGGAGTTCAAGACCAGCCTGGCCAACATGGTGAAACCCTGTCTTTAAAAATACAAAATTAGCCGCACGTGGTGGCAGGCACCTGTAATCCCAGCTACTCGGGAGGATGAGGCAGGAGAATCGCTTGAACCTGGGGGGCAGAAGTTGTAGTGAGCTGAGATCATGCCACCGCACTCCAACCTGGGTGACAGAGTGAGACTGTCTCAAAAAAAAGAAGAAAAAAGACTTGAAAATAGGTCTGTGGTGGCTCACACCTGCAATCCCAGCACTTTGGGAGGCTGAAGTGGGAGGATGGCTTGAGACCAGCAGTTTCAAACCAACCTGAGCAACATAGCGAGACCCTCCCCCACCATCTCTAATAAATAAACAATAAAAAGTAAGGCCAGGTGCAGTGGCTCATGCCTGTTATCCCAACACTTTGGGAGGCTGAGGTGGGAGGATGGCTTGAGCCCAGGAGTTTGAGATCAGCCTGAGCAACATAGCAAGACCCGCCCCCACCATCACTAATAAATAAACAATGAAAAGTAAGGCCAGGTGCGGTGGCTCATGCCTGTTATCCCAACAGTTTGGGAGGCTGAGGTGGGAGGATCGCTTTAGCCCAGCAGTTCGAGATCAGCCTCAGCAACATAGCAAGACCTCACCTCTACCAAAAGTACAAAAGTTAGCCGGGGGTGGTGGTGCATGCCTGTAGTCCCAGCTACGCAGGAAGCAGAGGTGGGAGGATGGTTTGGGTCCAGGAGGCAGAGGTTGCAGTGAGCTGAGATCATGCCACTGCACTCCAGCCTGCGCGACAGAGCCGGACCTAGTCTCAAAATAAATAAATAAATAATAAAGAGGAAATGGGTCTGTTTGTACTAACCTGGAAACGCAAGTCTCTCCTGAGCTTTACAGACCGCTACAGACACGTGTTCTGTTTTGTCTTAATTAAAAGCAAAGTGGCTTTCTAACTAACACATGGCAGAAAACACACCGGTAAGAGTGATTGGCCGGGTGCAGTGACTCACGCCTATAATCTCAGCACTTTGGGAGGCCCAGACAGGCGGATCATTTGAGGTCAGGAGTTTGAGACCAGTCTGGCCAACATGGTGAAACCCCATCTCTACTAAAAATACAAAAATTAGCCGGGCGTGGTGGTGTGCACCTGTAATCCCAGCTACTTGGGAGGCTGAGGCAGGACAACAGCTTGAACTCGGAAGGCAGAGGTTGCAGTGAGCCAAGATTGAGCCACTGCACTCCAGCCTGGGTGACAGAGTGAGACTCTGTCTCAAAAAAGAGAGAAAAAAAAAAGAGTGATTTTATGCTGGCTAAAATCCCTTTCTTTTAATTTCAGTGTCAGAAGATTTGCTGAGAAAAATCCTACCATGACAATGGCATTTATTTGTAACTTTGAAGAAACAACCAAAAAAATCCTCCAAAACGTGATTTCCTTGTTTGCTCAAGCGTTAACACCAGCGTGGCCTGCTTCAGGCTTGATGGGACCAGAAATCTGACGAAAAGCCCTTGGTCCCAGCTTGCTTGAGTGTCGTGCTGAGAAAAAAACACGCCCACACATCCGCAGATGACAAGCCTGTCTTTATTGGGTGATTTTTAGAGGCATTGCCTGTTGGGGGATGGGGGCTTACAGAAGTCGTCAGGGCATATCCACCACCGAGAACGTCGTGAGCGACTCTCTCATGACCCCGCTGAAACAATGAGCAAACTGCAGAAGGTTTCCGGGAAATTAACAAATTAGGTAGGGGTAGGATGTGGGGTTCCCCATTCCCAGGGCTTTGGAATCCTTCCAGGTGATTATCCCTTTCTGTCTTTTCTCCAGACACTGGGGCTTTTAAGAGTGCACCATTTCCTGGAATTCTAGAACAGAAGAGGTGAGAAGAGGGTCAGTGGAGGTGGCTTGGTTCTTTACAGACATGCCGTGGCCAATGAGAATTCCAAAGAGGGAAGGAAGTGAAGAAAATTGTCAGATGATGGGCATGGCGCCCCTTGGAGGAGACAAAAGAAAGTAAAACCGGCCGGGTACAGTGGCTCACGCCTGTAATCCCAGCACTTTGGGAGGCCGAGGCAGGTGGATCATGAGGTCATGAGATTGAAACCATCCTGGCCAAGATGGTGAAACCCTGTCTCTTCTAAAAATACAAAACTTAGCTGGGTGTGGTGGCACACGCCTATAATCTGAGCTGTTCGGGAGGCTGAGGCAGGAGAATCGCTTGAACTCGGGAGACGGAGGTTGCAGTGAGCTGAGATCATGCCATTGCACTCCAGCCTGGACGACAGAGCCAGACTCCATCTCAAAAAAAGGAGAGGGGAGGGGAGGGAAGGGGAGGAGAGTAGAGGAGACCTGGGTATCAATGACTATATCTTGAGGGAGTCCACAGGGTTCCATTTCTCCAAATAATCTTATTTAACAAACAACTTTACCTTTGCAATAGAGGCCTTTGAATTAGAACTTGTCAAGCCCATGACTTCTATTCGTTCATTTTGAATGAATGAATGAATTCAGTGTAATTACCTGTGACCATCTGTGAACATTTAACTTATTGTGTGGTCAATTTCAGACAGCAAGGGGAGGTTTCCTTTCTCTATTCTGTAGCTGGGTATTGCATTTTTAGGATATATTTGATAGGGTGGGACTTTGAACTGACTCTCCTCCATTGAACCTACGTCCGAAAGTTTCTGTTACTAAAAGAAGGATAATAGTAATAATAACAAGGTATGGATGTTACAGATTGATATAAAAACTGGGGATTTGCTTTATATTTATTGGTAAGCTTTATTTGGAAATCTTTCATGGTTATGTTTATCTTTTTTGTTTTTTTTGAGACAGAGTTTCACTCTTGTTGCCCAGGCTGGAGTGCAATGGTATGATCTCGGCTCACTGCAACCTCTCTCTTGGGTCCAAGCGATTCTCCTGCCTCAGCCTCCCGAGTAGCTAGGATTACAGGCGCCCACCACCACACATGGCTAATTTTTTATATTTTTAATAGAGGCAGGGTTTCACCATGTTGGTTAGTCTGGTCTTGAACTCCTGACTTCAGGGGATCTGCCCGCCTTGGCCTCCCAAAATGCTGGGATTACAGGCTTGAGCCACCACGCCCAGCCCGTGGTTATGTTTAATTAAGTCAATCCCCCCTTACCTAATCTGTTTTTATGAGCTATCTATCTGCATTAACTCCCGTGTAGTAAGCGATAATGGTATAATTTTGAACGGGTTTTTTTTTTTTTTTTTTTTTTTTTGAGACGGTGTCTCACGCTGTTGCCCAGGCTGGAGTGCAGTGGCGCGATCTCGGCTCACTGCAAGCTCCGCCTCCTGGGTTCACGCCATTCTCCTGCCTCAGCCTCCTGAGTAGCTAGGACTACAGGCGCCCGCCACCGCGCCCGGCTAATTTTTTTGTATTTTTAGTAGAGACGGGGTTTCACTGTGGTCTCGATCTCCTGACCTTGTGATCCGCCCGCCTCGGCCTCCCAAAGTGCTGGGATTACAGGCTTGAGCCACCGCGCCCGGCCTTTTTTTTTTTTTTTTAAATAAGCATCTAATGTAGCAGTTTTAAACTTCAAATTGGCACCACCAGAAGGACCACCATACGTTCTGCTGAGTTGGCAGGCACAAAGTAGCTAAAAAGCACGCTAGCAACGTGACAAAAGCAAGTGAAAATAGTCCTACAGCTGTGCTAGTGTATTCTAAAGCTTGAACCTAGGATTCTGCCTACGGAAGATGCAGTAAATGAGGTTGGCTTATTTGTTCTCTGTTTAATATTATCCACTTGGCGGGCTAATGTCCAATAAAACATATTTGTCTAAACCTTTGAAAACAAAGAGGCCTTCCTACGCATGCCAGTGGACCCTGGTCTGAGGATGTAAATCTTCCCCTTATTCTGAGGGGTTCAAACCCCACTGGTGGAAATTCCTTGTGCTATATGCAGGTGCATTACGGCATCTTGCAAATAACTGGCCAGGTGGCTAGCTAGTCCTCTAGTCAGGTGAAGGATATTTTGCAGCTCCTAGACAATGACCAGTGTGACCAGCTTCTATAGCACCTGCCGAGCATTATGCCAGGGTTTTTACACACATCATGTGCATCCTTACTTTAGTCCCGCTTTACAGATGAGAAGACTGAGGCTCAGTAAGGTTAAGAAAGGGAGATTTTAAGCCACATCGGTTGGATCTCACAGCCCAAGCTCTCACGGATGCTTCCTGAGCTAGAGTGTTTTATGCTACGTACAGGCGCGGACGTACCCTCCGCTCCAATTTTTCCATCTCCATCATTATCCGCAGCAGCCATCAAGGACTTGGTTTCTGACTCGGTCAGTTCTCTGGCACCACTTTCAAACTTCTGGAGGAAAAACCTACAGGAGAATAAGGATCCATGGGGATTTTCTGAAAGATCATGCATCTCTGTGTTTACACTTTTGTTTTTCCTTTAAGTAAATCATCTGTTTCCAGCACTTGCAATAATTAGCCAAGGTCTTAGCAAGCAGAGGTTTCCTTAAGCTGTAGAAACCAATGGTGGGCATTTCATTTTTAAGGGTTTTTTTGTTTTGTTTTGGTTTGGTTTTTGGGTTTTTCTTGAGACAGGGTCTTGCTCTGTTACCCAGGCTGGAAGGCAGTGACACCATCATGGCTCACTGCAGCCTCCACTTCTTGGGCTCAATCAATCCTTCTGCCTCAACCTCCCAAGGAACTGGGATGACAGGTGCTTCCCACCATGCCCCACTAACATTTTTTTTTTTTTTTTTTTGAGACGGAGTGTTGTTCTGTCGCCCAGGCTGGAGTGCAGTGGCCGGATCTCAGCTCACTGCAAGCTCTGCCTCCCGGGTTTACACCATTCTCCTGCCTCAGCCTCCCAAGTAGCTGGAACTACAGGCGCCCGCCACCTTGCCCGGCTAGTTTTTTTTTGTTTTTTTTTTTTTTGTATTTTTTAGTAGAGACAGGGTTTCACTGTGTTAGCCAGGATGGTCTCGATCTCCTGACCTCATGATCCACCCATCTCAGCCTCCCAAAGTGCTGGGATTACAGGCTTGAGCCACCACGCCCGGCCAACTTTTGTATTTTTGTTGTAGAGACAAGGGTTTGTCATGTTGCCCAGACTGGTCTTGAACTCCTGGGCTCACTCAAGCAATCCGCCCACCTCAACCTCCCAAAGGGATGGAATTGTAAGTGTGAGCCACAGTGCCTGGCCCATTTTTAAGCTTTTAGTGTTTTTCATTTTTATTTATTTATTTATTTGAGACAGAGTCTCTCTCTGTCACTCAGGCTGGAGTGCAGCTGCACGATCTCCGCTCACTGTAACCTCTGCCTCCTGATTTCAAGCGATTCTTGTGCTTCAGTCTTCTGAGTAGCTGGAATTACAAGCGTGAGCCACCACGTTTAGCCAAAGTTTTAGTTTTTTAAAATCCATTTGCCAAAGGAAATCCCTTACACCAAAGAATCTTTGCGGCTGGGTGCTGTGGCTCACACCTGTAATCCCAGCACTTGGGGAGGCCAAGGCAGGAGGATCACTTGAAGCCAGGAGTTTGAGACCAGCCTGGGCAACATGGTGAAACCCCATCTCTACTCAAAATATGAAAATTAGCTGGACGTGGTGGCATGCACCTGTAATCCCAGCTACTTGGGAGACTGAGGCATGAGAATCACTTGAACTTGGAAGGCGGAGGCTGCAGGGAGCTGAGATCATCCCACTGCACTCCAGCCTGGGTGACAGAGCGAGACCCTGTCTCAGAAAAAAAAAAAGAATCTTTGCACCTGCAGTCTTCACTGCCCGTGTTGAGGGCTTTGCCTGGGTAGATGTGTGGTCAACTGACTCATGTCCTTTTCTTTAATGATGCTTGGCTGAATGACCAACACTGAGGCTGGCCATTGAAGAAATACTCAGCATCCTGGCCCCCATTGCACCCCAGGGCCACCCAGCAGTGCTGGGTACCAGACAGACTCAGGACAAAGCTTACTTAAGCTCCTCTTCATCCAGGTACCCGCTCTGGTCGTTGTCTATGAACCGGAAAACGTCCTTCACCTGACTGGCTGACATCTTGGAGAGGCCTGACGTCTGGAAGAATTTTTGGGGTTCAAAAGTGTCTGGGTCTGAAGAAAAGAGAATGGGTTATTCTGACACTCATTGGATCACATTCTATACTGGGGCCAAGGTACTAAAAACACAGATGATTAAAAATACTTCAACAATATCCCTGAGCTATGGGGATGCTCAACTGGTCCAAGATTTTGGAACAGCCGAGACTTGATGGCTCTGTGATGGCATCCCATGTCCCCTCTGCCCCAGCCTTCCCTCCTCCACTTGGTTTTGTCCATTTCCCTTTTCCTTCCTCCTCTCTGTGCCTCCCCCTCCCCCTGGCCCACTTTACAGGCTGTGTAGCCCAGCCCACAACATACCTGGTCTAATTGGTAGGGGGAAATGCAATCACTGGATTTCAACAGGCTAAATGGCCTTTGGCGATTTCTTTCTCTTTTTTTTTTCTTTCTTTCTTTCTTTTTTTTTTTTTTTGAGACAGAGTCACTCTGTCTCCAGATTGGAGTGCAGTGGTGTGATCCCGGCTCACTGCAAACTCTGCCTCCCGGGTTCAAATGATTCTCCTGCCTCAGCCTCCCGAGTTGCTGGGATTACAGGTGTGCACCCCCATGCCCAGATCATTTTTGTATTTTTAATAGAGACAGGGTTTTGCCATGCTGGCCAGGTTGGTCTTGAACTCCTGACCTCAAGTGATCCACCAGCCTCGGTTTCCCAAACTGCTGGGATTACAGGTGTGAGCACCACACCTGGCCCTTCGGTAATTTCTTGCTTTCATGTGTTTTGTAAGTTTCTTTTGTCTTACAGAAGTGTAATCGTGTGCTCAGATCCCAGATCTTTATAATTTTAGTTATCTAATAAATAGCAGTTTTCTTCTCCGATTCCACGAATTTTCCAGCCAACCTCTTATTTATTTATTTAGAGACAGAGTTTCACTCTGTCGTCCAGGCTGGAATGCAGTGTAGCAATCATAGCTCACCACAGCCTCAACCTTCTGGGCTTGAGTGATCCTCCTACCTCAATCTCCCTAGTAGCTGGGACCACGGGCGCATGCCACCATGCCCTGCTAGTTTTTATTTTTATTTTTATTTTGTAGAGATGGAGCCTTGCTATGTTGCCCAGGCTGATCTCAAACTCCTGGGCTCAAACAGTCCTCTCACCTTGGCCTCCAAAAAGTGTTGGGATTACAGATGTGAGCCACCATGCCTGGTCTACATTTTTTTTTTTTTTTTTGGAGACAGTCTTGCTCTGTCTCCCAGGCTGGAGGGCAGTGGTGCGATCTCAGCTCACTGCAACCTCCGCCTCCTGGGTTCAAGCAATTCTCTGCCTCAGCCTTCGAAGTAGCTGGGATTACAGGCACCCACCACCACCTCCGGCTAATTGTTTTGTATTTTTAGTAGAGATGGGGTTTCACCATCTTGGCCAGGCTGGTCTCGAACTCCTGATCTTGTGATCTACCTGCCTCGGCATCCCAAAGTGCTGGGATTACAGGTGTGAGCCACTGCATCTGGCTGCCTGGCCTACATTTTGATTTTGTGTTGCTTTGCTGAAGGTGCAAAGCTGTGAGGAAATCCCATCCCACCCCACGTCCCCTCTACCTTGGCATTCCTGGAGGGCTGCTGCAATGTCATCAGCACTGAGCACGTCCGTGATGCTCATTTTCTACCTACTCACACAGAATAAACGAGATACGATAAGCCACAAGCAGGAACGTGCACATCCAGGGCAAACATATCTTCTCAGGCCCACTGAAACTGCATGTGTGTCTAGTTTTTTTTTTTTTTTTTTTCAATTGAGATGGAGTCTCACTCTGTTGCCCAGGCTGGAGTGCAGTGGCACCATCTCGGCTCACTGCAACCTCCACCTCCTGGGCTCAAGTGATTCTCCTGCCTCAGCCTTCTGAGTAGCTGGGATGACAGGTGCACACTATCACGCCTGGCTAATTTTTGTGTTTTTAGTAAAGACGGGGTTTTGCCACGTTTGCCAGGATGGTCTTGAGCTCCTGACCTCAGGTGATCTGCCTACCTCGGCCTCACAAATTGCTGGGATTATGGGCATAAGCCACCGAGCCAGGCCTGTCTAGAATTTTTAAAATGTGATAAGCATGGTTTTGTATTAAGTGACGGGACAGAATATCCAAATTAAAACCAGATACCAAAAAGACCCCAGCCCTTTTTATCTCAGAACCTTCTTTTGAATATATGCCAGAAATGAAAACAAAAATACATGACCTAAAGAAGGATTCAATCGTTTTCTTATAAAAATTATACTGACATAATCAGTCATTTCCACAGGCAGCTACAAACCATGCTACAAATGCACTGGCATTTTCCTACACCAGCCCGAGAGATGCAATGTTGCAATTTCCACGGGGGAAGGGATACAGTTCGGCCGCTTGCGGACATTCTGCGGAAGAAGGCCTGCTATCTGTCCTGAAAGGCGGAAGCAGATGGAGGAAAAGCCCGTCTCCCAGAGACTAAAATCCTTCCAGGTGTCAAAGCCATGGGAAAAGAGGAGTCTAAGCACCTAAGCCTAACACGAATGCACGCAGTGAATAAGAGTCTGGGGTCTGGTGGGCCCACCAGTTACTCACCGTTTTAGGTTCCCCCCCAGGAAGAATCAGGAAAAAGAGCTGAAGGAGCAAAACAACAGATGGGCTTTTGCTACCTTGCTGACCTACCTTATATAGGCTAGAAAAAGTGATAGTTACAACCTCTTAGATTTCCTTTTCAAGGATCAAGTGGATGTAGCTCAAATGTCTTGTCTTACTCATGAAACCTCCTTTTTTTTTTTTTCTATTTATATCTCAAGGGAATGTGGGTGGGAACAGCCGATTATTAAAAAAAACAAAAAACAAAAAAACAAAAACCTCAATGAACCTTAACTAAGGTTTCAATTCTGCAAACGAACTCTGTTGGCAAAGTGTGGAGAAGGTTCTGGATGCCTGGTAAGGTGGAGATGGTGGCCTGAACTAAGACAAACACATACAGGGGTGCTCCGTAAGCTGAAAAGGCTCCCCAGATGTTAGCAGGTACCGTTTGAGGCAGGCCTGTTTTCAACTTTGGAAACTATGGGTGTGTAAAGCTGACCTCAGTCTGGAGTTGACAGACTCAAAGCCATTGTCACCAAGCGCACACACAGGACTCGTCCGGCACAGGAGATGGGGCTAAGTGATGTGATTTTCCTACAAATGTCTTGACTTTGACATTTCCCAGCTATACCATAAATTGCACACACTCAAAAGGCAAAAAGGAGGAAATCAAGCCAGCATTCCCAACCCACAAAACTAACATGTTCGGAAAAAAATATTCTGAGGCTGAGGCCAGGACTAGACAACTCAAGATTTTGTTTCTGTTGTGACAGGGTCTTGCTCTGTTGCCCAGGCTGGAGTGCAGTGGCATGATCTCAGCTCACTGCAGCCTTGACCTCCCAGGCTCAAGTGATCCTCTCACCTCAGTCTCCCAACTAGCTGGTACTACAGGCACATACCACCATGCCTGGCTAATTTTTTAAATATACATTTTTTTTGAGAGACAGGGTTTTGCCACGTTGCCCAGGTTGGTCTCGAACTCCTGGGCTCAAGTAATTCTCCCACCTCAGCCTCCCAAAGTGCTGGGATTACAGGGGTGAACCACCGCGCCCGGCCTTTTTTTTTTTTTAATTTTCAGCAAACATTTATTGACCCTTTATATGGCCAGCACTGTGCCAGGTTCTTCTTTTTAATTATTGTGGTAAAAACCACATTCCATAAAATATATAATCTTAACCATTTGTAAGTGTATGTATAGTACAATAGTGTTAACTCTTGGTGCATTATTGAAGGAGAGATCGCTATAATTTATTCAGCTGGAAAAATGGAAACTCTGTATCCATTGAGCTGCCACCACTCCCCTGTTCCCCCACCTCCCAGCTCCTGGTAACCATCATTGTACTTCCTGCTTCTAAGAGTTTGACTACTGGCTCACACCTGTAATCCTAGCACTTTGGGAGGCTGAGGTGGGCAGATCACGAGGTCAAGAGTTCGAGACCAGCCTGACCAACATGGTGAAACCACATCTCTACTAAAAATACAAAAATTAGCTGGGCATGGCAGCCTGTAAGCCCAGCTACTGAGGAGGCTGAGGCAGGAGAATCGCTTGAATCCAGGAGGTGGAGGTTGCGGTGAACTGAGATTGTGCCATTGCACTCCAGCCTGGGCGACACAGAAGTCTTTGTTATAGCTTTGAGTGCACTATTGAAATTGGAAACAACTAAAATGGGCTTTAGTCGGGAATTTGTCAAATTATGGTACATCCATGCAATGACTTCCTATGTGGCCATTAGAAAGAATGAAGTAGGCCGGGCGCAGTGGTTCACACCTGTAATCCCAGCACTTTGGGAGGCCAAGGCAGACGGATCACCTGAGGTCAGGAGTTCGAGACCAGCCTGGCCAACATGGTGAAACCCCGTCTCTACTAAAAATACAAAATTAGCCAGACGTGGTGGTGTGCACCTGTAATCCCAGCTACTCTGGAGGCTGAAACAGGAGGATCGCTTAGAACCTGGGAGGCAGAGGTTGCAGTGAGCTGAGATCGTGCCATTGCCCTCCAGCCTGGATGACAGAGCAAGACTCTGTCTCGAAAAAAAAAAAAAAAATTCAGCTAGGCATGGTGGCGCATGCCTGTGGTGCCAGCTGCTCAGGAGGCTGAGGTGGGAAGATGGATTGAGGCCGGGAAGTAACGGCTGCTGCAAGTTATACTTGCACCACTGCACGCCAGCCTGGACGACACAGCGAGAACTTGTCTCAAAAATAAATAAATAAAAAGAAAGTTTCTGAAAATAAGTCTTGAGAGTTTTGAATTAGGTTTCTGACATTAAGTTGCCATAGAAACTAGCTGAGCCCTTTCTTTTTCTTGGGAGTCTTTACAATTGTCCACAGAGATACAACATTTTTTAAAAATCTGCTCATTTAAATCAAAGTAGCATATGGGTTAAACCAAGATACTTTTTCTGTTCATGCTATTTTTCTGATAGAAAATAAAGATACCAGAGACCAGGCCAGGAGTGGTGGTTCATGCCTGTAATCCCAGCATTTTAGGAGGCTGAGGTGGGCAGATCACCTGAGGTCAGGAGTCAGAGACCAGTCTGGCCAACATGGCGAAACCCTGTCTCTACTAAAAATACCAAAACATTATCTGGGCATGGTGGCGGGCGCCTATAATCCTAGCTACTTGGGAGGCTGGGGCAGGAGAATCGCTTGAACCTGGGAGGTGGAGGTTGCAGTGAGCTGAGATTGTGCCACTACATTCCAGCCGGGGTGACAGATCAAGACTCTGTCTCAAAAAAAAAAAACTATATATATATATATATATATATATATATATATAGAGAGAGAGAGAGAGAGAGAGAGAGAGAGAGAGATTGATTCACACAAACAGACAATATTGTATAATTCCACTAATACGAGGTACCTAGAATATTCAAATTGACAGAGACAGACAAAATGGTGGTTAGCAGGGCTGGGGGGAGGGGTAATGGGAGTGAGTGTTTAATGGGGACAGAGTTTCAGATTGGGAAGATGAGAAAGTTCTGGAGATGGATGGTGGTGACGGTTGCACAATGTGAATATATTTAATGCCACTGAACTTCAAGAGGGTTAAGATGGGTCGGGTGCGGTGGCGCCCGTCTGCAATCCCAGCGCTTTGGAAGGCCGAGGCGGGAGAATTGCTTGAAGGCAGGAGTTTGAGACCAGCCTGGGTTACAAAGCAAGACCCCATCTCTACAAAACAATAATAAAAAAATTAGCCAGGCACTGTTGTGTGCACCTATGGTCCCAGCTACTTGGGAGGCTGAGGTGGGAGGATCGCTTAAGCCCAGGAGTTTGAGGCTACAGTGAGCTGTGATCACACCACTGCACTCCAGCCTGGTTAACAGAGTGAGACCCTGTCTCTCCAAAGAGAAAAAAGAAAAATGATTAAGATGGTAAATTTCATATTATGTATTTTATGTTGCATATCATGTTATGCATATGACATACGTTGCATATGCATAATATGTTGTTTATCATATTTGCATAGTTATGTAATGTGATGTATATGTATATCGTGTGTGTGTATATATATACACACACACATATATATATAAACAATTTGTAAACGTTGATTCCGTAGTCTTCATTATTTTGGCCACCAATTCCTAATTGCTCCCAGGAAAGAATAGGAGGAAGATGTGGAAGTAGATCGGTTTTTTTTTTTTTTTTTTTTTGAGACAGGGTCTCGCTCTGTCACCCAGACTGGAATGTAGTGGCGTGATCTCAGCTCACTGCAACCTCCACCTCCCAGGTTCAACCGATTCTCCTGCCTCAGCTCCCCGAGTAGCTGGGATTACAGGTGCCTGCCACCATGCCCAGCTAATTTTTTTTTTTTTTTTTTAGTAGAGACGGGGTTTCACCGTGTTGACCAGGCTGGTCTCCAACTGCTGACCTCAAGTAATACGCCCCCCTCAGCCTCGCAAAGTGCTGTGATTACAGGCGTGAGCCACCGCGCCCAGCCTGGCTGCCATTGTGGGGATGAAACTGTTGAATGCATGGGAGACCCTCCTTCCATCATGTATGATGGGCTGGTTGAGAGCACAGTGGACCCACTTCCATGTTCTCCCAACAGATGTCACTTCCTAAATATCTCTCAACTTCATCGTCTCTTCACAGACCAGTCACTACCCGAGCCCAAGCCTCCAGCATCTCTTTTGGGAAGGGAAACAACTATAGTGGACTCCTAACCTTTATCCACTCGGGGTCACCTCCAACCTAGCCAGGTGGGTTTTCAAAAAACCCAAGCATGGCTGGACTCGGTGGCTCATGCCTGAAATCCCAACATTTTGGGAGGCCGGGGCAGGAGCATTGCTTGAGCCCAGAAGTTTGAGACCAGCCTGCGTTACATAGCAAGAACCCATCTCTACAAAAAATGGAAATAACTAAATAATTATCCAGGCTCCTGGGCTTGAGCGGTCCTCCTGCCTCAATCTCCTGAGTAGCTGGGACTAGAGGCACCTGCCACCACCCCAGGCTAATTTCTAAATTAAATTAAATTAAATTAAATTAAAATTTTCTTTTTTTGAGACGGAGTTTTGCTCTTGTTGCCCAGGCTGGAGTGCAATGGCAAGATCTGGGCTCACTGAGACCTGTACCTCCCAGATTCAAGCGATTATCCTGCCTCATCCTCCCAAGTAGCTGGGATTACAGGTGTGTACCACCACGCTCAGCAAATTTTTTGTAGTTTTAGTAGAGACAGGGTTTCACCATGTTGGCCAAGCTGGTCTTCAACTCCTGACCTCAAGTGATCCACCCGCCTCAGCCTCCCAAAGTGCTGGGATTACAAATAAGAGCCACTGCGCTCAGCCTTCATTTTTTAATTTAATTTTTGTAGATTCAGGGTCTGGCTCTGTCATGCAGGCTACAGTGCAATGATGCGATTGTGGTTCATTGCAGCCTTGACCTCCTGGGCTCAAGCCATCCTCCCTTCTTGGCCTCCCAAAGTGCTGGGATTACAGGTGTGAGCCACCGCGCCCAGTTCCATTGTCCATTTTTATCTTTGGTCTTTCATTGGCACATTCCTTGTCACAGTGTAACTATTCAATGAACACATTTGTGCAATGAATGAACTGGCTCTGAATCTGAATGTCTGCATCCAGCTGTCTCTGCACGGTGACATGGGGGATGGGGTGGGATCTAGAGTTACAGGCGTGTTTATTTATGAATGAGATACTTCTCTAGGACTGGATTTCCTTTCCCACTCACAGACTAAGCAATCATTTGTTAAATAAGTTTACACTTGGGGGTTGGGACAAGCTCCTTCATGAGTCAGTCAAAGTGACTGCTGTTTACAAACGAAGACGGTAAAGTGTTTTAGGGCTGCCTGAAAAGGACAGCTTGTGTGTTTCCCAATGGAATGAATGAATAACAAGGATGGGGGATCTCCAAGAGCACACAGCCCCTGTCTACAAGAGCTGACCTCTCCTGGGTTTACAGTTTTGATGACCCATGGAGCAGGGCAAAATGCATCCCTCGTGATCTACTATGGGTGTGGAAATGGCACAAGTCCCCTAATTACTGTTGGCTCTGTAATCTGTGGGCTCCGGTGCACAGTGAAAATGCAAGTCCTGACAGGCGCCGTGGCTGGTGTCTGTAGTTCCAGCTACTCTGGAGGCTGAGGCAGGAGGATTGCTTGAGCTGGGAGTTCTGCGCTGCAGTGCACTCTGCCAACTGGGTGTCTTCACTAAGTTTGACATCAATATGGTGACCTCCTGGGTGCAGGGGACCATCAGGTTGCCTAAGGAGGGGTGAACCAGCCCAGGTTGGAAACGGAACAAGTCAAAAGTCCTGTGCTGATCAGTAGTGGGACTGTGCCTGTGAATTGCCACTGTACTCCAGCCTGGGCAACATAGCAAGACCCCATCTCTAAAAAAAAGAAAAGAAAAGAAAAAAGAAATGCAAGTCCTCTTGTTCAAAGAATTTCCATGTGAGTGCCTCAGCAGATTAAATCAAGTGTGCAGGCTAAGTGCAGGACCCTGAAGACTAGAGGTCTCACACCCATGAAGCCTGCCCTGTTCACATCAGGTTTGTACAACACTGCCCAGTTCACCAATATGATGTCGTGTCTTTTAACCGTGGTAACAACTCTGTGATTTTTTTTTTTTTTTTTTTTTTTTTTTGAGACGGAGTCTTGCTCTGTCGCCCAGGCTGGAGTGCAGTGGCTGGATTTCAGCTCTCTGCAAGCTCCGCCTCCCGGGTTCACGCCATTCTCCTGCCTCAGCCTCCCGAGTAGCTGGGACTACAGGCGCCCGCCACCTCACCCAGCTAGTTTTTTTTTTGTATTTTTTAGTAGAGACGGGGTTTCACCGTGTTAGCCAGGATGGTCTCGGTCTCCTGACCTTATGATCCGCCCGTCTCGGCCTCCCAAAGTGCTGGGATTACAGGCTTGAGCCACCGCGCCCGGCCCTCTGTGAAATATTATTATCCCCATGACGAAAAAGGGAGAGATATCCCAGGTCAGGCAGGGTGCGGTGGCTCAAGCCTATAATCTCAGCACTTTGGGAGGTTTGCTTGAAGCCAGGAGTTTAAGACCAGCCTAGGCAACAGCGTGAGACCCCTATTGTCAGGCATCTGAGCCCAAGCCAAGCCATTGCATCCCCTGGGACTTGCATGTATACGCCCAGATGGCCTGAAGTAACTGAAGAATCACAAAATAAGTGCAAATGCCCTGTCCTGCCTTAACTGATGACATTCCACCACAAAAGAAGTGAAAATGGCCGGTCCTTGCCTTAAGTGATGATATTATCTTGTGAAATTCCTTTTCCTGGCTCATCCTGGCTCAAAAAGCTCTCCCACTGAGCACCTTGTGACCCCCACTCCTGCCCACCAGAGAACAACCCCCCTTTGACTGTAATTTTCCTTTACCTACCCAAATCCTATAAAACGGCCCCATCCTTACCTCCCTTCGCTGACTCTCTTTTCAGACTCAGCCTGCCTGCACCCAGGTGAAATAAACAGCCATGTGGCTCACACAAAGCCTGTTGGTCTCTTCACACGGACGCGCATGACACCTATCTCTTTAATTTTTTTTTTTTTTGAGGCAAAAAGTAAAAGGAGGAGGAGACAAAGCCAACACGTATAAAGGGCACATTATTATAAAATTGTTTAAAACCAGTGATAAAGAGAAGATGAAGATCGTAAAGGCAGCCAAAAAAAAGAGACACAATATGTTCAGAGGAACAAAGATAAGATTGACATCAGACTTCTCTCTCTCTCTTTTTTTGAGATGGGGTCTTGCTATGTTGCCCAGGCTTGTCTTGTAATGCCCAGACCGTTTGTTCCCCAAAGAAGACCACCAGAGTCCAGTGTCAAAGCCAAGCGGCAAGGATCTTTACTACAAGTTCGAACTTGGTCCCTCCGTTTCACAGTATACAAGAGGGCCATGAACAATGTGAGCGTTTGCTTTTTATAGCCCGAAAGTTGCAGGGGAACAAAGAAATTCTTTTGGCTCCCGCACTTTCAGTAACCTTGAACGGCTGTCTCCTTATCGGAGACTTTCCAGGTGGTGTTTGTACTGGGCTCAGGGAGTTTTGAGCCCAGGGCTGAGGAACGTGCCCAGCTCCTTTCATTCCCCCCTTCTTTTTAGGTATCTTTAGAGCCAATCTTGGGTCTTATAAATCTGATTCTGTTTCAGCGTTTACAGGTTGGTATTGGGCTCTGAGGACCATGCGTTGTACGGTGTCAAATCTCTCCTTAACAAATTGTAAAATTCTGTTAACAACACAAGGTCCTACGGTAAGCAGAAATAGTAGACTTAGCAGGGGTCCAAGGAAGGGGGCTAACAGAGAACATGTAGAGGAATTTCACCATTGGTCTGCAGCTGAAGCAAACTGCCGTGTTTTTACTTCAGTGCTTAACTTGCGTAACTGTTGGACCCGGTCCTCTACAAGTCCTGATTCATTTATGTAGAAACAACAGTCTTCTTTTAGAAATATATATGTACCACCTTTTTCTGCAGTGAGTAGGTCTAGGGCCCTCCGGTTCTGCAAGGTTACCTGAGCTAGGGACGTGAGCTGTCGCTGAAGGGAGGCAAGGGACTCAGCCGACTCCTCCATAGCAACGGCAAATTGTTGGTACAACTTGTTACTTTCTATGAGGGTGTGACCTAGGGCTCCCCCCGCCAGTCTGGCCGCAATGAAGGATGCGGTGAGGGAGATTCCTGCAATGAGGGGGAGAAATATGGCTCGTGCAGGTCTCGGTCTAGGGTCTGGGTGAATGACAGCACTAGTCCAGTTACCGGTATACCTTAGGAACTTGCCAGCAGTTAGTAGAGTCAACCGGGGAACTAATGTGACAGGGAGACACAGTAGGTTGTTTTTTTTTTTTTTTTTTTTTTTTTTGAGACGGAGTCTCACGCTGTTGCCCAGGCTGGAGTGCAATGGCGCGATCTCGGCTCACTGCAAGCTCCGCCTCCCGGGTTCCCGCCATTCTCCTGCCTCAGCCTCCTGAGTAGCTGGGACTACAGGCGCCCGCCACCGCGCCCAGCTAATTTTTTGTATTTTTAGTAGAGACGGGGTTTCACTGTGGTCTCGATCTCCTGACCTTGTGATCCACCCGCCTCGGCCTCCCAAAGTGCTGGGATTACAGGCTTGAGCCACCGCGCCCGGCCCACAGTAGGTTGTTAACAGAGGGACTAGGTAGGTTTTTAGATAAGGTTCCATTACACCAGAAGAATATGCCTGATGGAGCCCTTAAGGTGATATTAGGGGGCGTTGCAGTGATGCTATAGAGGCTGGAATTGGTTTCTGAGAAACAGTAGGGAAACTTCTCCTGACTGGGGTTTAGGTATAGGGGCACGTTTAGGATAGGAGCATATGAGAGGTTTCGGAGGTTGTTAGCTTGGGCAAAGGTAGAGGATCCCCATGACAGAGGGACAGCGGTTAGTGGTGGACGTCCTAGAGTGGCACACAGAAAGCAGCCAGACAGGCTGTGAAGTCCTGTAAGGTTAGCAAGTTCTAGTCCTTCTTGTAATAACTTTAACCAGGAGAAAGGACGTAAGTCTTGTGTTAGTCTGTTTTCCTGTCGTTGGATATTCCCGTGGACCAGGGGCAGTACTTGCACTAGGCCTCGCCACAGATAGAGGTGACTGCTAGGCCATGTGGAGGAGGGGGAGTAGTATACAGCCCCATGTTGAGGCGTGGTCCAGCGGGAGTTCCAGGGGTCTCTAACTATCCATGTATATGAAAAGTCTCTATCCCGTCTGCGATGGAAGGGCCACTTAGGGTCTAACTGTTTTCTCTCTCCCCAATAACGGGGTCTATGGATGTTACAATAGTTATAAGGACAGCCAGCATTTTGGTGCCACCAATAGTGTTTATAATTGTATTTAGTCTGATCAAACTCAAAGCATATTATTGGTGTCAAGGTTTGGCTATTTGGAAACCAGTAAAATTTAGTAGAATTGGGCTGTTGTACCCTGAGGAGGGGCAATCAGCACTGGCCAATAATTTCCCGGGATTATGAGGTTGCCCAGGGGGGGTTCGGTTTTCATAAAGCCAGAATCTCCAGACAAAGGGATTAAGAGCTGGTTTTGTGATTTCTCCAGCGGCCACTAGGGTGACTAACGTTAGGGTTAGACCACCTAACTGTATGTTTGCAGTGAGCTATGCTGCCGGCGCAGGGTGAGTTTTAAGGGGTTGTTTCTAGCTCTGTCCACAGTCCACGTGTCCGGTGCTTCAGCCGCCGCCGTGATTGGTCCCAGGAGGTCGGAGGTTGGGTCCACCGGCTTGATGTGGGTGTAGTGGATCCACGACGCGATGCCTTCTACCTTTAGGGCGGTGGGTGTGGTTAGGAGTACCTGGAGTGGTCCTTTCCACCTGGGTTCTAGGGTCTCTTGTCGGTGTCGCTTGACCAGGACCCAGTCTCCTGGCTGGTATGGATGGGGTGTTGGCGGGGGACCGGTCTCATATAGTTCTTTCAGCTTGGGCCAGATTTCTTGATGAATTTTCTGCAAGGCTTGTAGGGAAAATAAGAGTTCAGAGACATTTTCTGTTTCAGACTTGAGCAGATTATCTTTTAGGCTGGGAACTAAGGGTGGGGGTCTGCCATACATAATTTTATAAGGGGTAAGGCCTAGTCTGTAAGGGGTATTATGGGCCCGGAACAGAGCGTAGGGGAGAAGGACCACCTAATTAGCGCCAGTCTCCATAGTTAATTTAGTTAAGGTCTCTTTTAAGGTCCCATTCATTTTCTCTACCTGTCTTGAACTCTGGGGCCTGTAAGCGCAATGTAGTTTCCAATTTGTCCCAAGGATGGAAGTCAAATCCTGACTTACCTTAGCGACGAAGGCCGGCCCATTATCTGACCTTATCTGGACGGGAAAGACATACCTGGGAAGGATATCTTCCAGGATTTTCTTTGCTACAACCTGAGCAGTTTCTTTCTTGGTGGGGAATGTTTCAGTCTACCCTGAAAAAGTATCTACAAAGACAAGTAAGTACCGATACCTGTATTTTCCTGGCTTTATTTCAGTAAAATCTACTTCCCAGTAGATACCGGGCCTGGTTCCCCTGAGCCTTGTTCCCAATGCAGCCTGGGATTGGGGGTAGGCGTTGTTAAGCTGGCAGACTCTGCAACTTGTCACAATGTTGCTGGCTGTCTCGGCTGTATGCCTGAATTTGAGCTTAGAGTGTCGATCAGGTCTATCATCCGCCGAGCACCTAGGTGGGTGGTTCGGTGGATGTGTTCTAACACTTGTTGTCCTAATTTTTCTGGTAGGATGGTTTGGTCATTAGTATCAGTCCACCACCTATTCTGGATCTGTTTCAGGGGAAGCTTGTCAATCCACTGGAGATCTTGTTCTGAATAATCAGGGAAATATGGCAAGTCCCGGGGGCCCGGGTCAGGGAGCTGGAGTGCAAGGAGTTGGCTGGGAGCCTTCGCCACCTTTCTTGCAGTTTGGTCCGCCAGAAAGTTGCCTTGAGCAGTTGGAGTAGTTAGTTTCTGATGTCCCGGGCAATGCACAATGGCTAACTTTTCTGGCCTCCATAAAAGGCCAACAGCCCGGCTGTTAGCAGGGCTAGGATTTCTTGCTTGTTTTTTATCTCTTTTTCTTTAGCTGTCAGTAACCCCCGCTCCCTGTAAATGGCCTCATGTATATGCGCCATTGCAAAAGCATATCGGCTGTCTGTATATACCGTCAGCTTTTTTCCCGCCCCTAAGGTAAGAGCTTGGGTGAGCGCTATCAGTTCGGCCTTCTGGGCTGATGTCCCCGGGGGCAGGGGTTCCGCCCAGATTACCTTAGTCTCTGAAGTTACTGCTGCTCCAGCGTACCTCTGGCCCTGATGTATGAAGCTGCTCCCATCAGTGAACCAGACGAGGTCGGCGTCAGGAAGTGGGCGGTCTTGCAGGTCTTCTCGAACTCCATGCACCTGAGCTAGTATCTCGGTGCAGTCGTGGAGTGGGGCGTCCAGGTCTGGGTTGGGCAGCAGCGAGGCAGGGTTTAAGGTCGTTGGGGGCAGGAAAGTTATCCCAGGTCTTCATGGAGGGCTCCATTGAACAGGGTAGGAGAGTTTTTTAATCTTTGTGGCAGTCTGGTCCATGTTAGTTGGCCACTTATGCCCTTATCAGGGTCATTCCACTCGCAGGCGAAGAGCTTTTGGCTCTGAGGGGCTAAAGGCAAACTGAAGAAAGCATCTTTTAAATCTAAAACAGTGTACCATTGATGTTTAGGGTTTAGGGTACTCAGGAGGGTATATGGGTTAGGCACAGTTGGATGTATGTTTACAATCCTCTTATTGATTTTTTTAAAGTCTTGTACAGGTCTGTATTCTCCACTATTAGGTTTTTGTACCGGCAACAATGGAGTATTCCAGGGTGAGTGACATGAGCGAAGGACCCCTTGGTCAAGGAGCCGGCGGATATGCGGGGCAATTCCTTTCTTGGCCTCTAGGGGCATCGGGTATTGGCATACCCGCACGGGGTCTGCCCCAGGTTTAAGTTCAACAAATAAGGCAGGACGGTGTTTTGCTAGTCCTAAGCCCCCCGTTTCCGCCCAAGCTTCTGGATATTGCTGGAGCCAGGTTGCTATGTCCTGGTCAGGGGCCGTTTGCTCCTGGTGGAGCTGGTACTCATCTTCTAGGGTTATAGTCAGGACGGACACGGGTTGATTGTGGGAGTTGGTCACGACGGGCCCCTCAGGGAGGAAATGGATCTGTGCTCCCATTTTAGTTAGCAGGTCTCTCCCTAATAGGGGACAGGGGCTTTCAGGGATGACCAGGAAAGAATGGGTTACATTCTTGGCTCCGAGGTTTACTGTTCTTTGTGTTGTCCATGGGTATTTCTTAACTCCTGTGGCCCCTTGTACCCACGAGGACTTGGAGGATAATTTCCCATTAGTTTTAACTAAGACTGAGTGCTGTGCTCCCGTATCGACCAAGAACTGGACCGGGGACCCCTCCACTTGCAAAGTTACCCTAGGTTCGGGGAGGGGATCCGAACCCCGTCTTCCCTAGTCTTCATCTTGAGTAACTAGTATGGGTGTAGACCTAGGGGGTCCCTGTCCTCGTTGTTTCTTTTTGGGGCAGTCTCTTACCCAGTGGCCAGCCTCCTTGCAGTAGGCACATTGGTCTTTTCTCAGATTATCATGCCTGGGGGGCCGCCTAGGTTGGGTGTACTCTGGCTGTAGATGTTCTTTCTGTACTACTGCTGCCAGGACCTTGGTCATTTTTTCAGTGGCCTTAAATTGCCTTTCTTCTGGAGTACCTCTGTTATTATAAACCCGCTGGGCTATCTGAAGGAGGTCCTGAATCCGCTTTCCTTCCAAGTCTTCTAATTTTTGGAGTTTTCTTTTAATATCTGGGGCTGCCTGATTTACGAAAGACATTACAACAGCTGCCTGACTTCCTGGAGCCTCTGGATCTATGGGGGTGTACTGTCTAAAAGCTTCCATTAATCTCTCTAAGTAGGTAGCTGGGCTCTCTGTCTTTCCCTGTAGAATAGAATATACTTTAGCCAAATTAGTGGGCTTGCGAGCAGCTGCCCAGAGACCTGCCATTAGAGTCTGGCGATAAAGGTGTAGCTGTCCCCTACCTTCTGCCGTGTTGTAGTCCCATGCCGGCCTGGTCAGAGGAAAGGTCGCGTTTATGAGGTCAGGGTTGGCAGTCGGTTGACCGTCGTCCCCCGGGACCAGCTTTCTAGCTTCTACCTGTATTCTCTCTCGCTCTTCCGTGGTAAACAAGATTCGGAGGAGCTGCTGACAATCATCCCAAGTGGGCTGGTGGGTGAACATGACACTATCCAGTAAAGCCAGTAAATCTTTGGGGTTGTCTGAAAACCGAGCACTCTGAGTCTTCCAGTTATACAGATCACTGGTGGAGAATGGCCAGTACTGGAGCTTGGGGATTCCTGTGTTATCTGGGGGTCCTATTTCCCGAAGGGGTAAAGCCACCGTGGAGTCAGGCGGCTGGGGGGGGGGGTCGGGGGCTAATCTGCGAAGTGCGCCCTCGCGTCCGCCCCACCGGCCCTTCAAAGTTACTTTCCCTTTCAGCGGGCTCATGAGTGCCGGCCGCCTCCCCTCCGCCTGCTCCCTCCTGCGACTCAGCCCGGGGGGCGGGTCCGGGTGCGGCGGCCGCCTCCCGTCCGCCTGCTCTCTCCCTCTATCTGTCATCCCGTGTCCTCTCTCCTTTACACTCAGTCTCTTTCTCTTTCTGATTTCCCTCTCTGACTCTCCACGTCTGCCGTTTCCTCCCCTTTCTCTTTCCGATTTCCCTTCTCACTTTCTCCCTTTCTCCCTCTCCCGTCTCTTATGGTCTCTCTCTCACTCATTCTTACTTTCTGTGTCTCTTCCTGTAAAGGAATGTGGATTAGAATCCCTGTAAAGGAAATCTGATCTGACTTATTAATGATACCTAGTCGCAGGCGCGCTTCGGAAGTCCGGGAACCGGGGCAATTCAGACCGCACGCGCGCGGCCGGGAACCGGGGTCAGAGACAGCTAGATCAGATGAGAGCCAGGGGACGTCTCCCACCGGCCTCCACTGGCCGTCCTATAGCGCGTCCACCAGGACTGTGCCAGCTCCAGTTTCAGACCTCGCGAGTCACAGATTCAGATTTAGAACAGACACACAGACACAGACAGACAAACGGAGATGAGCCAGCTCACCTATCAGTAGATCGATCCTAGCAGATCCGTTGACCAGGGGTCTGGTGGGTTTGGGGAATCCCAGACTAGCCCCCAGATGTAATGCCCAGACCGTTTGTTCCCCAAAGAAGACCACCAGAGTCCAGTGTCAAAGCCAAGCGGCAAGGATCTTTACTACAAGTTCGAACTTGGTCCCTCCGTTTCACAGTATACAAGAGGGCCACGAACAATGCGAGCATTTGCTTTTTATAGCCCGAAAGTTGCAGGGGAACAAAGAAATTCTTTTGGCTCCCGCACTTTCAGTAACCTTGAACGGCTGTCTCCTTATCGGAGACTTTCCAGGTGGTGTTTGTACTGGGCTCAGGGAGTTTTGAGCCCGGGGCTGAGGAATGTGCCCAGCTCCTTTCAGTCTTAAACTCCTGGGCCCTGAGTAGCTGGAATTACAGGTGCACACCACCGCGCCCAGTGACATCAGACTTCAGATCAGAAACAATACAGGCCAGAAGGCAGAGGAGAAATTTTTTTTTAAAGAACTGCAAGAAAAACGAAGAAACTAACTATTGTGGATGGACACAAAGATTTTGTTTCTCTTCGCAATTGGAAATCACCTCAACGTCTGATGTGTGGGGATTTGTTAATTGACAGGCCATAAAAAATAAAAGGATAGTCTAGAAGTCTGTTTAATGATATTGAAAAATATCCACCATATATAGTAAAGTGAAACAGGCACTATGCTTAATGTATTTTGTAAATTGGAAAATATATATTTATAGACACAAGACGGCGGTTATAGCGACTGGACCTTACACAATTGTGGGAGCGGGTTACATGGTAGCCAGTGCCAACCTCCACCCTCCACAGATATGTCTTCTTACCCACAGTAAACTGGAACTAGGCAGGGAGGGGAATTTTAGGAAATGCAGTCCCAGTTTTGCTAAATTGACACAATACAAATTCACCACATATCAGTAAAAGGCTACAGAGAAATTCACCCAGATGGTTTTAGCAGTAATTACTGGGAGTTGAGTGGGTTTAAATTCTCAGTACACAGGTCAGATGTGAGAAAATCAAACAATTTTGATTTTTAATCAAATAAGTCAACCTAATTTTTTAATATAATAAGTCAACCTAATTTTCACTCCAATCCCTCCCATCCTGTCAAGGAGGAAGGAAATTCACCTTCCTTCTTCCCTCCCTCCCTCCCTTTCTCCCTTCGTTCCTTCCTTCTTTCCCTCCTTCCTTCCTTTCTTCCTTCCCTCCCTCCCTTCCCTCCTTTCATCTTCCCTCCCTCCCTTCCTCCCTCCCTCCCTTCCATCCTTCTTTCCTCCCTCCCTTCCTCCTTTCCTCCCTCCCTCCCTCCTCGCTCCTCCTTCCTTCTGTCCTTCATCTCACTCTGTTGCCCAGGCTGGAGTGTCGTGGCACAATCATAGCTCACTGTCACCTTGAACTCCTGGGCTCAATGGCTCCTTCTCACCTCAGCCTCTCAAGGACCTGGGACTACAGGCGCACACCACAACACACAGCTAATTAAATTTTTTTTTTTAGAGATGGGGGTCTTGCTATGTTGCCCAGGCTGGTGTTCAACTCCTAGCCTCAAGTAATCCTCCTTCTTCAGCCTCCCCAAACAGTAGGATTGCAGGCATGAGCCTCTGCACCTGGCAGAAAAATACTGGACTTTTGTACAAATACCTATATTATTCATGAATAAACTTTAAACTGCCCTGAAATTATGGGACTGAAGTGATTAAAATCTTTATCCAAATGAAGACAACTACACTATTATCAAGAGTGTGGCATATTTGACCTACATCTAGATGTGTATATGCATTTTCTTTTCTGAAAATGAATAAAATAACAAAAGATTTCAGTATTGTTGTTATCTATTAAATACCCAGTTAAACTCACTGTTTCTAAATGCACAGGGTGTGGGTTGCCCAAGTCCAGAACAGTCCAGAACAGTCCAGAACAGCCCAGAACAGTTCTCTGGGACATCTAGGTCACAGCGGAGCATGTTTTATTTCCTGAATTCAGTGTCCTCCATCGCGAGAGGTGATTCATGTTTATTAGGTTGGTGCAAAAATTATTGTGGTTTTTGCAATTATTGCAATTATAATATAATTTTGCAATTATAACTTTTGCACCAGCCTAATAAAAAACCACCTTGGCTGACAAGCTATGGGAATGGTATGGCCGCCAGAAATGACCTTCACAGTGTTCTAAAAAGCAGTGGCTTCCAGTTCAGAAGGGGTTTGCTGCTCTCTGTCTAATGAGTTGGGGTTCTCTTTTCTCCTCCACGTTCTAGGGTTTTGATGCCTCTTAGCATCACCAGCTCTCATTTGGGGAGCAATTATGAATCGTTAGTAAAAGCTCAACTTTTTTAAGAAGCAAAACTAGCAAGAAAATTCAGCACGTCCCGGTTTTCTAGACAGCATGCTTGAAGACCACACCCAGGTGCTTAATAATTTAGCCTTTTGGGCAAGGTTCTCATTAGCGTAGATCGAAAACATGAATAATGCAGGCATTTGTGAATCACACTGCTCGGCGGTGCCGCACTGGCCAGGAAACACCTGAAGCAGTTGCAGAGGGGCTCAGGGTGACCAGATCCGGTGACTGGGTCATGATGACACCAAATTTGGTTAATGGGAATCCCAGGTCATGTCCGATGGTATCAAACCACAGCCGCTGCCTGCTGCCTTCTGCAGGTCTTTCAAGTCAAATGTCTCATGACAGTCAAAATGCCCGCCAGGAAATCAGACTCTATTTCCCTAGTTCTTTTTTTTT
This sequence comes from Macaca nemestrina, assembly GCF_043159975.1. Classification (NCBI taxonomy): domain Eukaryota; kingdom Metazoa; phylum Chordata; class Mammalia; order Primates; family Cercopithecidae; genus Macaca; species Macaca nemestrina. The sequence continues at coordinate 150,132,338 of NC_092128.1, forward strand.
TTTTCTGAGAGGGAGTTTCACTCTTGTTACCCAGGCTGGAATGCAACGGCACGATGTAGGCTCACCGCAACCTCTGCCTCCTGGGTTCAAGCAACACTCCTGCCTCAGCCTCTTGAGTAGCTGGGATTACAGGCATGAGCCACCATGCCTGGCTAATTTTATATTTTTAGTAGAGATGGGGTTTCGCCATGTTGGTCACGCTGGTCTCAAACTCCCGACCTCAGGTGATCCGCCTGGCTCGGCCTCCCAAAGTGCTGGGATTACAGGCATGAGCCACCGTGCCCAGCCTATTTCCTTAGTTCATTTTTCGTCCTTTTTCTTTTTTTTTTTTTTTTTCTTTTCTTTTTTGTTGAGACAAGGTCTCCCTCTGTCACCCAGTCTGGAGTGCAGTGGTGCCATCACAGCTCACAGAAGCCTCAACCTCCTGGGCTCCATTGATTTCCCCCACCATAGCATCTCCCGTCACCAGTAGCTGGGACCGCAGGCGCGCACCACCATGCCTGGCTAATGCTTTATTTTTTGTAGAGACGGGGGTCTCATCATGTTGCCCAGTCTGGTCTCGAACTCACGGGCTCAAGCGACCCTCCTGCCTCGGCCTCCCAAAGTGCTGGGATATCAGGCGTGAGCCACAGCACCTGGCCTCCTCTTTTCCCCCCTTGTTCCCCAGATCATTCTTGCATTCCTGATCTCCTTCTCAAACCCCAACATGTCTTCATCCTCAGCCAATGACCTTGCCTTCTCCTTAACTAAGAAACTAGTAACGACTGGAGAGTGTCCCCAAGTTCTCTAGACGACATCGTCCCTCTCCCAGCCTCTGCATCCACTCACTCTGCCTTCCTGCCTTAGCTATAAAATGAACCATCAGGTCGGGTGCGGTCGCTTACGCCTGTAATTCCAGCACTTTGGGAGGCCAAGGCAGGCAGATGATGAGGTCAGGAGTTTGAGACCAGCATGGCCAACATGGTGAAACCCTGTCTCTACTAAAAATACAAAAAATTAGCTAGGCATGGTGATGCATGCCTGTAATCCCAGCTACTCAGAAGGCTGATGCAGGAGAATAGCTTGAACTCAGGAGGTGGAGGTTGCAGTGAGCTGAGATCGTGCCATTGCACTCCAGCCTGGGCGACAGAGCGAGACTCCGTCTCGAGGAAAAAAAAAAGAACCATCCACATCCTATCTAACGCCAGCCCCTCCACCATCTAAACTGGATTCCATTCCTGCCACCCTCTCAAGCACATCTCTCCACGTACTCTCCCCTCCCTCTCCCGTGCCATCAATTTCTCTCTCCCTAATAGATCTTTCCCATTAACATAATATTAACTGAAAAAGGGACTGAGGCAGGAGTCCCCATTGACTGAGGTTGATGCAGCAGTTTGAGGACATGCCGGGGAGGAACACCAGCCACGGGAGCATCTGTGACCTGTGCGTTTCCAGAGAGGGTTTGGGAACTTCACTATTTAAAGGGGAAAGAGCAAGCAGGAGGGATAAAGGAAGGGAGGGTAGGCAGAGAGGCAAATGGTCACATTCTCTCAAGGCTCTGATTGGCGATCAATAAATCTACATTTTACATGTCAACGAGGCATTTGTCTCCAGCTCAGGAAATCTACATTTTACATAAGATAAACATGTGAAAAGAGGGAGTAGAGGAGTCCATGGTGCATTCCTCTCAAGCCCAGAGAATCTACTTTTTATGTAAGATTAAACATGTGAAAAGAGGGAGTAGAGGAAAGACTCCGTGATGCGTTCATCTCAAGCCCAGTGAATCTACATTTTACATAAGATAAACATGTGAAAAGAAGGAGTAAAGAGTCCACGATACATTTATCTTGAGCTCAGTAAATCTACATTTTACGTAAGAGACAGTAAACTTGAAAAGAAGTAGTAAAGAGTCTGTAATGCATTCATCGTAAGCCCAGTGAATCTACATTTTATATAAGATAAACATGTGAAAAGAAGGAGTAGAGGAGTCCATGGTGTGCTCATCTCAAGCCCAGTAAATCTACATTATACATAAGATAAACATGAAAAGAGAGAGTAGAGTCCGTGATGCATTCATCTTGAGCTCAGTAAATCTACATTTTACATAAGATTAAACATGTGAAAAGAGGGAGTAGAGGAGTCCATGGTGTGTTCATCTCAAGCCCGGTGAATCTACATTTTACATAAGATAAACACGTGAAAAGAAGGAGTAAAGAGTTTATTCTGCATTTATCTTGAGCTCAGTAAATCTGCATTTTACATAAGATAAACATGTGAAAAGAGGGAGTGAAGAGTTTGTGCTGCATTCATCTTAAGCCCAGTGAATCTACATTTTACAGAAGATAAACATGTGAAAAGGAGTAAAGAGTTTATGCTGCATTCATCTTCAGCTCAGTAAATGTACATTTTACATAAGATAAAGTAAACATGTGCAAAGAGGGAGTAGGGGAAATGGGGCCATGCTGCATTTATCTCAGGGTAGGTGGAAGGATGATTTATGGTCTTGTGCTTGTCCTATCTATGTGAAAATAAGCTGGTAATTAACATCGTCAGTGTGAGATTTAGCAGAACTTGCTTTTAGGGCTAGTTTATAGGGGCAGATGTATCCTGAAAGAATTAGGGGCTCACTTTGTGAGCAACTTGTGAGGGAGACCATCTGGGAAGATATGTAAACTTCTATCATGGTGGGCACCTGGCTTATGCATGAGGCTAGAACATGGGGTTATGAAAATATAGCTCTCTGTGGCTGGGCATGGTGGCTCACGCCTGTAATCCCAGCACTTTGGGAGGCGAGGGTGGGAGGATCACGAGGTCAGGAGATCGAGACCATCCTGGCTCACATGGTGAAACCCCATCTCTACTAAAAATACAAAAAATTAGCCGGGCATGGTGGTGTGCACCTGTAGTCCCAGCTACTTGGGAGGCTGAGGCAGGAGAATGGTGTGAACTTGGGAGGCGGAGCTTGCAGTGAGCCGAGATTGTGCCACTGCACTCCAGCCTGGGTGACAGAATGAAACTCTGTCCCCAAAAATAAAGAAAAAAAGAAAATATAGCTCTCTGCTTGGGAACAAAAGGGAAAGCAGCATTGCACGACTGTTTCCAAGCTTGACTTTCTCTTTGGCAGAGTGAGTTTGGGGTCCTGAGACTTTATCATCTTTCACAATACAAACATGCTGGCGTATGGATCCTATCTTTAAAACAAATTTTCAATACGGACAGCAAATGAGCATAGGAAAAGATGCTTAACGTTATTCATCATTAGAGAACGCAGATTCAAGCCACCATGAGGGCCCAGTGGCACACGCCTGTAGTTCCACCCACTCAGGAGACTGAGGCAGGAGGATCACTTGAGCTCAGGAGTTTGAGGCTGTAGTGTGCAATGTTCATGCTTGTGAATAGCCACTGTACTCTAGCCTGGGCAACATAGCAAGACCCTGTCTCTAAAATTTTCTTTTAATTAAAAAAATAGGCCGAGTGTGGTGGCTGATGCTTGCAACTTCAATGCTTTGGGAGGCCGAGGCAGGATGATCACTTGAGCCCAGGAGTTTGAGACCAGCCTGGGCAACATAGTAAGACCCCAACAACAATAAATTACAAACAAATAAATAAAACCACAATGAGATGCCAATACCCATTAATGAAAGTGCCCAGAATGAGAAAGGCTGACCCATGCCAGGCATTGGCGAGGGCATGGGAGGAACTGGAACCCTCCTTCCCCGCTAAACTCACTTTCCTCGGAATAACAAATGCATTGCTCAAGTACTGAGCAACTCTCTTGGCTCTCCTTCCACTCTTCAACATGTTTTCCTTCCTGAATGTAAATTTCCTTTGGAAAACACAGTGGAAGTGTCGATCACATGACCCAGATGGTTCTATGCCAACTTCCTCCCCAAGAACTGTTTTTTTTTTTTTTTTTTTTGAGACAGAGTTTCGTTTCTTATTGCCCAGGTTGGAGGGCAATGGTGCAATCTCGGCTCACCGCAACCTCTGCCTCCTGGGTTCAAGCCATTCTCCCGCCTCAGCCTCCCGAGTAGCTGGGATTACAGGCATGCAGCACCAAGCCCGGCTAATTTTGTATTTTCAGTAGAGACGGGGTTTCACCATGTTGGTCAGGTTGGTCTTGAACTCCTGACCTCAGGTGATCCACCCGCCTCGGCCTCCCAAAGTGCTAGGATTACAGGCGTGAGCCACCGCGCCCGGCCAGAACTGGGATTCTTAAAGCTCACCTGCGTCCCATCCTGCTAAAAACCAGCCACAATTATAACCACCATCACCTGTGGCACACACATTTGGCGTCAGCATTAGTGAGCCACCTCCAGGCTACCACATTTGAGGACTTCTTGCCAAGAAGTTCTCCAGCAGTTTTCACCCAAAACCTGTTCTTGCTGTTTTTGCTATCTGGCCAACTCTGTGGTCACTAAATCAATGTTTCAGTTTTTGAGCAGGGGCAAAAATATATATAGATATATAGATAGATATAGATACAGATATAGATACATATCGGGATCTGCATATCCCAAACTGCTTAGGCACGTGTGAAATGCTATAGCAGAAAAGAAACAAAATGCTACAGGACGCTGATTTTTTCATGAACAAGAAATGTGAGCGGCTCCGTCTCAACTTACGGATGAGCTGGAGGCAACATTTAATGAAGACTTAAGTGAGTTAATTAAGGAGAAACTGCAACTAAACCGCACATAATAAGAGAACAAGCATCTCTGGCTCCAGGGTCCCGTATTTTTATCTGTCTGCACTTGTCCATGATGTGGGTTCTCTGGCGGGGCGGGGGTCTCCCTCTATTGGTCAGACGTCCCCATGAGATTCAGACCCCAGGAAAAACCATCCAATAAAAAAACACTGGCCGGGCGCGGTGGCTCAGACTGTAATCCCAGTACTTTGGGAGGCCGAGGTGGGCGGATCACGAGGTCAGGAAATCGAGACCATCCTGGCTAACATGGTGAAACACCATCTCTACTAAAAAATACAAAAAATTAGCCGGGCGTGGTGGCGGGCGCCTGTGGTCCCAGCTGCTCGGGAGGCTGAGGCAGGAGAATGGCGTGAACCCGGGAGGCGGAGCTTGCAGTGAGCTGAGATCGCGCCACTGCACTCCAGACTGGATGACAGAGAGGGACTCTGTCTCAAAAAAACAAACAAAAAAAAGCTTCAAGACCTGGGACAGATGTCGGAGTTGAATTCAGAGGATTGTTCCAAAGCCTCAAGAACTCTCATGTTGGCCGGGTGCAGTGGCTCACGATTGGAATCCCAGCACTTTGGGAGGCCGAGGTAGAAGGATTGCTGCAGGCCAGGAGTTTCAGACCAGCCTGAGCAGCATAGTGAGACCCCATGTCTACAAACATTTAAAAAGTTAGCTAGGCCTGGTAGTGCCTGCCTGTAGTTCCAGCTACCTGGGAGGCTGGGGTGGGAGGATTCCTTGAGCCCAGGAATTCACGACTGCAGTGAGCTACTATTGTGACACTGCACTCCAGCCTGGGCAACAGAGCGAGAACCTGTCTCCAAAAAATAATAATTTTAAAAAACCCTCATGTTCTTATCTAGATATGACCTTGAATGGATAGAAAGAAGCTCAGGAGACAGGAGATCCCATCCTGCCTTTGGCTTTTCTAGCTGTCTGACCTGGGGAAATTGACTTAATCTCTTAGAACATCAGTTTTCTTATTTTTATTTTATTTATTTATTTATTTTTTTTTTGAGAGACAGAGTCTGGCTCTGTGCCCCAGGCTGGAGTACAGTGGTGTGATCTTGGCTCACCGCAACCTCCACCTCCTGGGTTCAAGCAATTCTCATGCCTCAGCCCCCTGAGTAGGTGGGATTACAGGCCCATACCACCATGCCCAGCTAATTTTTGTATTTTTAGTAGTGATGGGGTTACACCATTGCTACATTTCACCTGGCCATCGTTAGCCAGGCTGGTTTTGAACTGCTGACCTCAAGGGATCCACCCACCTTGGCCTCTCCAAGTGCTGGGATTACAGATGTGAGCCACCATGCCCAGCCTGATGTCAGTAAATTCTTTTTACCAACCCTGCAATCGACCACTTCCTGGTGCTGGGGCTCTGAGACCTTGCTCACCTCAAGTGATCCACCTGCCTCGGCCTCAGGAAGTGCTGAGATTACAGGTGTGAGCCACCACGCCCAGTGAGTTTTCTTTTTTCTTTCTTTTTTTTTCTTTTGAGACGGAGTTTCGCTCTCGTTGCCCAGGCTGGAGTGCCATGAGGCGATATTGGCTCACTGCAACCTCCGCCCTCCAGGTTCAACCAATTCTCCTGCCTCAGCCTCCTGAGTAGCTGGGATTACAGGCATGTGCCACCATGCCTGGCTAATTTTTGTATTTTTACTAGAGACAGGGTTTCACCTTGTTGGACAGGATGGTCTCAAACTCCTGACCTCGTGATTCGCCCGTCTCAGCCTCCCAAAGTGCTGGGATGACAGGTGTGAGCCATCATACTTACCCATAACGTGCTCATATTTTCATTTACCTTCTTGAACATATCAAACAGTTATAGTAGCTGTTTTAATCTCTCTATTAATTCTATCTTTGTCATTTCATTTCATTGGTTTTTCTCCTCTTCCTGGGGTATAATCCTTGCTTCTTGGCATACCTGGTGATTATTATTTTTTAGAGACAGGATCTTGCTGTGTCGCCCAGACTGGAGTGCAGTGGTGCCACCATAGCTCCCTGCAGCCTCAACCTCCCGGGCTTCAGTGATCCTCCCACCTCAGCCTCTCAACTGGCTGGGTCTACACGTGTGCACCACCTCCCCTGGCTAATTTTTTAGTTTTACTTTTGTAGAGATGATGTTGCCCAGTCGGGTCTTGAACTCCTGGCCTCAGGCTGTCCTCCTGCCTCAGCCTCCCAAAGTGCTGGGATTATAAGTGTGAGCCAACACTTCCCGCCATCCCTGGTATTTACTGGATACCAGGTATTGTGAATTTTACCTGGTTGGGCGCTGAATATTCTTCTGTTTAAAAAATATATTCTTGAGCTTTGTTCTGGGACATGGTTAAGTGACTTGGAAATAGCATAATCCTTTTTCTTTCCTTTTTTTTTTTTTTTTGAGAGGGAGTCTCAGTCTGTCACCCAGGCTGGACTGCAGTGGCACAATCTCGACTCACTGCAACCTCTGCCTCCCGGGTTCAAGCGATGCACCCACCTCAGCCTCCCGAGTAGCTGGGACTACAGGTGCGCACAACCAAGCCTGGCTAATTTCTGTATTTATAGTAGAGAGGGGGTTTCACCAAGTTGGCCAGGCTGGTCTCAAACTCCTGACCTCAGGTGATCCGCCCGCCTCGGCCTCCCAAAGTGCTGCGATTCCAGGCATGAGCCGCCGTGCCCAGGCGTGTGATCCTTTTGAGACTTGCAAAACTAGAGCAACCCCTTAGTCTGGGGCCAATTCTGCCACCCCACGAAGGCAATGCCCCTCTGAATGCGTGACTCAATGCCCCAGGTATTATGAGGCTTTTCACTTTGCCTGCTGGGAACACGAACGGTTCCCAGCTTTTTGTGGACTTTGGAAATATTCTGCCTGTTTCTATTGTGTGATTCTTTCCCCTGGCCTTGCTTGGGTAATTTCCTCCCGTGCATGAGCTGACCCAACTGAGCTCCAGTCAAGAGGTATCCTTCGCAAAGCGCCAGAGTTTGTTTTTTTTGCACATCTCTCTTGCAGGATTCCATCCTGCAAATTCCAGCTGCTTTGGCCTGCTCCAACTTTTTTATTTTTTTTGGAGACGGAGTCTCACTTTGTGGCCCAGGCTGGAGGGCAGTGGCGTGATCTTGGCTCACTGCAACCTCCACCTCCCAGGTTCAAGTGATTCTTGTGCTTCAGCTTCCTGAGTAGCTGGGATTACAAGCATGCACCACTACGCCCAGCTGAATTTTCTGTATTTTTAGTAGAGACAGGTTTTCAGCATGTTGGCTAGGCTGGTCTCGAACTCCTGACCTCAAATGATCCACCCACCTCAGCCTCCCAAAGTGCTTGGATTACAGGTGTGAGCCACCACACCTGGCCAGGCCTGCTCACACTTTCAGCTCTGTCTCCTGCGCTCAGGGAGACTACTGGGCTCTGCCCGGCTGCCCTCCTTCCGCGGCACCTGGAAACATTTGCCTCATTGGTTTCTCCTGTGCCAGGGATCATGGTCTTCAGTGCCGCCTATTGACTGGTGTCGAAAAACTCCCTTTTCATAGGTATTGTACAGTTTTGTAGGTATTTAAGGCCAGAGGGTTAATCCATCTTGGCCATAAGTTGGGGAAGTCTCCACAATTTTTAAAACATTTTGGGAGGCTGAGGTGGGAAGATTGCTTGAGGTAGGAGTTAGAGACCAGCTTCAACACAGCAAGACCCCCCCGTCTCTACAAGGAAATAAAAATACTAAAATTAGCCGGGCGTGACAATGTATGCCTACAGTCTCAGCTACTCGGGAGGCTGAGGTGGGAGGATCGCTTGAGCCCAGGAGATCAAGGCTGAGTGAGCCATGTTCACACCACTGCACTCCAGCCTGGGTGACAGACTGAGACCTTGTCTCAAGAAAAAAATAAAACATTTTAAGTTCCTGGAAGGGTGAGTTAAAGGCTATATAAAGAATTACAGCTTTTTTAAAATCACATTCCCAAATTATTGGTCAAAAGGGAGCAGTGGGCCAGGTGTGGTGGCTCATGCCTGTAATCCCAGCACTTTGGGAGGCCGAGGTGGGCGGATCACCTGAGGTCAGGAGTCTGAGACCAGTCTGGCCAACATGGCAAAACCCCATCTCTACTGAAAATACAAAAATTAGCCGGGCATGGTGGTGCGCACCTGCAATCCCAGCTACTCAGGAGGCTGAAGCAGGAGACTTGCTTGAACTGGGGAGGCAGAGGTTGCAGTGAGCCAAGTCGGCGCCTCTGCACTCCAGCCTGGGTGACAGAGCAAGACTCCATCTCAAAAAAAAAAAAAAAAAAAAAATTAAAGCTTTTGGTGGCTCACGCCTGTAATCCCAGCACTTTGGGAGGCTGAGGTGGGCAGATCGCTCAAGCTCAGGAGTCCAAGACCAGCCTGGGCAATGTGGTGAAACCCCATCTCTACAAAAAATATAAAAATTAGCCAGCCATGGTGGCTCACACCTGTAATCCCAGCTACTCAGGAGGCCGAGGTGGGATGATCGCTTGAGCCTGGAAGGTTGAGGCTGCAATGAGCCCTGATTGTGCCACTGTACTCCAGCCTATACAGCAGAGAAAGACCCTTCCCAAAAATGAAAACAAACTGCTGTTTCACGTGTTTTGTACAGTTGTAGGTATTTAAGGCAAGAAGGGGAGATGTCCACAGTTTCTGTAAACGTTTCAAGTTCCTGGAAGGGGAAGTGTGGGTTAGAGGCTATAATAAGTATTAGGGTTTTTGATAATAAGAAAATAGGGGCTAAGCATCATGGCTGTAATCCCAGCACTTTGGGAGGCCGAGGTGGGTGCATCACTTGAGGTCAGGAGTTCAAGACCAGCCTGGCCAACATGATGAAACCCCATCTCTACTAAAAATACCAAAAAAAAATTAGCCAGGTGTGGTGATGGGTGCCTGTAATCCCAGCTACTCAGGAGACTGAGGCAGGAGAATCGCTTGAACCCAGGAGGAGGAGGTTACAGTGAGCCGAGATCATGCCATTGCACTCCAGCCTGGGCAACAAGAGCAAAACTCCACCTCAAAAAAAAAAATAAAATAAAAAGTGCATATATGTGTGCATGCAACAGAATACAGAATATTTATTTCCAGAGGAACCCTGGCTGCTCCAGGCTCCTCGGTTTGTCCTGTTTTGTGGGCATGAATTACGCAGCTGCCTATAGATGTCACCAGAGGAAGGCACGTTGGAGGGAATAAAAATCCCAGAATGAGAACCACAGCACCACGGCAGAGGGCCAGAGCATGAGTGAAAGGCCCCATGTCAAACGCAGAAGCGGGTTTTGTTTTAAATCACGACATCTAATGGCTCACACCTGCAATCCCAGCATTTTGGGAGTCTGAGGTGGGAAGATGGCTTGAGTCCAGGAGTTGGAGACCAGCCTAGGCAACATAGCGAGACCCTGTCTCTACCAGAAATAAAAAAAAACTTGGGTGTGTGGCATGCATCCATGGTTCCAGCTACTCGGGAGGCTTAGGCAGGAGGATCGCTTGATCCCAGGAGTTTGAGGCTGCAGCGAGCTCTGATCCCACCACTGCACTCCAGCCTGGGTAACAGAGTGAGACCCTGTCTAAAGTAAAAAATAAAATAAAATAAAAAATAAAATTAAAATAAATAAATAAAATGAAATAGTAAAATAAAATAACATCAACCCACAGAACCCAAATCTTCCCCCAGGGTAGAGTGACACCCTCACTGAAACTAATATGACCATCAGCAGCCAAATTAAACGTGGGCCAAGGGGAGAGTGCATGAGGAAAGATTCGGTTATGCTCATGGATTTGGACCAGTTTAGTTGAGGTCAATTTTTTCAGATTTTTCTTTTCCAAAGCTGGTTCTGGAGCGGAGTTCAGGAGCACGCTCTTCACAAAGAGGCTCTGTGTGGGTCGGCCCTGCTGGGCGGGATTTCATTAACGTCACCAACCTCATTCTCCAAGATGCTGAACATGCAGCATCGATCAGCGACGGAGATTCGCGGTCTCGTGAAGTCAGCTTTCTGGTGAAGGAGAAAAGAAACACAAATAAACAAGCAAATAAACGCCCGGGGCGGAAACAAGATGGCGTGAGAGTCCGGTTCCTTGAACTCACGTTCTTTTTTTTTCTTTTATTTTCCTTTTATTTTCTGAGACAGAGTTTCATGCTGTCGCCCAGGCTGGAGTACAAAGGCACGATCTCAGCTCACTGCAAGCTCTGCCCCCCAGGTTCAAGCGATTCTCCTGCCTCAGCCTCCTGAGTAGCTGGGATTAGAGGCACCTGCCACCATGCCGGGCTAATTTTTGTATTTTTAGTAGAGATGGGGTTTTACCATGTTGGTCAGGCTGGTCTTGAACTCCTGACCTCAAGTGACCCACCCGCCTTGGCCTCCCAAAGTGCTGAGATTAGAGGCGTGAGCCACCACACCCGGCCAAGCTCACGTTCTTGAGTCACCGTCTGTCCTTTATAGAGAAGCAGTTTGGAGATTTCATCATATGTGTCTGAGGCCGGGTGCTATGGCTCACGCCTGTAATCCCAGTAATCCCAACACTTTGGGAGGCTGAGATGGGAGCACTGCTTGAGCCCAATAGTTTGAGGTAAGCCTGGGCAACATAGTGAGGCTCTATCTCTTAAAAAAAAATAAAAAATTAGCCAGGTGTGGTGGTGCATGCCTGTGGTCCCAGCTACTTGGGAGGCTAAGGCAGGAGGATCACTTGAGCCCAGGAGGTTGACGGTGCAGTGAGCCATGATTGCATCACTGCATTCAGCCTGGGTAACAGAGCAAGACCTTGTCTCAAAATAAAATAAAATAAAATAAATTGTCTGAATCTCTTTTTGGCAAAGCAATCTGACAATGTTCCTTGTTTCAGAGAATCAATAATATTTTCTGAAAAAATCAAGCTTATTTTCAACCTAAAAGCCAACTCTCTCTCTCTCACAGGGGAATACTGTGCGTGATGATCACTGCAATGTGTGTGTGTGTGTGTGTGTGTGTATGTTAAAGACTGCTTTGTCATGCAGACTACAGCTGCAGCCTCACCTCTCTGTAATTTACTGTGGATATTTTGCATTATGCAGGCAGCACCCTGTACACAACAGCAGATTTGTCGGGGGGAATAAATTCCAGTCCCAACTCAGATGTGCTATAAACTGGCTGACCTCAGAGGAACCTTGTTATCTTGCTGAGCCCAGGTTTTCTCAACTACAACCATAATAATAAGACTTTGCCTCTAAGTTCAGCATGGGGAATAATGGCTGTATGAAAATATAGACTCAGCCTGGGCAACATCGTGCGACACCTGTCTCTGCCACAAATTTAAAGATTAGCCAGGCACAGCGGCTCACGCCTGTAATCCCACTGCTTTGGGAGGTAGGGCAGGAGGAATGCTGGAGGCAAGGAGTTTGAGACCAGCCTGGGTAACACAGTGAGACCCCATCTCTGCAAAAAAGTTACAAAGTTAGTGGGGCGTGATAACGTATGCCCGTAGTCCCAGCTACTTGGAGGCTAAGGCAGGAGGATCACTGGAGCCCAGAAGTTCGAGGCTGCAGTGAGCTATAATCGCACCACTGCACTCCAGCCTGGGTGACAGAGCAAGACTATGTTGCCTCTGCTGGTCTCGAGACACCCATGTAGTCTGCTGTCCACTCCATGTAGGATGCAGTTACATTGATAATCTTCATTGTTTTACAGATGGGGAAATTGAGGCTTGAATGATTTACCCAAAGTTAGCAAATGTAGAGCTGAGACTTGAAGCAAGCTGACTCTGGCATGTTCATCTTAACTCCCTGGAGACAAGGAGCTCAGAATCCAGTGGCCTGGCTGCCGCCAGGAGTGAGGAATGGGGAAAAAAAATTGCAACCTGGCTCACTCTTTTGTCTCCGAGGCAAGAAAGAGGCAGAAATGGATGTTTCAAGATGTTGTTGTTGTTATTATTATTATTATTATTGAGGCAGCATCTCACTCTGTCTCCCAGGCTGGAGTGCTGTGGTGCAATCTTGGCTCACTGCAACCTCCACTTCCCAGGCTCCAGCAATCCTGGCACCTCAGCCTCCTGAATAGTTGGGACTGCAGGCATGTGCAACCATGTCTGGATAATTTGTTTTGTAGAGATGGGGTTTCACCATGTTGCCCAGGCTGGTCTCGAACTCCTGAGCTCAAGTGATCTGCCTGTCTCGGCCTCCCAAAGTGCTGGGATTACAGACATGAACCACCATGCCCAGCCAAGACATTATTCTTTTGTAAACATAGTTGCTCTTAGCATATGGTTCTCAACTAATGGGCGTGTGTGTGTGTGTGTGTGTGTGTGTGTGTGTGTGTGTGTGTGAAGTTCTCTCTGGAAAACTTTTCTCTGGGAGAAAATTCTAGATTTCACTGTTTTACATTTCAAAGTTGCCAGTTTGTTAAAAAAATCAGGCTGAGAAGGAACACATTAGGACAAACATGTGACAGACTGTCATTAAAGCAAGCAAGACCAAGGATGGAATTTTACAGACTTTGCAGAGAATTCTTGGATCAACCCATGGACGCGGCGGCTGATTTTAACAGGAGCTGCAAAGAGAGTCTAATCCCTTTCGTTACAAATGCATCTGGGGCCAGAGCCCGATTTCCTGCTGCCCTTGGGGGACTTTTTAATCATTTTTTCCTCCAAGCTTAGAGTATACATCAAATCCCAGGTCCACGCTGACCCCCACTCTGGGCTGGAAGGGCCTGACCTCTCCCAAGAGAGTGGGGGTGGAAGAGAAGCTGGGAAATACAAAGTCATTTGATGGGTGTGACACCGGGCACAGGTTGACCATCAAGCCAGGGAGGGGGCCTTTATGCCCGAAAGTGTCTGAGCCTGTTCCAGGGATGGGGTGAACCACTCCTGTACCCACCCAGGCTTGCCTAGGTGTGCTGTGTGCCGAGGAAGCTTCAGGGAAGAGAGACGGAGGACAGAGAGAGTTTGGATGTCCAGGAGTTGTTCAGTAAAGCGAACGGAAAGCGAATGTTCCAGTCTGGGAAAGTCAAATCACATGAGAGAGGAAAGCCGATTGTCACGGAAGGTTGAGGGCCAGGGCTATAGAAGGGAAAACCCCATGCTCAAAATCCTGGTCAGTGCGTGTCCACCTTAATGAGTGTGTGTCCACCTTCCTCCACTGTGGGGCCAGCGAAGGGCCAGAGCCCCGGCTGGGAGGGGATCCTACACTTGCTTTTTTTTTTTTTTTTTTTTTTTAATTGTGGTAAAATATGCGTAACATAAAATTTGCCATTTTAGCTATTTTTGAGGGTACAATTCAGTGGCATTTACTACATCAAAAATATTGTGCAACCAGGCTGGGCATGGTGGCTCACGCCTGTAACACCAGCCCTTTGGGAGGCCGAGGCAGGCAGGAGGTCAGGAGTTCAAGACCAGCCTGGCCAACGTGGCAAATCCCCATCTCTACTGAAAATACAAAAATTAGCTGGGCGTGGCGGTGCGCACCTATAATCTCAGCTACTCAGGAGGCTGAGGCAAGAGAATTGCTTGAACCCAGGAGGCGGAGGTTGCGGTGAGCTGAGATCACACCACTGCACTCCAGTTTGGGTGATAGAGCGAGACTCCATCTTAAAAAAGAAAAAAAAAGAGAGAGATAAAAAAAATACTGTGTAACCGTCACCACCATCCATCTCCAGAACTCTTCCATCTTCCCAAACTGAAACTGTCCCCATTAAACCCTCACTCTCCATCCCCATGACCCCCAGGCTCTGATAACCAGTATTTCACTTTTTTACTGTCTCTATCAGTTTGACTATTCTAGGTACCTTATATAAGTGGAATCATGCTGTATTTGCCTTTTTTTTTTTTTTTTAAACGGAGTTTTGCTCTTGTTGTCCAAGCTGGAGTGCAGTGGCGTGATCTCAGCTCACTGGAACCTCCGCCTCCCATGTTCAAGCGATTCTCCTGCCTCAGCCTCCTGAGTAGCTGGGATTACAGGAGCGCACCACCACACCTGGCTAATTTTTTTTGATTTTTAGTAGAAACGGGGTTTTGCCATGTTAGCCAGGCTGTTCTTGAACTCCTGACCTCAGGTGATCCGCCTGCCTCAGGCTTCCAAAGCGCATGAGCCACTGTGCCCAGCCTTTTTGTCGTTTTTCTGAGACGGAGTCTCACTCTGTCACCCAGGCTGGAGTGCAGTGGCGCAACGTTGGGTCACTGCAACCTCTGCCTCCTGGGTTCAAGTGATTCTCACGCTTCAGCCTCCCAAGTAGCTGGGATTACAGGTGTGCGCCACCACACTCAGCTAATTTTTTGTATTTTATTAGAGATGGAGTTTCACCATGTTGGCCAGGCTGGTCTCAAACTTCTGACCTCAAGTGATCCACTTACCTTGGCCTCCAAAGTTCTGGGATTACAGGTGTGAGCCACAGCACCTGGCCATATCTGCCTCTTTGTGACTGACTTATTTCCTCCCATCCCCTCCCTCCCTTCCTTCCCTTACTTTCTTTTCTTCTTCTTCTTTTTTTTAAAATTTTTTTGAGACAGGGTTTGCTTTGTCCCCCAGGCTGGAGTGCAGTGGCATGATCTCTGCTCACTGCAACCTCCACCTCCCTGGCTCAAGCAGTCCTCCCACCTCTGCCTCTCTAGTAGCTGGGACTACAGGAACACACCACCACACTTGGCTTTTAAATTTTTTGGTAGAGATGAGGTCTCACTGTATTGCTCAGGCTGGTCTTGAATTCTTGGGCTCAAGTGATCCTCCTACCTCAGCCTCCCAAAGTGCTGGGATTACAGGTGGGAGCCCCTGCGCCCAGCTGTGACTGTCTGATTTCACTGAGCATTATGTCCTCAAGGTTCATCCATGCAGCAGCAGGTGTCAGCATTTTATTTCCTTTTTAGGGCTGCATAATATTTCATTGTGTGGATAGACCACATTTTGTTTATCTATTCATTGGTAGGTGGACTCCTGGGTTACTTCTACCTCTTGGCTATTGTGAATAATGCTGCTATGAACATGGGTGTACAAATATCTGTTCAGGATGGGTACAGTGGCTCATGCCTGTAATCCCAGCACTTTGGGAGGCTGAGGTGGGAGGATTGCTGGAAGCTAGGAGTTTGAGACCAGCCTGGCCAACATAGCAGGTCCCCATCTCTACAAAAAACAAAAAACTTAGCTGGGCATGGTGAGGAATGCCTGTAGTCCCAGCTACTTGAGAGGCTGAGGCAAGAGAATTGCTTTAGCCTGGGAGGCTGAGGCTGCAGTGAGCTATGATCTAGCCACTGCACTCCAGCCTAGGGGACAGAGTGAGACTCCATCTCAAAAAAAAAAGGTTAAAAAAATCCCACAAATATCAGCTGGAATCCCTGCTTTCAATTCTTTGGAGCATCTACCTAGAAGTGGAATTGCTGGATCTACTTTTTTTTTTTTTTTGAGACAGAGTCTTGCTCTGTCACCCAGGTTAGAATGCAATGCCAGGATCTCAGCTCACTGCAACCTCTGTCTCCCAGGTTCAAGAAGCAATTCTCATGCCTCAACCTCCTGAGTAGCCGGGGCTACAGGCGCCCACCACCACGCTTGGCTCATTTTTGTATTTTTAGTAGAGACAGGGTTTTACCATGTTGGCCAGGCTGGTCTCGAACTCCTCACCTCAAGTGATCCACCCAGTTCAGCCTCCCAAAGCGCTGGGATTACAGGCATGAGCCACTGTGCCCGGCCTACTTTTGTTTTTGAAGTGGGTTGGGCTGGGCCTGGGTTGCTCAAATCCCAGTATAGCACCGGCATAGGATATATCACTGTCCTCAGTTCCCAGCACCTGGGTCTCCTCGGCTGTGAAAAGGGACAGTGATAATAGTGGCAATCACAGGGTTGTTGTGAGAGATACTTAAGATTTTGTAGAAACACCCACGCAGGCTGGGCGTGGCGGCTCACATCTGTAATCCCAGCACTTTGGGAGGCCGCGGCGGGAGGATCACTTGAGTGCAGGAGTTCAAGACCAGCCAGGGCAACACAGTGAGATCTTGTCACTACAAAAAATGTATAAATTGGGCGGGCGTGGTGGTGTGCACCTGTAGTCCAAGCTACTCGGGAGGCTGAGGTGGGAGGACTGCTTGAGCCTGGGAGGCAGGAGGTCGAGGCTGCAGTGAGCTGTGATTGCGCCACTGCCTTCTAGCCGGGGCGACAGAATGAGACTCTGTCTTAGGAAAAAAAAAAGAAAAAAAAAGAAAAAGAAATTATGACTTCAAGACCCAAGGAAATTGCCTGTTAATTTTTTAAAATAATCTCTTAAATAAACAATTTAAAAGCGAAACACCCACGTATTGTGCACATTGAACGGTGCCTGGCACCTGCTCAGCTTTGAATCATTTCTGCCATGATGGTGCCATCAAACCCCCAGGGAAGGGGAAGCAGGCGTCCTCACGGCCACCAGGGGGCGCCGCTGCCACGGCTCTGAGTCCCAGCTGGGCCAGGCTGGCATCTCCACTGCCCATCACCTCCCACCATTGTCCCCTCCGTCTTCAGGCTAGGCCTCCACTTTCTCCTCTCACCCACTCTGCTATTACTCCACGCTCCCATCCTTCCTACGTCCTTACTTTCACCCAGGATCAGAAAGTGCCCCACAGTGTCCAGGCCACATCACCTTGTCCCGTGACCTATGTCCCTTCCCTCCCAAGGGAAGCTTCAGCCCATACCTTGCGCCATTTATCCGGCCCAAGGGCTGTCCCTCCGCAAGTAATGACCTTGTCCCTTCTATCTCTGGATGGTTCCTCTGAGGGTCAGGTGAGGTCATGTGTGGGGAAGTCGCTCATAGAGACACACCAGGGTCTGGTGCAACGGCTCACACCAGTAATCCCAACACTTTAGGAGGCCAAGACAGGAGGATCGCTGGAGGCCAGGACTTCAAGACCACCCTGGGAACAATGGCAAGATCCCATCTCCACAAATAACTTAAAAATGAGCTAGGTGTTGAGGCATGAACTTGTAATCCCAGCCACTCAGGAGGCTGAAGTGGGAGGATCGTTCGAGGCCAGGAGTTTGAGGCTGCAGTGAGCTATGCTCGTGCCACTGCACTCCAGCCCGGGTGACAGAATGAGACCCTGTCTCAAAAATAAATAAATAGGCAAATAAAAATTAGCCAGGTGGGGTGACACAAGCCTATAATTCCAGCACTTTGGGAGGTGGAGGCAGGAGGATTGCTCGAGGTCAGGAGTCTGAGACCAGCCTGGGCAACATCTCTATAAAAAAATTCAAAACTGAACCAGATGTGGTGGTGGGCACCTATAGTCCCAGCTACTCAGGAGGCTGAGGCGGGAGGATCACTTAAGGCCCGGAGTTCAAGGCTGCAGTGAGCTATGACTGCACCACTGCACTCCAGCCTAGATCACAGAGTGTAACTGTGTCTCTAAAACAAAACAAGACAAGACAAAACCACAGCCCGGAGGTGGTGGCAGCGTTGGGACAGCTGCAGTGAGCCTCAGGCCAGAGGCCCATGCCTTCCTCAGGAGCTCTGAGGAGTCCTTCCTGGTCAGAACGCACTCTGGGAATTGCACTTTTCCAGCAGGGCTGGTGAGGTGTCCACAGGCTTGAGCAGACCTGGCCCCCGGGAGAGAGGCCTGTGGGCATCGAGGCCAACTCTAAAGGGGTAGCTGCATTTGTAGCCCAGCTCCTGGGCACTTACTAGGCCCGAATGTGGGCTCCGCGTGGCCAGAGAATTGGAAAATGCAGATTGTTTTTTCACAGGAAATCTCCAAATGTTTGAATATTGGCAGTTAGTTACAATTATTTTCAAACTCTTCATGGGCCAGTCAAGGCAATCTACAGCCGGGCTTGGCCTGTGGGCACCATTTTGCAGCCTCTGATGGAAGCTTCTTTTTGTTTTGTTTTTGAGACAGAGTCTCGCTCTGTCGCCCAGGCTGGAGTGGAGTGGTGCAATCTCAGCTCACTGTAAACTCCGCCTCCCGGGTTCACGCCATTCTCCTGCCTCAGCCTCCTGAGTAGCTGGGACTACACGCGCCCATCACCATGCCCGGCTCATTTTTTGCGTTTTTGGTAGAGACGGGGTTACACCGTGTTAGCCAGGATGGGCTTGATCTCCTGACCTCGTGATCCGCCCGCCTAGGCCTCTCAAAGTGCTGGGATAACAGGCGTGGGCCACCACGCCCGGTCGATGGAAGCTTCTTGAAGACACTGGTCAGTGCTAATGGTCAATGCCTTGTAGCACTGACTACAGGGATAACCTGAATTTTAAGCTGCCCAGGTGATCTTTATTTTATTTTTATTGTTAATGTTTTAATTTTTTTTTAGGGGCAGGGTCTTGCTGTGGTGCCCAGGCTGCAGTGCAGTGATGTTATCATAGCTCACTGCAGCCTTGACCTCCTGGGCTCATGCAATCCTCCCGACTCAGCCTCCTGAGTAGCTGGGACCACAGGAACTTGCAAACATGCTAGGCTAATTTTTTAATTTTTGGGGGGTGTGGGTGGGGGGTTGGTTCTCACTGTGTTGCCCAGGCTAGCCTCAAACTCCTGGCCTCAAGCAATCCTCCCTCCTCTGCCTCCCAAAGTGCTGGGATTATAGAGCTGAGTCACTGTGCCTGGCTGAGCCTCACTCCTTCTCATGGAAGACTTTTTGTCCGAGCACTGATAGACACTTGGTAACCCCATTATAGCGTGGGCACTGGGCTCTTATAAACAGGGGGCATCACATTCTCTCCTTGGTCACCAGGATGACATTTCTGGGTGCACACAAGAAATGTCAACTGTGCTGGGTGTGGTGGCTCATGCCTGTAGTCCCAGCTCCTTGGGAGGTTGAGGTGAGGGGATCACTCGATCCCAGGAGTTTGGCATTAATTGGTGACCTCCCAGGAGCAGGGGACCACCAGGTTGCCTAAGGAGAGGTGAACCGGCCCACGTCAGACACGGAGCAGGTCAAAGCTTGCGAGCTGATCAGCAGTGGGATGACACCTGTGAGGAGCCACCGCCCTCCAGCCTGAGCCACACAGTCTCTACTGAAATTCAATTAATACAATTATGCTTTAATATAATATAATAATGTCAACTCGCACAGATTCTTCAACCACCCAGGAAAGGCTGACCTCACACTGCACGTGAATGGCGTGACAGTCCTGTATGCGGGGAGAGAGAGCTTGTCCTCGCAGCCACATTAACAGAAGCCAGAGACTGGGGCCAAGAAGAAAGACCCTGTGGGGTTGGGCTGGAAAGTCCTGGACGCCCAGCTCTTCACACCCACTCAGTGCGTGTGATCACAGCTGTAGGATCTAGAATAGATGCGCTTGGCAGATGGCCTCTGAAGGTGGTGAAATGGGGCTTCACGTGGCCAGCTGACATCTGCATGCAATAAGAAGCCAGGTGCTGCCACCGCCCTCCCCGTTTGTATCCAGGGGGCGGGACTTCTTGTGGAGGTCCCGGTTAGTCTTTACTTCTGACCCCAAGCAGGCAGCTGGATCAAGTTGTCCTGAGAAGGTGATCCATTTCCCTAGTTGGGGGTGTGCAATGCTGAATGCAGCTATCCCAGACACATTTATTCCATATACACCCCCTTCCCAAATTCCATTGAATGAATGAAGTCAGATTCCAACAAGGATGACTACAGCCCAGGGTGAAATAACTCTGGTCTCCCCTCTCTGTAGCTCCCCAAACTCTTTCTTTTATTTTATGTTTTATTTTTTCCTTTTTGAGACGGAGTCTTGCTCTGTTGCCCAGGCTGGAGTGCAGTGGTGTGATCTCGGCTCACTGCAACCTCCGCCTCCCAGGTTCAAGCGATTCTCCTGTCTCAGTCTCCCGGGTAGCTGGGATTACAGGCGTGCACCACCACGCCTGGCTAATTTTTGTATTGTTAGCATAAATGAGGTTTCGCTATATTGGTCTGGTTGGTCTCGAACAACTGACCTCAAGTGATCCACCTGTCTCGGCCTCCCAAAGTACTGGGATTACAGGCATGAGCTACCACACCTGGGCTTTGTTTTTCTTTTGAGACAGGGTTTTGCTCTGTCACCCAGGCTGGAGTGCAGTGGTGCAGTCATAGCTCATTACATCCTCAAAGTCCTGAGTTTAAGCAATCCGCTTGCCTCAGCCTCCCAGTGTGCTGGGATCTCAGGCATGAGCCACCGCACCTGGCCCAAAACCAAGCTTTCATATCCCAAGCACCGACCTTTATCAAGTCTAGCCTAATCCTCTATCGTCTCCTAAGCGTCCCTCATGAGTGATCACTTCTGAGTCCTCCCAGATGGAGAGCTCACCCACTGGGGGCATATTTTTCCCATTGGAAAATAGTGGTTATTGGAAATTTCCTCTTTTTTAGAAGAATAGGATTGGAGGTGCTCTCTGGGGTGTCCTCCTACCAAGCTGGCTACTGAAGGCCTCGTGGTGCTCGGGGAGCACGGGCGACACTCGCCGTTGCTTCAGCTTCATCTTGAGGCCACACAGCGTCTCCGCCACCCAGGTCTCCTCAGGGGCGAGCTCCTTCTCTGGCTCCTTCTCAGATTGGTCTGACCACTCCCTCTTCCTTTTCCAGCAAAGGGACCTGCGTGAGGGTCTGGGATCTACCCCAGGGGCTGAGTAAAGAAACCAGACCACCGTGTAATGCTTCTGCAACTGATCACCTTAGACCCCGACCTCTAACCCCAAACCACTCTCCATCCTCCCCAGCCTTGTAGACTGCCGGCTTCTCCAAGCCATCTTTCTGACTTTGTCCTCTGTCAACCCCACGTGCCGCTCCTTCCCCTCCCCATTCTTCCGTTTCTCTGTCCTCAGAACATTTCCTCATGTCCTTCCCTGGTCCCTGGCTCTCTGAGTCCCTCCGTTTTTTGTTTGTTTGTTTGTTTCGAGACAGAATCTTGCTTTGTCTCCCAGGCTGGAGTGTAGTGGTGCAATCTCAGCTCACTGCGACATCTGTCTCCTGGATTCCAGTTATTCTCCTGCCTCAGCCTCTCTGGTGGCTGGGATTACAGGTGCCTGCAATAATGCCCAGCTCAATTTTGTACTTTCAGTAGAGACAGGGTTTCACCTTGTTGGCCAGGCTGGTCTCAAACTCCTGGCCTCAAGTGATCCTCCTGCCTTGGCCTCCCAAAGTGCTGGGATTACAGGTGTGAGCCACAGAACCCAGCCTGAATTTCTCCAAACTGGAGTGCAATAGAGCGATCTCGGCTCACTGCAACCTCTTCCTCCCAGACTCAAGCGATTTTCCTGTCTCAGCCTCCCGAGTAGCTGGGATTACAGGCGCGCATCATTACCGCCCAGCTAATTTTTGTACTTTTAGTAGAGATGGGGTTTCACCATATTGGCCAGGCTGGTCTTGAACTCCTGACCTCAGGTGATCTGCCTGCCTCGGCCTCCCAAAGTGTTGGGGTTACAGGCGTGAGCTACCATGCCTGGCCCCCTTCCTTTGTCTTAGTCAATCCTATCCCACCTCTTCTTCCTCCAGTCACCTCACCTGATGGTCCCGACACTTCATCATCCCCCACCTCCCAGAGGGGGTACCCTGAGGTGCTCACCTGGGGGCTCTCCTCCTTATGCTCGGCGAGCAGGATGGTCATGATTTTTCCCAAAATCTGTCCCATTCCATGGACAGAGTCTCTGTTCTGCCCAAGGCCTTTTTCTGGACTCTGCTAGGAGCCAGAAGAGTGTGTTATGAATTCTCGAGGCTGGGAGAAGTCAGGAGTGGAGAACAGCTCTGAGAAGATACTGTTGTCCACTTCAGCTCCCAGGCACCCATGGAGTCCAGTCCTTCCAGTCAGGAAGGTTGGAATATCTGATGTCATTGGCCATTCCAACCTGGCAACCAGTTTGAAGAAAAACACATGTAACTGCCAGGCTGATCTCTTGTCCTGGAGATGCTGAGTGAATGGTATCTCCTGCCACTGTCCCGACCTCAGACCACTGTCCATAAGCATCTTCAGGGTCTCCGCATCCCTCTGTTCCCTGTCCCAGCAGAGGCTGTGTCCTCTCCACTCAAAGCCTGAGGCATGGTGGGGTCTCCTCTTCTCTGTACATGCCCATTTCAGAGTCCAGTCTGGTGGGAGAGGGAACAGGGTGGGAAAGAAAACTAGGGTAAGCAGAAACGATGAAACCTTACAAGAGTGAGATGATCATGTACAAGAGATCCCAGGAACCTTGACTTGATGAAAAAGTCACATCAGAGCACTGAATTTGGCAGAGTTTTTCTGCCGAATGTTCACTGACATTCACTGTCCGAGATTCTATACTGGGGATACACATGTCCTCTGCCCTAAGGCATCTTTGAGTCCAAGAGACATTTTGAAGTCTGAAAATCACAGGAATCTGCCCGTGAGCTCATACATATTTCCACTGGTGTCCCCAATTTCAGGGAGTCCATGGATCACCTAAAGCCAGCCCCTCCAGTATGGCTAAGAAACTCTAGTCTATATATCACGTTTTATATTATATGTATTGCTCTGAACTCAGAAATTTCCCTACCATTTATGGATTCTATGAATAAAATATCACATGTACAAAAAGACTAAGTTGAAAAATCTCAGCTGTGCACAGTGGCTCGTGCTTGTAATTCCATCTCTTTGGGTGGCCAAGGGAGGAAGATTGCCTGAGGCCAGCAGTTCAAGACCAGCGTAGGCAACATAGCAAGACCCCATCTCTAAAAAAACAAAACCAAACTAAATTAGCCAGGTGTGGTGGCTGGCACCTGTGTTCCAACAACTTGGGAGACTGAGGTGGCAGGAGGATTGCTTGAGCCCCAGAGTTAGAAGCTGCAGTGAGCTATGATCTTATCACTGCACTCCAGTCTGGGCAACCCAGCATGACTTTGTGTCAAAACAATTTTTAAATAAAATATATAAGAGTTGTATGACATTCAGAGACCACCCAAAGAACCTGTGGGGTCTTGCTCTGTTGCCCAGGCTGGAGTGTAGGGGTGCAATCTCAGCTCACTGCAACCTCTACCTCTCAGGTTTGAGCCATTCTCCTGCCTCCGCCTCCCAAGTGGCTGGGACTACAGGCATGCGCCACCACATCTGGCTAATTTTTAGATTTTTAGTAGAGACAGGTTTCACCATGTGGCCAGGCTGGTCTCGAACTCCTAACCTCAAGTGATCTGACCACTTCAGCCTCCCAGAGTGCTGGGATTACAGATGTGAGCCATCACACCTGGCCAAGGTCTTATAATACAATTTTTGCCAAGACCAATGTCCTGAAGTGTTTTCCCTGTGTTTTCTTCTAGTAATGTCATAGCTTTGGGTCTTACATTTAAGACTTAAATTCATTTTGAGTTTATTTTTGTATATGATGAGAAATAGGGATCAAGTTTCATCCTTCTGTTTATGGATACCCAGTTTTCCTACCATTTATTGAAGAGACTGTCCTTTCCCCAATGAATGTTCTTGGTGCCTTTGTCAAAAATGCATCCACTGGCCAGGCACAGTGGCTCACGCCTATAATCTTATCACTTTGGAATGGTGAAGTAGGTGGACTGCTGGAGCCAGGAGTTTGAGACCAGGCTGGGCACCGTGGTGAAACTCTGTTTCTACAAAAAAATACACACACACGTGTGCACGCGCACACACACACAAACACACACACACACAAATAGCTTGGTGTGATGATGGTACATGCCTGTGGTCCCAGCTACTTGGGAGGCTGAGGTGGGAGAATCACCTGAGCCTGAGGAGGTCAAGGCTACAGAGAGCTGAGACTGTACCACCGCACTCCAGCCTGGGTAACAGAGTGAGATCCCATCTCAAAAAAAAAGACTTCACTGTAGATGTACGGATTTATTTCTGGGTTCTCTGTTCTGTTTCATTGGTCTTTGTATCTGTTTTTATGCCAGTGCCATGAGGCTTTAATTCCTGTAGCTTTGTAGTATATTTTGAAGTCATTTAGTGTGATGCCTTCAGCTTTGTTCTTGCTCAGGACTGCTTTGGCTATTTGGGTTTTTTTGTGGTTCTATATGAATTGTAGGATTGTTTTTGCTATTTCTGTGAAGAATTGGTATTCTGATAGGGATTGCATTGAATCTGTAGATTGCTTTTGGTAGTCTGATCATTTTCACAGTATGAATTCTTGCAATCCATCAGCATAAGGTATCTTTCCGTTTTTCTGTGTGTCCTCTTCAATTTATTTCACCAGTGTTTTATAGTTTCCCTTACAGAGACCTTCTCCTCCTTGGTTAAATTTACTCGTAGGTATTTTTTTATAGCTACTGTAAATGGGATTGCTTTCTCCATTTATTTTTCAGCTAGTTCACTGTCAATATACAGAAGTAATGTTGATTTTTGTCTGTTGATTTTTATATCCTGCAACTTTACTAAATGTATCAGTTCTAAAAGTTTTTTAGAGTCAGGCATGATGGCTCACATCTGTAATCCCAGCACTTTGGGAGGCCGAGGTGGACACATCACAAGGTCAGGAGTTCGAGACCATCCTTGCCAACATGGTAAAACCTCATCTCTACTAAAAATATAATAATTAGCTGGGCATGGTGGCACGTGCTTGTAATCCCAGCTACTCAGGAGGCTGAGGCAGGAGAATCACTTGAACCCAGGAGTCACAGGTTGCAGTGAGCTGAGACTGTGCCATTGCACTCCAGCCTGGGTGACAGAGGGAGACTCCATCTCAAAAAAAAAAAAAAAAAAAGTTTTTTAGTGGAGCTTTTAGGATTTTCTATATATAACACCATGTTGTCTTAAAACAGGGATGATTTGACGGCTCTTCTCTAGTTTGAATTCCCTTTATTTCTTTCTCTTGACTAACTGCTCCGTCTAGGACTATGGACCTCCGTCTAGTACTATTGAATAAGAGTGGTGAGGGTGGGCATTTATATGTTGTCCCAGTTCCAAGAGAAGAAACTTTAAGCTTTTCCCTATTCAGTGTGATGTTAGCTGTGGATTTGTTACATGTGGCCTTTATTGAGTTGACATACATTCCTTCTATGCCTACTTTTTTCAGAGTTTTGTCATAAAGCAATGTTGAATTTCCTCAAATGCTTTCTCCTCATCTCTTGAGATGATTACGTGGTTTTTGTCCTTTGTTCAGTTGATGGGATGCATCACATTTATTGATTTGCAAATGTTGAACCATCCTTGTATCTCTGGGATAAATCCCACTTGATCATGGTGAAGAATCTTTTTAATGTGCTGCTGGATTTGGTTTGCTAGTATTTTGTTAAGGATCTTTGCATCTATGTTCATCAGGGATACTGGTCTGTAGTTTTCTTTCTGTGTTGTGTTCTTGTCTGGTTTTCATATTAGGGTAATGCTGGCCTTGTAGAAAGACTTTGGAGGAATCCCTTCCCCTTTAATTTTCTGGAAGAGTCTGAGAAGAATTTGCATTGGTGCTTCTTTAAATATCTGGTAGAATTCAGCGGTGAATCTGTGGTTCTTCTTTGACAGTTTTTTGTTTTTTTTTTTTTTTTTTTTTTTTTTTTTTTTTAGTTTCTTTCTGCGCAGGCTGGAGTGCATTTGCATGATCTTGGCTCACTGCAAGCTCCACCTCCCAGGTTCAAGTGATTCTCCTACCTCAGCCTCCCGAATAGCTGGGATTATAGGTGCGTGCCACCACGTCTAATTTTGTTTTGTTTTTTTTGTTTTGTTTTGTTTCTTTGTTTTTTGAGACAGAGTCTCGCTTTGTCGCCCGGACTGGAGTGCAGTGGTGCAACTTCAGTGGTGATTTCCGAGATTTTGGTGCACCTGTCATCCAAGCAGCCTACACTGTACCCAATGTGTAGTCTTTTATCCACTCCCATCCCAATCTTGCCTCCGAGTCCCCAGAGTCCATTGTATTTTTTTTTTTTTTTTTTTTTTGAGACAGAGTCTCGCTCTGTCGCCAGGCTGGAGTGCAGTGGCGCGAACTCGGCTCACTGTAACCTCCACCTCCAGGGTTCAAGCGATTCTCCTGCTTCAGCCTCCAGAGTAGCTGGGATTACAGGCGCCTGCCACACTGCCCGGCTAATTTTTTGTACTTTTAGTAGAGCTGAGCTTTCACCATATTGGCCAGGCTGGTCTTGAACTCCTGACCTCAGGTGATCCACCCGCCTCAGTGTCCCAAAGTGGTGGGATTACAGGCATGAGCCACCACGCCAGGTTGACCATGCTTTTCTTAAGCCACCAAAGTGGTAGAATGTCATCCCGATATGGGACCTCTGGCTAGGGGTGCGTCGGGTTTCGATTGAGGGCTGTCTCCCTGGGGACGTCCTTCCTAGAGGCTCGGCGACCTCGTGCTGTGACTCTGTGATGACCCCGCGGCCTCTTCACCCGTGCAGCTTCTCCCTCGTGTGGATCCGGTGATGGCGGATGAGGTTCGCCTTCTGGGAGAAGGTCTTCCCGCAGTCGGAGCACTGGTAGTTTCCCCCCATGTGGGTCCGCCTGTGCGGCAGGAGGCAGGGGTTCTGGGAGAAGGTCTTTCCGCAGTCGGAGCACTGGTACGGTTTCCTCCCCATGTGGGTCCGCCTGTGCGGCAGGAGGCAGGAGTTCTAGGAGGAGGCGTTCGCGCACTCGGCGCAGCCATGGGGCTTCCCCTGGTGTGAGTCCTCCGATGCAGGATGAGGTAGGACTTCTGGAAAAAGGCCTTTCCGCAGCCGCCGCAGCCGTACCGCTTCTCCCCAGTGTGGATTCTGGCGTGGATGAGGAGACACGATTTCCGGGAGAAGGACCGCCCGCATTCCCTGTAGCCGTAGGGCTTCTCCCCTGTGTGGATTCTGGCGTGGATGAGGAGGCACGATTTCCGGGAGAAGGACGGCCCGCATTCCCTGCAGCCGTAGGGCTTCTCCCCCGTGTGGATTCTGGCGTGGATGAGGAGACACGATTTCCGGGAGAAGGACGGCCCGCATTCCCTGTAGCCTTAGGGCTTCTCCCCTGTGTGGATTCTGGCGTGGATGAGGAGGCAGATTTCCGGGAGAAGGACCGCCCGCATTCCCTGCAGCCGTAGGTCTTCACCCCCGTGTGGGAGCGACGGTGCTCGATGAGGCGCGACTTGTGGGAGAAGGTTTTCTCGCACTCGGAACACCTGTAAGGCTTTGCTCCCGCGTGAACTGTCCCCGGGACACAGAGGCCTGCCCTCTGGAAGATTGTTTTACCCCTTCTGCCGTCTCTACCGGGTTTCTCCTTTGTTTGAGTCCCTGTTTGTCGGGGCAAACTTTCTCCCTGGAACCACGCCCCCGTTCACTGCACGCAAAGGATTTCTCCCCCGTGTGGACCCCGTGATGCACCATGAGGGCCGATCTGCAGGAGAAGGCTTTCCCACACTTGGTGCATGCGTGGGGTTTCTCACTACTGGCTCCTTGAGCTGCAGGAAATCCCTCGTCACAGCTTAAAGCACTTCCACACTGGTGACGTCCGCGTGCATTCGCTCCTAAAGGTGGAGTTTCAACTTTCGAATAGAGGAACAAGTTTCCACCGCCGTCGCACTCAAATCTCCTCGTCGCCAGGTAGGCGTTAGGAGTGAAGTCCAGGTTACACATCAGACTCTTTCCACACAAGTCACCTGTGTGGACCTGCTGTTTCGATGGAACGAGGTTTGGGCTCTGATGGAGTTTTTTTCCTAGTTCATTACATTCATGAAGCTCATTTCGGGTCCAGTCTTTCTTGTCTAGGAACGTATGGCTCAAATGTTGGTCTTGGTGTTTCTGTTGGCTATCTGGCTGGGTAAAAACTTGCCAAACTTCTAGAAAAAAATAACACAAACTTTTTTTTTTTTTTTAGACGGAGTCTCACTCGGTTGCCCAGGCTGGAGTGTACTGGCGTGATCTTGGCTCACTGCAACTTCTGCCTCCCAGGTTCAAGTGATTCTCCTGCCTCAGCTTCCAGAGAAGCTGGGATTACAGGTGTCGGCCACCATGCCCAGTTAATTTTTGTATTTTTAGTGGAGACAGGGTTTTACCATGTTGGCCAGGCTGGTCTTGAACTCCTGACCTCAGGTGATCTGCTGGCTTCGGCCTCCCAAAATGCAGGGATTACAGGCGTGAGCCACCATGCCTGGCCATAAATTTGTTAATCTTGGAGTATTGTATCACAAAAGTATTGAGGAAAAGCTTGAAGGGAGGATTCATTTTGTGGTTTCAAGTCTAATTGCCTGTAATCGGAGCTGCTCAGGAAGCTGAGGTGGGAAGATTGTTTGAGCCTGGCAGGTTGAAGCTGTAGTGAGCCATGATCACACCGCTGCACTCCAGCCTGGGTGATGGAGGGAAACTCTGTCCCAGAAAGTAGTAAAACCAAGTGCCCGGTCCCTCCCTTGAGGCCCAGGTTACACGAGGCCTTCACTATCCACACTTCCTATGTTCTCCTGACCTATGCTCCTTTTCATTCCGTATACCAACTGGATTTTCTCAAAGCATGAGGTCCTTTTTGTTGTTGTTGAGATGGAGCCTCACTCTGTCGCCAGGCTGGAGTGCAGTGGTGCAATCTCAGCTCACTGCAACCTCAGCCTCCTGGGTTCAGGCGATTCTCCTGCCTCAGCCTCCCAAGTAGCTGGGATTACAGGCACCCGCCACCATGCCTGGCTAATTTTTTGTATTTTTAGTAGAGACAGGGTTTCACCGTGTTGGTTAGGCTGGTCTTGAACTCCTGGCCTCAGGTGATCCACCCACCTCGACATTCCAAAGTGCTAGGATCACAGGCGTGAGCCACCACGAGGTCTTTATTGTTAAAGGAATTTTCTTAGAGCTAGCAGCATTTTCTGCAGTGACTTATCCTCACATGGACCTAAGGATCTTTATGATGTCCAATAGAAGAATACTAGAGTCCACACAAGCCATCCTGGCCTCAGAGTTAGACTCCCTGCTGTCTCCTGATGCCTGTATTACCACTTTGTTTTTGTTTTGGGGACAGGGTCTCACTCCGTCATGCAGGCTGGAGAATGGAGGTGCAATCATGGCTCACTGCGGCCTCAAACTCCCTTGCTCCAGCGATCCTCCCACCTCAGCCTCCCAAGTAGCTGGGACTACAGGTGCATGCCACCATGTCCAGCTAGTTTTTAAAACTGTTTTTGTAGCTATGGGGGTCTCACTATGTTGCCCAGGCTTGTCTTGAGCTTCTGGCCTCAGGCGATCCTCCTGTCTTGGCCTCCCAATTAGCTGGGATTATAAAAATTAGCCAGGCACGGTGGCTCATGCCTAGTTTCTTTTTTTGTAGAGATGTAGTTTTGCTATGTTACCGGGCTAGTCTCGAACTCCTGGCCTCAAGCAATTCTTTTGCCTCAGCCTCTCCAAATGCTGAGATTACAGGCATGAGCCACCACACCTGGTGTATCTTCATTTACATTTTAAACCAAAGACACTACCTGCTGCCTCACCTCTGAGGCTCATGTCCGACTCAAGGGAGTCACTCCTCTGTTTAGAAGTTCCCGGCTGTGTGCAGTGGCTCACGCCTGTAATCCCAGCACTTTGGGAAGCCAAGGTGGGCAGATCACCTGGGGTCAAGAGTCTAAGACTCAACCTGGTCAACATGGTGAAACCCCATCTCTACTAAAAATACAAAATTAGCCAGGCATGGTGGCACATGCCTATAATCCCAGTTACTTGGGCGACTAAGGCAGGAGGACTGCTTGATCCTGGGAGGCAGAGGTTGCAGTGACCCAAGACTGTACCACTGCACTCCAGCCTGGGTGACAGAGAAAGACTCGCTCTCAAAAAAAAAAAGTTCATGGCCAGGTGCAGGGGCTCACGCCTGTAATCCCAGCACTTTGGGAGGCCGAGGCAGGCGGATCATCTGAGGTCGGGAGTTCAAGACCAGCCTGACCAACATAGAGAAACCCCATCTCTACTAAAAATAAAAAAAATTAGTCAGGCATGGTGGCACATGCCTGTAATGCCAGCTACTAGGGAGGCTGAGGCAGGAGAATCACTTGAACCTGGGAGGCGGAGGTTGTGGTGAGCTGAGATCGCACCATTGCACTCCAGCCTGGGCAACAAGAGCAAAATTCCGTCTCAGAAAAAAAAAAAGAAAAAAATTCCTGAGCTGAACTGCTGAATTTCTGAGAGGTGAAGACCACCTGTTCATCTCCATCAGATTTCTAGCGTGAGACCCAGCCAAGGGTATTTTTAAAGTTCCCAAGTAATTTCGGTGTGGATCATCAATTAATTAGCAGTGTCCTGAACAAATGTTTGACAAAGAATCCTTGTCCTGATCCAAAGAGTGATTAAAGGAGTGTCCCCCAGAGCTTCTTGAAGAAACATGGACAAATGAAATAACAGCTCTTCTCCCCGTGGAGTTATACTGAGTACAGCCCATTAGGCAGAATGGAGCCATATTACACGGTCTTGAAAGAAGAATGTAAAAGTCATATAAAAGGTCATATACCAGGCTGGACAGTAGAGTAACCAGATGCATGAAGTAGACAAAGCTGACATTAACCTCTAAGATCGGCCAGGCACAGTGACTCACACTTGTAATCCCAGAACTTTAAGAGGCCGGGGTGGGAGGATCGCTTGAGCCCAGGAGTTCAACACAATCCTGGGCAACATCATGAGACCCCATCTCTACTAAAAAACATGGAAGATAAGCCAAGTTTCTTTCTTTCTTTCTTTCTTTCTTTTTTTTTTTAAAGAGACAGGGTCTCGCCCAGGCTGAAGTGCAGTGGTGTGATCATAGTTCACTGCAACATCGACCTCCTAGACTCAAGCAATCCTCCAGCCTCAGCCTCCCAAAGTGCTGGGACTACAGGTGACAGCTGCCATGACTGGAAGGTTTAATTATTTCTGATTCCATTACTGGTGCTAGCTGATCTTTGATTTTTGTTTTTCTGAGATGGGGTCAAGCTCTGTTGCCCAGGCTGGAGGATCCACAGCTCACTGTAGCCTCAACCTCCTGGGCTCAAGTGAACCTCCCTCCTCAGCCCCCGATTAGATGAGACTACAGGCGCATGCCACCATACCCGGCTAATTTTGTGTTCTTAGTAGAAACGGGATTTCACCATGTTGGCTAGGCTGGTCTCGAAGTCCTAACCTCATGTGATCTGCCTGCCTTAGCCTCTCCAAGTGCTGGGATTACAGGCGTGAGCCACCATGCCTGGCCCCTGAATGAGCGTTTAATAGAAAAGATGCTGCCAACTCCAAATAACCCAGCCCCTTCGTTTTTTACAGCAGAAACTTGGTGATCAGCATGAACCAATGCCACGCGAAGGTGAGCTGGGAGGGAGACAGCAGTGATTTAAAGTCATCAAGTTGGCCAGGCGCAGGGGCTTATGCCTGTCATCCCAGCACTTTAGGAGGCTGAGGTGGGCGGATCACGAGGTCAGGAGATCAAGACCATCCTGGCCAACATGGTGAAATGGCATCTCTACTAAAAATACAAAACTTAGCCAGGTGTGGTGGTGCGCACCTGTAGTCCCAGCTACTCGGGAGGCGGAGGTTGCAATGAGCCAAGATCGCGCCACTACACTCCAGTCTGGGTGACAAAGTGAGACTCCATCTCAAAAATAAATAAAGTCATTAAGTACACTAAAGGACAGGAATAGCTTTCACCAGTTTGTGGGTGTGAAGAAGAGAATGGGGACTAAATTATACGTGTAGCAAATATGTTTTTAAGGCATTTCACAGTGAAAGAAAAAGATGAAAAGAACAACAAATGGCACAAAGTAATAGCTGTTTTAACAAAGGGCAGATGAATGAATCTCTGAACACAGGAGAAAGCCTGTTTTATAACCACAGGGAAAATACGGAAGATTCTACAGGAAGACTTAGCAATCGAGGTCTTAGTGGGGACAGCAGAGCAGAATCAAAGGACAAATGAAAATAGACGGTCAGGCATATGGCTCATGCCTGTAGTTCCACCTACTTGGGAGGCTAAGGCAGGAGGATCGTGTGAGCCCAGGAGTTTGAGACCATCCTGGACAATATAGGGAGAACCTATCTCTACAAAAATGAAAAAAAAAAAAAAAGGGCTCAGTGTGATGGCATGTGTCTGAAGTAGCAGCTACTCAGGAGGCTGAAGTAAGAGGATCGCTTGAGTCCGGGAGTTGGACGCTGCAGTGAGCTACAATCACTCCATTGCATTCCAGTCTGGGTGACAAAGCAAGACCCTCTCTCAAAACAAGAAAAAAGAAGGCCAGGAGCGGTGGCTCATGCCTGTAATCCCAGCACCTTGGGAGACAGAGGTGGGAGGGTCACCTGAGGTCAGAGGTTCAAGACCAGCCTGGCCAACATAGTGAAACCCCATCTCCACTTAAAAAAAAAAAAATTAGCTGAGCATGGTGGTGGTGCGTGCTTGTAATCCCAGCTACTCAGGAGGCTGAAGCAGGAGAACAGCTTGAACCTGGGAGGCGGAGATTGCAGTGAGCCAAGACTGTACCACTGTACTCCAGCCTGGGCAACAGCCAGACACTCTCAAAAAAAGAAAAAAAAATAGAATGCGCCTTTCTCTAAAATCCAAGGACAGGAAAGGAATCGTGTAGTGATGTGTGCAGGTGGCAGGATCACTGAGGCATCTCAGGGTTTAGGGCCAAATGTCCACAGCTGCTTGCAAAGATGCCAGGCTTTTTGTTGTTGTTGTTGTTGTTGCGATGAGTCTCGCTCTGTCACCAGGCTGGAGCACAGTGGCGCAATCTTGGCTAACTGCAACCTCTGCTTCCCAGGTTCAAGCGATTCTCCTGTCTCAGCCTCCCGAGTAGCTGGGACTACAGATGCGTGCCACCACACCCGGCTAATTTTTAGTAGAGACGGGGTTTCACTGTGTTAGCCAGGATGGTCTCGATCTCCTAACCTCATGATCCGCCCGTCTTGGCCTCCCAAAGTGCTGGGATTACAGGCGTGAGCCACCGCGCCCAGCCAAGATCCCAGGCTTTTAAGCCCAGTTGCCTGAAACAAGAGGACATCCGGCAGGGTGCCATGGCTCACGCCAGTAATCCCAGCACTTTGGGAGGCCAAGGCAGGTGGATCACCTGAGGTCAGGAGTTTGAAACCAGCCTGACCAACATGGTGAAACCCCGTCTCTACTAAAATTACAAAATTAACCAGGCATGGTGGCACGCGCCTGTAATCCCTGCTACTCAGGAGGCTGAAGCAGGAGAATGGTTTGAACCTGGAAGGCAGAGATTGCAGTGAGCTGAGATTACACCACTGCACTCCAGCCTGGGTGACTAAGACTCCATCTCAAAAAAAAAACAAAAAAACAAAAAAACAAAAAAAACAAAAAAACACGAGAACATCCATAAGTTCTCCTTTGTAGAATTCCAGGAGCCTCATCCCGTGGCCCCCTGCAGGCCACCCACTCACCTAGGAAGCTCCATGTCCATATCTCTTCCTCCTCCATCCATGGCTCCTTCCCCTGCTCCAAACTGGAGATCACAGCTGGTTTGCTGACTTGACACCCTGTTCGGGAGAAACAGTTAAAGGATTTGTGCTGAGCCAGCTGGGCCTTCCAAGCAAGCAGACAGTTCAGCTTGCAAAACAAACGGTGGCGTCTCAGCCAGAGAAGAGCTGTTTCACTTGGCTGGTAACTTCACAAGGACCCCAAATGGGATCGAGACTCTTTGACCACTGAAACCCAAGGCCAAGCACTTTTATTTTTGACACAGGGTCTTGCTCTGTTGCCCAGGCTGGAGTGCAATGGCACAATCACAGTTCACTGCAGCCTCAACCTCCTGCACTCAAATGATCCTCCCGTCTCAGCCTCCCAAATAGCTGGGACTACAGGCATGCATCACCACCCTCAACTAATTTAATTTTTTTTTGTAGAGATGGGGTTTTGCTCTGTTGCCCAGGCTAGTGTTGAACTCGGACCTCAAGTGATCCTTCCATTTGAGACTCACAAGTATCTGGGACTGCAGGCACATGCCACCATGCCTGGCTCATTTTTTAATTTGTATATATCGGGTCTTGCACCTGTGGCTCAAGCAATCCTCCCACCTCGGCTTCCTGAAATGCTAGGATCACAGGCATGAGCCACCATGCCCAGCCTAGCACTTTTAGTGTGTGAGCAGTTCCCCAGTTTTATACAACTAAGAAAAAGAGTTCATGTAACCCGAGGACCACGGGGAAGTCCTCCTCACCCAGAGAGAGCAGGTGGCTGTAGTTCTCCAGCATCACATCCGGTACAGGGTCCTCCACTCCAGGTCCAGCTGCTGCCACTCTTTCCAGGTGAAGCCCACAGCCACGTCTCCGAATGACAGTGACCCCTGGGACAGCACATGGCTGATGAATGTGGAGTGGCTGGCACTGGGTACCATGGCAAAGGCGTAGAGGAGATTGCTCTTACCACCTTCTGAGGTCAGCTCTCCCCATGTTAGGTTAGGTAGGAAGCTGAGCACGCCCCTAACTTTGTACTACACTTTGTGGAAGAGAAAACAAAAAAATCATTAGAAAAAATATCTCGGCCGGGTGCAGTGGCTCACGCCTGTCATCCCAGTACTTTGTGGGGCTGAGACGGGCAGATTGCTTGAGGTTAGGAGTTTCAGACCAGCCTGGCCAACATGGTGAAACCCCGTCTCTACAAA
This sequence comes from Macaca nemestrina, assembly GCF_043159975.1. Taxonomy (NCBI): domain Eukaryota; kingdom Metazoa; phylum Chordata; class Mammalia; order Primates; family Cercopithecidae; genus Macaca; species Macaca nemestrina. The sequence continues at coordinate 150,167,317 of NC_092128.1, forward strand.
AAACAGATTAGCTGGACGTGCTGGTGGGTGCCTGTAATCCCACCTACTAGGGAAGTTCAGGCAGGAGAATTGCTTCAACCCAGGAGGCGTAGGTTGCAGTGAGCTGAGATCCTGCCCTTGCACTCCAGGCTGTACAACAGAGTAAGACTCCATCTCAAAAAAAAAAAAAAAAAAAAAAAAAAATCTCACCACTGGATCTCTTCATTCCTACTGGATCTCTTCATTCCTTCAACAATCAAGCACCTTTCAAGGACCTGGCACGCTGCCGGTGTTCTACCAGGTGCTTGGGGTCAAGGGCTAAACACAAAATCGTTCCTGTTCTACAGGTGCTTAGAAGTGTTGCTGCAGATGAACACATGAAGAGAGCTGTACCGTAAGACTACGCTGTAGGCGGTGGTAGACATGTGGTTACATACAGAATGGACACGAGGAAGACAGCAGCCAGATCCAACGTACTGTCAAGTGAAGCTTCCTAGGAGGTCACAGGCGAGCAGAATCACGAAAGATAAACAGAGTGATCTGAGGTCTGAAGGATATTCCTAGCAAGAGGCCTGGCATGGGCAAAGGAGGCACGGAAAAGTCTGGTAGGAGCCACAAAGAGAATGAAAATGCAGGGCGTAAGGTGTGTGCGGGAGAGGGAGAGAGCGTGTGTAGAAGTGCCTGTTTTTTTTCCCCCCTGTAGGAAATGGGGACTTGCATCTCACGGTATTTAAGGAGGGGAACTACAGATGATCTGATGTGGAAAAAAGGTGGGAGGTGCCAGACGGGAGGATAGCAGGAGCTAAATTAGCGCACGATTCTAATCCTCAATGTAAGCTATGCTCAAAATTAAAACAGCAAGAGAAATGCAGAGAAGGGATTCCACAGATGCAGAACAGGGCTTGGCCACCTTCACCCCTCCCATCCCCTCTCTATGAATTAAAGACCCCCATTTAAACATTTTTAATTTATACCTATTAGAAGAAAATATGATGGTATATATAATACACATAATATATAGATATTATCTATTATATCTATATATTATATATAGACATATAGAGATAGAGAGTTTTGTTTTTTTTTTTTTTTTTTTTTGGAGGGTGTTTCGCTCTTGTCACCCAGGCTGGAGTGCAGTGGCGCAATCTTGGCTCACCGCAACCTCTGCCTCCCGGGTTCAAGCGATTCTCCTGCCTCAGCCTCCTGAGTAGCTGGGATTACAGGCATGCACCACTACGCCTGGCTAATTTTGTATTTTTAGTAGAGACAGGGTTTCTCCACGTTGGTCAGGCTGGTCTCGAACTCCTGACCTCAGGTAATCTGCCCGCCTCAGCCTCCCAAAGTGCTGGGATTACAGGTGTGAGCCACTGCCCCTGGTCTTAGATCTTTTTGAGACAGAGTCTCTCTCTGTCCAGGCTGGAGTGCAGTGGTGCAATCTTGACTCACCACAACCTCCGCCTCCTGGGTTCAAGCGATTCTCCTGCCTCAGCCTCCTGAGTAGCTGGGATTACAGGCATGTGCCACCACACCCAGCTAATTTTATTTAAATTTTTTGTAGAGGTGGGGTCTCACTATGTTGTTTAATGAATTTTAGTTTAGATAATTTGAGGCCGGGCAGGTTGGCTCACATCTGTAATTCCAGCACTTTGGGAAGCCGAGGCAGGTGGATCACTTGAGGGCAAGAGTTCAAGACCAGCCTGGCCAACATGGTAAAACCCCATCTCTACTAAAAATACAAAAGAATTAGCTGGGCATGGTGCCGGGCACCTGTAATCCCAGCTACTCAGGAGGCAGGAGAAACACTTGAACCCGGGAGGCAGAGCTTGCAGTGAGCCGAGATCGCGCCACTGCATTCCAGCCTGGACGACAGAGCAAGAGTCTGTCTCAAAAAAAAAAAAAAAAAAAAAAAGTGAGGGTTGGGGTGCTTTTGTCACTATGGTGGAGCTCAAGGGGGGATGCTGGGTAGAAAGGGCTGCAGTGGGCACCCCGGACACATGCTGCTGGGGTGGTGAGGGATGCTCATAGGCAAATGGGTGACCCAAAGTGTCCCCAACGGTGGGACAAGCATGTGCAGAGGAGGGTCAGGAAGCAGGGCACAGCCCGGGGGCAGCAGCAGGGACCGGGAGCTACGTGGGAGGGGGAGAGGCAATCCACAAAGAAGCCCAGATCTCCAATCACCCTAAGGAGCCTGGGTTCTTTTCCACACTCCGATCTCTAGAAAACTTATCACCAAGGGCTAAAGGCTGCTGAAGCCAATGACTTTCTTTTTTTGGGGGGGGCATGGGGGTCTCACTGTGTTGCCCAGGCTGGAGTGCAGTGGTGCAGTATCGGCTCACTGCAACCTCTGCTTCCTGGGTTCAAGTGATTCTCCTGCCTCAGCCGCCCAAGTAACTGGGATTACAGGCACACACCCAGCTAATTTATGCATTTTTAGTAGAGACAGGGTTTCGCCATAAGGCCAGGCTGGTCTTGAACTCCTGACCTCAGGTGGTCTGCCCACCTCAGCCTCCCAAAGTGCTGGGATTACAGGCATGAGCTATCATGCCTGGCATCTATGTAGTATATGTACATGTACATACATATAAATATAGAGTTAATGTAGTTTACATACACATCTAGTATATATAGACACAATGTCTAGTTTTATACATATACAATGTCTACATAGTTAATACATGTCTTTGTAATTTCTATGTAATTTATTCATATACAATTTCTATATAAATATATAATTGCCATGTAAATATGTAATTTCTATAGATATGCCTCTCATGGGTTTATTCATGAAATAACATATGAAAAGCACAGAGACTACAAAAGTGCTGGACAGACAGCGTTGAAACGGCACATTGTCATCTTTAGTGCCCAGATTGCCCTAACAGGGAGTCATTTCCAGTGGCACATGGCTTCCTACAAAACAGTGGCTTCTGTCCGGGCGCAGTGGCTCCCTCCTGTAATCCCAGCACTTTGGGAGGCCGAGGCGGGCAGATCACAAGGTCAGGAGATCGAGACCAGCCTGGCTAACATGGTGAAATTCCGTCTCTACTAAAAATACAAAAAAATTAGCTGGGAGTGGTGGCGGGTGCCTGTAGTCCCAGCTACTCAGGAGGCTGAAGTAGGAGAATGGCGTGAACCCGGGAGGTGGAGGTTGCAGTGAGCTGAGATTGCGCCACTGCACTCCAGCCTGAGTGACAGAGTGAGACTCCACCTCAAAAAAAAAAAAAAAAAAAAAATAGTGCTTCCAAGGAAGACAGCAAGTGAAACGTCCAGCTTCACAGACAGGGCAGGTGTGGCTCGCCACCTTGTTCTAGCCTCTTCTACTGCTCTGAGACATTTCTGGTGTGAAACACCCAGACATCCCTGGCTTCACAAAGCACAAAGAAACCCAGGCTCTGTGAGCATTTTCCTTCCTGGAGTGGACAGTGGTAAACTTCACGAGGCCTCATCTTCCTCTGGGACCAACCCCTTCCTGCCCTGTGCACAGCTGCCCGGACAGAGGGCCTAATACACCTGAGCCAGGCTGGACCAATGGAATCCTCCCCAGAGAGCTTTCAGACTGGATCAGTGAAAGGAGGTTCAGTCCCTCACCGCGGCAGAACTTGCAGCTGTCAGGAGACGAGCTGTGGCTACGCTATTTCTGGCCACATTGACAAAGTCAGCCTGAGAAGAAAGTCACAGAAGCAGAGAACAGGGAACAAGAAAGATTCCTGGCGATACCTGGGTTGCCAGATGCCTCTGGAGCCCGACTGCACACCTGCTCTTCCCAAGGCTTGTGTGCTGCCTTATAGATTTTTTTTTTTTGAGACAGGCTCTCCGTCTGTCACCCGGGCTGGAGTCCAAAGGCATGATCACAGCTCATTGCAGCCTCGACCTCCTAAGCTCAAGTGATCCTCCCACCTTAGCCTCCCGTGCAGCTGCAAATACAGGCATGTGCCACCACGCCTGGCTAACTTTTGTATTTTTTGTAGAGACGGGGTCTTGCCACATTACCCAGGCTGTTCTTGAACTCCTGGCCTCAAGCAATCCTCCTGCCTCAGCTTCCCAAAGTTCTAGAATTACTTTTTGTTTTTTAAATCCTAACCTACTTCTAGTTGGATTTCTGGCTCTTACAACTTCAAGATTAGAACTTGAATTAGAACTTCTGACCAGTGCACTCCACACTCACACATTCCTAGAACCCGGGGTGAAGAGCGGAAGAAGGAGAAAGCTTCCAGACTGATGGAAAACACTGATGTCACTTACATGCAAAGAGAGCTAGCAGCCAAGGGGGCGGATCACCTGAGGTCAGGAGTTCGAGACCAGCCTGGCTAATACGATGAAACTCCATCTCTAAAAATACAAAAATTAGCTGGGCGTGGTGGTCCATGCCTATATTCCCAGCTACTCGGGAGGCTGAGACAGGAGAATCACTTGAACCCAGGAAGGGGAGGTTGCAGTGAGCCAAGATCGTGCTACTGCACTCCAGCCTGGGTGACAGAGCAAGACTCCGAATCTCAAAAAAAAAATTTTTTTAATTTAAAAAATAAAAACCATCATGGCAAGCAATTTCAGACGAGATCAGGCACATTCCGGGTGGTGTGGCGGTAGACATGGCAGGTCATTTCAAGAACACGCAGTTCGTTCATTCGTTCCTCTAGGTAATGCAGTGTTACATCCAGGTCACTTGGCGCCACACAAGGCTGTCTCTGTAGGCCTGAGTGTTCTGCATCCTCAAACTAAACCAACAGAACCACAGACGGCAGCTTTGGCATAATACCTGCTGTTTACACAGAGGGGAAGAAAACTCGCAGGAGATTTGTTGTGGTGTTTCTTTCAAGGTGGTTGTTATTGAGGAATGGGTCTGCTATATCTCGCATACAAAGATCAAATATATCTTTAAATGCCCGAAAGAGCTGTATTTCCCCTGAGAAGTAGACACAGTTGTCTAAAACAGACAACACAAGTCGTATATTAGATGTACTCTGCTGCCTTTTTTTTTTTTTTTTTTTTTTTTTGAGACAGAGTCTCGCTGTCGCCCAGGCTGGAGTATAGTGGCGCAATCTCGACTCACTGCAACCTCCGCCTCCCAGGTTCACGCCATTCTCCTGCCTCAGCCTCCTGAGTAGCTGGGACTACAGGTGCCCGCCACGCCCGGCTAATTTTTTGTATTTTTAGTAGAGACGGGGTTTTGCAGTGTTAACCAGGATGGTCTTGATCTCCTGACCTCGTGATCTGCCTGCCTTGGCCTCCCAAAGTGCTGGGATTACAGGTGTGAGCCACTGCGCCTGGCCCTCTGCCTGCCTTTTTAAAGTGACAGGAATGTCAGATATAAATTTACAAGCATCAGGCTGGGCGCGATTGCGCAATGGCGCAATCTCAGCTCACTGCAACCTCTACCTCCTGGGTTCAAGCAATTCCCCTGCCTCAGCCTCCCGAGTAGCTGGGATTACAGGCACCTGCCACCACACCTGTCTAATTTTGTATTTTTATTTTTATTTGTTTTTATTTATTTATTTTTTTGAGACAGAGTCTCACTCTGTTGCCCAGGCTGGAGCGCAGTGGCGTAACCTCAGCTCACTGCAAGCTCTGCCTCCTGGGTTCATGCCATTCTCCTGCCTGAGCCTCCCAAGTAGCTGGGACTAGAGGCGCCCGCCACCACGCCCAGCTAGCTTTTTGTATTTTTAGTAGAGACGGGGTTTCACCGTAGCCAGGATGGTCTCCATCTCCTGACCTCATCATCCGCCCGCCTCGGCCTCCCAAAGTGCTGGGATTATAGGTGTGAGTCACCGCACCGGGCCATAGTTTTGTGTATTTAGTAGAGACAGGGTTTCACCACGTTGGCCAGGCTAGTCTCGAACTCCTGACCTCAGGTGATCTGCTCACTTTGGCCTCTCACAGTGCTGGGATTACCAGTGTGAGCCACCACGCCCAGCCTTTATTAGTCATGTTCTTATCAGCATCCGAAATCCCTGCTGAAAAAGCGCAGTAGAAAGACATGCTACACTCACCTGGGCCGTGGTTCTTCTTTGCTGTTGTGGGAAAGCAGACACCTGTGAAGGCAGACGTCGGGATGGGGAGAGAGGATGTGAGAGGCCACGCTTGTCCAGGGGCTTCTGATCAACTGCTGGGACCACCCCCCACCCCACCCATTGCGGGCACATGTGGGAGAAAACCTTCTCTGAAGGGTCCCCATTATCAGAGCAAAGCCCTCACCTTGGAAATGTCACAGGGACTCACTCTTGTGAGGCCTGACTTGGATTTTTGTTTTGTTTTTTGAGATGGGGTTTCACTCTGTTGCCCAGGCTAGAACACAGCGATACAATCATGACTCAATGCAGCCTTGGACTCCCAGGCTCCAGCGATCCTCCCACCTCAGCCTCCCGAGATGCTAGGACTATAGGTGTGTCACATGCCCAGCTAATATATATATATATATTTTTTTTTTGAGACAGAGTCTCGCTTTGTTGCCCAGGCTGGAGTACAGTGGTGCGATCTCTGCTCACTGCAAGCTCTGCCTCTTGGGTTCACGCCATTCTCCTGCCTCAGCCTCCCAAGTAGCTGGGACTACAGGTGCATGCACCACACCTGACTAATTTTTTATATTTTTAGTAGAGAAGGGGTTTCACCGTGTTAGCCAGGATGGTCTCGATCTCCTGACCTCGTGATCCACCCACCTTGCCCTCCCAAAGTACTGGGATTACAGGCGTGAGCCACTACACCCAGCCATGCCCAGCTGATTTTTTAACTTTTTGGTAGAGACAGGGTCTCACTGTATTGCCCAGGCTGGTCTCAAACTCCTGGGTTCAAGCAATCTGCCTGCCTCAGCCTCCCAAAACCTTGAGATTACAGGGGTGAGCCACCATGACCGACTGGAGTTTTTCTTAATGAGTATGTGTATCTGTGTCTCAGTAATCAATGTGCAATTTACTACAACCCCCACCCATTACCCAAAAATGTAATTATTAGAAATTTATTCTGAAGAAACAGGCCGGACACAGACGCTCACACCTGTAATCACCACACTTTGGGAGGCTGAGGCAGGTGCATCACCTGAGGTCAGGAGTTCAAAACTAGCTTGGCCAAAATGGTAAAACCCCGTCTCCATTAAAAATACAAAACTCAGCCAGATGTGGTGGCAGGTGCCTGTAATCCCAGCTACTCAAGAGGCTGAGGCAGGATAATCTCTTGAACTTGGGAGGCAGAGGTCACAGGGAGCCGAGATCGCGCCGTACCACTGCACTCCAGCCTGGGTGACAGAGTGAGACTCCATCCCCCCAAAAATATTGTAAGAAAACATTTTTAAGGGGATGGGGTCTCCGCCTGTCGCCCTGGAGTGCAGTGGTATGGCACAATCTCGGCTCCCTACGACCTGTCCCTGTAATCTCAACTACTTGGGAGGCTTTTTTAAGCAATCTTGGCTTCCTGCAACCTGTTCCTCCTGGGTTCAAGTGATTCTCATATGCCTCAGCCTCCCATGTAGCTGGGATTACAGGCGCACACCAGCACGCCTAGCTAATTTTTTGTTTTTTTACTAGAGATAGGGTTTCACCATGTTGGCCAGGCTGGTCTCCAACTCCTGACCTCAGGTGATCCACCCGCCTTGGCCTCTCAAAGTGCTGGGATTACAGGCATGAGCCACCGTGCCTGGCCTATTTTTATTTTTATTTTTATTTATTTATTTTTTTTTTTGCTGAGACGGAGTCTCGCTCTGTCGCCCGGGCTGGAGTGCAGTGGCCGGATCTCAGCTCACTGCAAGCTCCGCCTCCCGGGTTTACGCCATTCTCCTGCCTCAGCCTCCCGTGTAGCTGGGACTACAGGCGCCCACCACCTCGTCCAGCTAGTTTTTTGTATTTTTTTAGTCGAGACGGGGGTTTCACCGCATTAGCCAGGATGGTCTCGATCTCCTGACCTCGTGATCCGCCTGTCTCGGCCTCCCAAAGTGCTGAGATTACAGGCTTGAGCCACCGTGGCCGGCTGAGGATTTTTTTCTTAACGTATTTTTTCTAATTTCTTCAACAATAAACTGGTGCTGTTTCATATGCAAATATTTCATAAGAATATACATGCATTTTACTGGTTTTCTCCTCATGGGCTCCTATCAATGTCCTTCCCCTAGCGAAAGGAAAGCCATGGGGAGGGCTGAAGGTGGAGAAGGTGGGACGGGGCAAGTCTTAGCCATGATTGTGGAACAGTGCAAGAAGCCCCTGGCTGGTGCTCGGGAGCCCTGGGCGTGAGTGCCAGCTCGCCCTCTACTGAGCCTGGCAGTTCTGAATGTCTCTCTCACACCCATTTTGTTTAGTCTTTGACATGAGAAGGAGAAGCAAAAAACTCAGGTTAAGAAAGCAAATTCTGGCCAGGTGTGGTGGCTCACGCCTGTGATCCCAACACTTTGGGAGGCCAAGGCAGGTGGATTACCTGAGGTCAGGAGTTTGAGGCCAGCCTGGCAAACAGGGCGAAACCCCATCTTTACCAAAAATACAAAAATTATCCAGGTATGATAGTGGGCGCCTGGAATCCCACCTACTCGGGAGGCGGAGGCAGGAGAATTGCTTGAACCCGGGAGGCGGAGGTTGCAGAAAGCCAAAATCGGTCACTAAAAAAAAAAAGGAAGCAAATTCTATGGCTTGACATAGCGTAAGAGTTTATTTACTCAAGCTTGTTCAACCCACCTTATTTTGTTGTTGTTTTGGTTTTGTTTAGCAGCCTGAGGCCATGGCTTTTAGTTTCTGTCTCTACTGCTAAGTGGAAAAGAGGGATGAGGAAGGGGCTTTACTGGCCCAACCAGAAACAGAAACTAAAAAGCTATGACTGTGTTCTCTCCTTTGCACACCCCTGGTTCCATCGTGGTAGAAGCCAGGTCCGGAGGTGCCAGTGGGATGGGCAGAGCGGATGCTCGGGCTGTGCAGGCAGGAGAGGATGATGGGAATTGCAAATGATCCAGAGACAGCGTGGGCCGGGCTTGTCCTCTGAGCACCAGGGACATGCTCTGGCCCTGAGCCTGCAGACTCACACTCCCTAAAGCAAGATCCTCTTTCTCTTCCTAGCAAGGCTTCCACTCAATTGAAACCTAGATGATCCCTTGACGTGACAACCCAGGTTTACTCTGTCCCCAAGCGGGCTGGGGCCATTTCAGGTACATGGACCTTGGGTTTTTTATGGAGTTTCGCTCTTGTTGCCCAGGCTGGAGTGCAGTGGTGTCATCTTGGCTCACTGCAACCTCCGCTTCCCGGGTTCAAGCGATTCTCCTGCCTCAGCCTCCCGAGTAACTGGGACTACAGGCAGCCGCTACCACACTCAGCTAATTTTAGTATTTTTAGTAGAGACAGGGTTTTGCCATGTCAGGCTGATCTCGAACTCCTGACCTCAGGTGATCCGCCCACCTCAGCCTCCCAGATTGCTGGGATTACAGGCAAGAGCCACCGTGCCCGGCCCCAGGTACACGGACGTTGGGAGCTGCCACCCTCCACGTGGCCCTCCGGCTTCAGCCCTAAGCTATGTGAAGAGGTCTCAGAACTGGGGTCTCGCTTTCCAAAGCAGATTCCTGCTCCCTGCTGCCAAGTTCTTCTTCACAGGAATGTTTTACTTCCGGCATGCCTGGGCCTCTAACACTTGCGCAAATCCACTTGGCTGCCAAGGCTCCGCTCCCCTACTGAGAACTTACCTTCAGGTGGGGACTCAAACTCCAGCCTCTGCAGCTCTCGGGACCGGGGTAGAAACAAGCTTGAGGTGCTGAGAGGAGTGACCCACCTTCCTGACAAAGTCCAATCCTGAGCTTCTGCAAAGACACGAGGAAAACCCGAAATTACAATGACGCAGTGAGGCTCACATGAAAACATTAGCACACCTGTCACCTCAGCACTTTGGGAGGCTGAGGCAGGAGAATCGCTTGAGGCCAAGGAGTTTGAGACCAGCCTGGTCAACAAACACCCCGCCTCTACAGGGGGAAGAGAAGACATGAGCAGGATACCTTTACCCCGATGGAGAGAAACCAATCGGTGGCAGAAGGGAAAGTCAGAAAGCCTGGAACACAAGATGGAGTCCATGCTGTTTCTGGCTTTGAAAATGGAGGGACCGGATGGGTGCGGTGGCTCACGCCTCTAATCCCAGCACTTTGGGAGATCGAGACAGTGGATCGCCTGAGGTCAGGAGTTTGAGACCAGCCTGGCCAACATGGTGAAACTCCGTCTCTACTGAAAATACAAAAATTAGCCAGGTGTGGTGGCGCATGCCTATAATCCCAGCTACCAGGGAGGCTGAGGCAGGAGAATCACTGCAACCCGGTAGGCAGAGGTTGCAGTGAGCCAAGCTCACACCACTGTACTCCAGCCTGGGTGACAGAGCGAGACTCTGTCTCAAAAAAAAAAAAAAAAAAAAAAATGGGGGACCCCGTTGGAAAGCAAGCTGGTGGGCTTAGGGAGCTGAGTGTGGCCCCCAGCTGACAGCCAGCAAGGAATCAGGGACCTGAGTCTTAAAACAGAATTCTGCAAACCACCTTAAATGCACTTGGAAGCAGATTCTTCCCAGAGCCTTCAGCTAAAAGCCCAGCCCCAGCCTACACGTTCCTTTGAGCCAGGGGCTACCTGGAGCATGGAACCCATAGGCAAGGCCGCCAGGATTTCTGACCTCCCAAACTCTGTGTAAGTGGGTGTGGTTTTAGTCACCAAATGAGTGGCAATCTATCATACAACAATAGAAAATTACTACAGGCTAGGTGTAGTGGCTCACGCCTATAATCCTAGCACTTTGGGAGGCTGAGGCAAGTGGATCACTTGAGGTCAGGAGTTTGAGACCAGCCTGGTTAACATGGCGAAACCCTGTCTCTACTAAAAATATAAAAATTAGCCAGGCATGGTGGTGCATGCCTGTAATCCCAGCTACTTGGGAGGCTGAGGCATGAGAATCGCTTGAACCCAGGAGGCAGAGGTTGCAGTGAGCCAGGATTGCACTGCTGCACTCCAGCCTGGGTGACAGAGTAAAACTCCATCTCAAAAAAAAAAAAAAAAAAAAAAAGCAAGCATAAAAGCAAACCTGAATATCAAAACAAAAATATATACATTGCATAGATCCCACTAACTCAAAAAACAATAAAATTAGAAAATAAAAAGAATGCAAACAAATATTTAAACCCCTAAATATGAAATGAATCCATACTTGAAAATATTCCCAAAGAAATACCAGGCCTGGCCGGGCGCGGTGGCTCAAGCCTGTAATCCCAGCACTTTGGGAGGCCGAGACGGGCGGATCACGAGGTCAGGAGATCGAGACCATCCTGGCTAACACGGTGAAACCCCGTCTCTAATAAAAAATACAAAAAAAAACACTAGCCGGGCGAGGTGGCGGGTGCCTGTAGTCTCAGCTACTCGGGAGGCTGAGGCAGGAGAATGGCGTGAACCCGGGAGGCGGAGCTTGCAGTGAGCCGAGATCTGGCCATTGCACTCCAGCCTGGGTGACACAGCAAGACTCCGTCTCAAAAAAAAAAAAAAAAAAAAAAAAAAAAGAAATACCAGGCCTATATGTTTTTTAGGAATTTTATCAAACCTCTCTTCAAGACTTTCGCAATGTGTAGAAGTGGTTCATTCGGGTTTTCTATGTCAGTCAATTTTAGCAATTTACAATTTTCTACAAATATGTCTTACTTAATTTCAGATTTATGCCATTAAATGATTTATAGTAACATCTCATTTTTTAAAAATCTACTGGCCAGGCGCGGTGGCTCACGCCTGTAATCCCAGCACTTTGGGAGCCCGAGGCGGGTGGATCACCTCAGGTCAAGAGTTCGAGACCAGCCTGGTCAACATGGTAAAACCTTGTCTCTATTAAAACTGCAAAATAAAAAATTAGCTGGACATGGTGGCACATGCCTGTAGTCCCATCTACTCGGGGAGGCTGAGGCAGAAGAACTGCTTCAACCCAGGAGGTGGAGGTTGCAGTGAGCCAAGATCATGCCACTGCACTCCAGCCTGGGCAACAGAGCGAGACTTCATCTCAAAAAAATAAAAAGCCCAGGCACGGTGGCTCACGCCTATAATCCCAGCACTTTGGGAGGCTGAGGCGGGCAGATTGCCTGAGGTCAGGAGTTCGAGACCAGTCTGGCCAACATAGTGAAACCTCATCTCTACTAAAAATACAAAAAAATTAGCCGGGCGTGGTGGCGTGTACCTGTAATCCCAGCTACTCCAGAGGCTGAGGCAGGGGAGTTGCTTGAACCAGGGAGATGGAGGTTGCGGTGGAGCCAAGATCGTGCCACCGCACTCCAGCCTGGGCGACAGAGCAAGACTCTGTCTCAAAAAAGAAAAGAAAAGAAAAGAAAAGAAAAGAAAATCTACTGTATCTGAAATGATCTTGTCTTCCATTCTAAAAATAGCTTATTTCTATTCTCCCTTGATCAGTGCAGACTGAAGTTTGTCTAATTTATTAGTTTTATTTTATTTTATTTTATTTTTTTATTTTATTTATTTATTTATTTTTTGAGGCGGAGTCTCGCTCTGTCGCCCAGGCTGGAGTGCAGTGGCGCTATCTCGGCTTACTGCAAGCTCCGCCTCCCGGGTTCCCGCCATTCTCCTGCCTCAGCCTCCCGAGTAGCTGGGACTACAGGCGCCGCCACCACGCCCGGCTAATTTTTTTGTATTTTTAGTGGAGACGGGGTTTCATTGTGTTAGCCAGGATGGTCTCGATCTCCTGACCTCGTGATCCGCCCGTCTCGGCCTCCCAAAGTGCTGGGATTACAGGCTTGAGCCACCGCGCCCGGCCTTATTAGTTTTAAATACAAACCAAATTTTTTTGGGGAGGTGGTTTAAACAAATCCTTTCCAATAAGTGATTTTAGCTTTTTTTTTTTTTTTTTTTTGAGACAGAGTCTCGCTTAGTCGCCCAGGCTGGAGTGCAATGGCGCGATCTTGGCTCACTGCAAGCTCCGCCTCCCGGGTTCACGCCATTCTCCTGCCTCAGCCTCCCGAGTAGCTGGGACTACAGGCGCCCGCCGCCTCGCCCGGCTAATTTTTTGCATTTTTTTTTTTTTAGTAGAGACGGGGTTTCACCGTGTTAGCCAGGATGGTCTCGATCTCCTGACCTCGTGATCCGCCCGCCTCGGCCTCCCAAAGTGCTGGGATTACAGGCGTGAGCCACCGTGCCCGGCCGTGATTTTAGCTTTTTAACTTTTTACTTGAGTGACTTGAGACTCAAAGGAAAGTTTCAAGAATAGTACAAAGAATTTCCAAATACCCTTCTCATCTAGATCTTCCAAATACTAACATTTTACCACATTTGTGCAGGCGGCTGGAGGGACTTCAGGGCTGATGAAAAACGTCCCACCACAAGGTGGCAGAGCACACACGAGCAGCACCTGGGCGAGGCTTTGTGCGGGCAGGAAGCCCCTCATACTAGATGCCATCCCAGGGCTGTGGCATGGCTGGCGTTCATTACCCAGAAGGAGAGGGGGCAGGGCCAGCTCCTGGGTATCTCTGAGAGCTTTAGGGTGTTTTTTTTGTTTGTTTTGTTTTTTTGATATGGAATCTGACTCTGTCACCCAGTCTGGAGTGCAGTGGCACGATCTCCAACCTCTGCCTCCTGGGTTCAAGCGATTCTGCCTCAGCCTCCTAAGTAGCTGGGATTACAGGCCCCTGCCATCATGCCTGGCTGATTTTTGTATTTTTGTAGAGACACGGTTTCCCCATGTTGGCCAGGCTGGTCTTGAACTCCTGACCTCAGGTGATCTGCCTGCCTCAGCCTCCCAATGTGCTGGGGTTAAAGGCATGAGCCACCACGCCCAGCTAGCCTTGGGGTCTTGATAGTCACATGGTTTGTCTTATACATGGCCAGCAGATGTTAGGTGCATTTTCCCAGGTATGCGCAGCAAGAGATCTCTAAATAACTACAAATCTGCATGTACTTGGGCTACCATTAAAACCACTGGGGCCAGGCATGGTGGCTCACACCTATAATCCCAGCACTCAGGAAGGCCAAGGCGAGAGGATCCCTTGAGCCCAGGAGTTCAAGGCCAGCCTGGGCAACATAGCGAGACCCCTGTCTCTATTAAAAAAATAAAACAGGCCAGGCGTGGTGGCTCACGCCTGTAATCCCAGCACTTTGGGAGGCCAAGGCAGGTGGATCACCTGAGATTAGGAGATCAAGACCAGCCTGGCCAACACTGTGAAACCCTGTCTCCACTGAAACTACAAAAATTAGCCGGGTGTGGTGGTGGGCGCCTCTAATCCCAGCTACTGGGGAGGCTGAGGCAGAAGAAACACTTGAACCCGGGAGGCAGAGGTTGCAGTGAGCCAAGGCAGTGCCACTGCATTCCAGCCTGGGCAACAGAGTAAGATTGTCTCAAAAAAAAAAAAAAAAAGAACATTACTCAATTTAGGTTTAATATCTCATGATTAGATTCAGGTGATACATTTGTGGCAGAAATTTCTTTTTTAACCTGCTCTATTTTTTTGTTTTAAGTGGAAAAACACTTTATTCCATAAAACAGAGTAAGTATTCCGCTCTTCTTTTTAATGTCTCCTCATATGCTTTTATCTTTGGGGGTTTGTGCTTTTTTTTCCTTTTTAAATGTCTTTTTCTGGGAGACACGGACTGGACAAATGGGGGTGGATGCTCCCTATTCTTTTTTCCATGCTAGCCACCTCAGCTGAATGTTATTACGTTTCACTTTTTATTTAATACATATATCAGGACTACAATAATAAGTTAAAAAGAAAAAACTTAATTCTTGGAAAGGTTTTATTAAAACTAATAAAATAATTGGCTTGTATTTAAGATTAATAAAATCGACCAGAATCCAGGCAAAATTGAGCAAGAGAAGATATGAAAAAGACAATTTCAGATACGGTCAAGGTTTGATTTTTTTTTTAATTTTTTGAGATAGGGTCTCACTCTGTCGCCCAGATGAGACTGCAGCGGCATACGCTTGACTCACTTAACCTCTACCTCCCAGGCTCAAGCGATTCTCTTGCCTCAGCCTCCTGATAGCTGGGATTACAGGCGTGTGCCACTACTGTCCAGCTAATTTTTTTTTTTTTGGTATTTTTAGTAGACACGGGGTTTCACCATGTTGGCCAGGCCAGTATCCAACTCCTGACCTCAAATGATCCACCCGCCTTGGCCTCCCAAAGTGCTGAGATTACAGGCGTGAGCCACAGCGCCTGGCAATGGTTGAGTTTTATAATTGTAAGATTACTATAAATAATTGCCACAAATTCAAAATTAAATGGGACACTTTCCTAGAAAATATAAATTACTAAAATTGGCAAACAGAAAACCAGAATAAACTACTCAACATTAAGTGGATCCATCCTAAAAAATACAGCCATTGGAGAAACGTCAGGAATGTATCACATTCTACTCAAGATTTCTGCAATGTCCACCACTCAAAGTGAATTTATATCTAAAATATATGAAAAAAATGCTAAAAATAAGAAAAAAACAACCCCGAAAGAAATACAGGCAAAGGCGATGAACATACAAAGCAATCTTACACTGATTATGGCTACACTCCTGTCTAGTAAATAAACCAAAACATAGATATACAGCAATGTTGGCCAGGGGGGGTGGCTCACACCTGTGATCCACTTGAGGTCAGGAGTTTAACACCAGCCTGCCCAACATGGGGAAACCCCGTCTCTACCAAAAATACAGAAATTAGCCACGTGTGGTGGTGGGCGCCTGTGATCCCAGTTACTCAGGAGGCGGAGGTTGCAGTGAGCCCAGATCGGGCCACTGCACTCCAGCCTGGGTGACAAGAGACTCAACCCCCGCAAATAAAAGATATATAGCAATTTTAAGTTTCAGTTTAATCTCAGTGAGGGAGAGGACAAAGGGTCAACAGTATTTATGAGGTTTTAGTTCTGTAGAAAATCTGAACCCAGCATACTTTTTTTTTTCCCCACATCCATTCGGCTTAGAATGAAGTAAACTTTTGACATCTGCTCAATCTGGATCATGAGTACAAAGGTTTCTTTTTCTTTTACTTTGCTATGTATTTAGATCTCTTCTAATATTACTAATCAAAAATAGCAAAAAAGAATTACGGACATGTCATATGAAAAACCTCCTTCAGGCCAGGCAAGGTGGCTCACGCCTGTAATCCCAGCACTTTGGGAGGCCAAGGTGGGCGGATCACGAGGTCAGGAGTTCGAGATCAGCCTGACCAACATGGTGAAACCCTGTCTCTACTAAAAATACAATAATCAGCCGGCGTGGTGGCGCCTGCCAGTAATACCAGCTACTCAGGAGGCTGAGGCAGGAGAATTGCTTGAACCCGGGAGGTGGAGGTTGCAGTGAGCTGAGATAAGGCCACTGCACTCCAGCCTCGGTGACAGAGTGAGACTCGGTCTCAAAAGAAAAGAAAAGAAAAACCTCTTCCAATAAGACCCAAGGGAAACTCGTGGTAGAAAAACCACCACCACAAAAACATTTGGTCTTATCAAGATTTAAAACTACAGTACCAGTTTCATTCTTTCCCCAACTCAAGTCAGTTTTATCTTAAAAAAAAGCATCAAAGACAAACATCCTCCGCTAACTCCATCACCTCACACCACCCCGAGTGTTGCTCACCTTTCTTCACCAAGGGCTGGAAAAGAACAGTCTACATGGAACTGGCGCAGCTGCCGCCTCCTCCTCCAGTCTGCAACAGAGGTGCTGGCACTGTCTGGCCTTCATCAGGCGTCTCACATCTCCCTACTCAATTTTCTCACACCCTCGGTCCAACCCTCATAACTCTACTTCCTGCAGGGATGCTTTGACCAACACCCAAATATGATCGTACCTCTGCC
Organism: Macaca nemestrina; assembly: GCF_043159975.1. Classification (NCBI taxonomy): domain Eukaryota; kingdom Metazoa; phylum Chordata; class Mammalia; order Primates; family Cercopithecidae; genus Macaca; species Macaca nemestrina. The sequence goes on from NC_092128.1 coordinate 150,184,049, forward strand.
TTCAAGCACTGCATTTGCAGCTGGAGCAAGAGGGAGACCCCAGCCTTGGACCCTGCCAGTCAGCCCCCCACCCCGCCCCCAGCCTCACGGCCCCGGGTGCCTCCCGTGCCGAGTCCTCAGTGTCACCCATCATTACCCCTTAGGGATGCTCCTCACTGGTCCTGAAAGACCCTATTGCCCTTTCATCTGCAACATCTTATTTTTCTTTAAGTCCGACCTGAAGTCACTCCTTCCCCAGTTGAAACTGACCCTCCCTCCCCTGGGTGTCCATGCATCCTGATAGTTGGGGTAACTGACAGGGCCCCTACCCCTGGATCGCCCCCACGTTACCGTGACCAACACCTCCGTAGGACTGTATCCAACGAGGGACCCCAGCTCTTTGCTCCGCCAGATTGGACCCAGGTACTCAATATGTTTTGAATGAGCCCAGGCGCCTGAAATAACCCCTCCACACCCTGCCTTCGTTTCCCTCCTAGCTCAGTGCCCACCACTGGCTGCGATCGGAGGTCTATGAGCCAGGTTGGAGAGAAAGAAGGGGGTTACCCTCTGCAAGAGACGGGGACTTTCCCCAACAGCCCCCCTCTTCCCCCTAGAGACCCAGGCACCGGAGTGCAGTGGAGTTCAGGGAACTGGATGGGCAGAGAAGCTCCAGGGGAAGGGACGGCAACAAACCCACTCTTGGGGAAGAGCGGGGTCCCCTGTGCAGAGAACGAGCCCCCAGCTCACCTGCGTCCAGGTGGTCACAGCGACAGGTGCCCTGCGCGAGCTTCCAAGGGACGGTGGGGTCCGAGGAGGCAGAGCTGCGGGGAGGGGCAGTGAGATAAGGGGCCAGCCGCTGCTCGGCACCCACTACCTGTAGCGTCCCCCAGCCCAACTCGGCAGCACCTGACAACCCGCGGACACGTCGGGAGGAGCCGCCCCAGGACCCCAGTGCAGTGCTGGCTCTGTAGCAGGTGGCTGCCAGCCACGCTCGCGCGCACTCAGCACAGCCCCATAGCCAGCGCGCCGCCCCTCCCACGTGTGTCTGAGGTGTCAGTCGCCGTGGGAACAGCCTGGGGTCCAGAAGTGCGCGCATTGCAGTCCCGCACCCCAAAACACTGCGTAAAAGAACTCCCCGGGACTACAACTCCCAGAACCCCCCACGACGCCATGCTTCCGGTTAGGCCACGCTGCACTTCCAGCCACAGCCGCGGCTGCAGTCACATGGGATGTGGCCACGGGCTGGCAAGGAGTGGCGACGTGACTCTGGTGACACAGAGCTGGGGGTGAATGCGCCCTCTTACACGTCCCCCATGGCCAAGGGTGGCCCTCATGGGCCCCACGTTTCTGATCTGATCTGCCCCAAGCCCTGTTCCATCGTGTGGGGCAGGCTATGGCTGGCCCGAACTCGGAAGCCCCACCTGGGTCTGGCACTGCGCCCCCTTCCTAGAGTCTGTTGCCTGGGGAGCTCATCGTAAGAATTTTTATTTAGAGATGGAGTTTCGCTCCTTGACCAGGCTGGGGTGCAGTGGCACGATCTTGTCCCACTGCAACCTCTGCCTCCCGGGTTCAAGCTGTTCTCCTGCCTCAGCCTCCCTATTAGCTGGGATTACAGGCACCCGCCACCATGCCAGGCTAATTTTTTGTATTTTTAGTAGAGATGGGGTTTCACCATTGTGGCCAGACTGGTCTCGAACTGCTGACTTCAGATGAACCGCCCACCTTGCCCTCCCAAAGTGCTGGGATTACAGGCGTGAGCCACCACGCCTACCCGAGAATTTTTAAGACTATGCTCTGGCTCTGTCGCCCAACTGGAGTGCAGCTGCACGATCACAGCTCACTGTAGCCTCCAACTCCTGGGCTCAAGCCATCCTCCCCCATCAGCCTCCCCAGTAGCTGAAACTGCAGGCCTGCACCACCATGCAGGCTAATGTTTTTTATTTTTTATTTTGTAAAGATTGGGTCTCCCTCTGTTGCCCAGGCTAGACTTGAACGCCTGGGCTCAATGAATCCTCCTGCTAGGATTACAGGTGTGAGCCACAGTGCCTGGCTAAAAATTTTATTTTTATATTAAGGCCTATGCTTCAGTCCTCACGAGTCCCCAAAACAGATGTCATGATTTCCATTTCATAGGCAAGGAGTGAGAGGTACCCCATCTAAATATTTACCTTGGAGGAACCCCTGCATAAACATGATGTCTGGGACCCAGGCATGGTGGCTTGCTCCTGTCATCCCAGATACTCGGGAGGCTGAGGCGGGAGGATCACTTGAGGTCAGAAGTCGAGGCTGCAGTGAGCCAGGATTGCTCCACTGCACTCTAGCCTGGGAAACAGTGAGACTCCCATCTTTTTAAAAAAATTTTACCTATAGGCCGGGCGTGGTGGCTGACGCCTGTAATCCCAGCACTTTGGGAGGTCAAGGCAAGTGGACCACTTGAGGTCAGGAGTTTGAGACCAGCCTGGCCAACATGGCTAAGTCTCATCTCTACTAAAAATACAAAGCTTGGCGTGGTGATGGGCACCTGTAATCCCATCTACTCAGGAGGCTGAGACAGGAGAATCACTTGAACCTGGGAGTGGACGTTGCAGTGAGCTGAGATCGTATCATTGCACTCCAGCCTGGGTGACAGAACAAGAATCCGTCTCAAAACAAACAAACAAACAAACAAAAGCCCAGGCACGGTGGCTCACGTCTGTAATCCCAGTACTTTGGGAGGCTGAGGCAGGCGGATCACGAGGTCTGGAGTTTGAGACCAACCTGGCTGACATGGTGAAACCCTGTCTCTACTAAAAATACAAAAATTAGCCGGGCGCAGTGGTGAGTGTCTGTAATCCCAGTTACTCAGGAGGCTGAGGCAGAAGAATCACTTAAACTCAGGAGGCGAAGGTTGCAGTGAGCCAAGATCATGCCATTACACTCCAGCCTGAGCAACAGTGAGACTCCATCACAAAATAAAATAATTTAAAAAATAAATGTATTCAAAAGTTACAAAGTGAGAGTAAAAGAAATTTAATAAAGTTATGATGCTTTTTGTATGCTTGACCATTTCTACCTTTGAAGTTATTGTTTAAAACTTTGGGATATCCTAGTTTATATAACTTAGTAAATTAGAATTCCTGTTTTACAAGGTTAATGGAATTGCCTGCAGAGTTCAAACAAACAAGTATGATACTTGTCTAAAATTGATATTCCTTATGGTTTAATCTATCATGGAGAGGGACACTGAATGTTTCTATGTGATTTTATTTGAAAATTACCAATGATCATTTTAGTTATTAACATGTTTAAACAGTAAGCTTCGTATCAATCTATTTTGAATTATTGGACACAGTCACTGAGACTTTTAAAAATTTACTCTTAGATCCAGCTTATGGTATTTTATTGTTTTGAGCCAGGGTTTCACTCTGTTGCCCAGGCTGGAGGGCAGTGGCATGATCACAGCTCACTGCAGCCTCAACCTCCCCAGGCTCAGGTGATCCTCCCACCTCAGCCTCCCGAGTAGCTGGAACTACAGGCATATGTCACCATGCCCAGTTAATCATGCTCTTTTTTGAGTGGGAGGAAAAACAATCCTTTTTTTTTATAACATGGGATTGCTTTTTTTTTTTTTTTTTTTTTTTTTTGAGACAGGTTGAAATGCTGTAGTGTGATCTGTAGCCTCGATCTCCAAAGCTCAAGAAATCCTCTCACCTCAGCCTCCTGAGGAGCTTGGGTCACAGGCACATGCTACCATGCCCAGCTAATTTTGTTCGTTTTTGTAGAGATGTGGTCTCTGTTCCCCAAGCTGGTCTTGAATTCCTGAGCTCAAGGGATCCTCCCATCTTAGCCTCCCAAAGTGCTGGGATTAAAGGCATGAGACACCATGCCCAGCCACCCAGCTGGCTTTTCCTTTTGTTTCTACAAAAAGATTTTGTGTCTTTGTAAAAGGTTCTGTATCTGGTTTCCTGCATCAGGTTTGGACATCAGGAATTGGAGTCCTTTGCACATTCAACTACATAGATTTCTACCTTGTAGCAGATTTCTACCTTGTGGTAGATTTCTACCTGCGGTTTCTACCGTGTGGTTCTAGAGAGAATTATAAACAGTAGGCCGGGCGCAGTGACTCACGCCTGTAATCCCAGCACTTTGGGAGGCCGAGGCGGGCAGATCACAAAGTCAGGAGTTCGAAACCATCCTGGCTAACACGGTGAAACCCTGGCTCTACTAAACATACAAAAAATTAGCCGGGTGTAGTGGTGTACACCTGTAATCCCAGTTACTGAGGAGGCTGAGGCAGGAGAATTGCATGAACCCGGCAGACAAAGTTTGCAGTGAGCCGAGATTGTGCCACTGCACTCCAGCCTGAGTGATAGTGCATGACTCCATCTCAAAAAAAAAACAAATAAACAGTAGAAATAATCTCCATAAAAATGACTCATTTACAAATCTTGTGAGTGTAGACTCTTTTTAGAATAATCCTTTTGGGGCCGGGCACGGTTGCTCATGCCTGTAAACCCAACACTTTGGAAGGCCAAGGTGGATGGATCACCTGAGGTCAGGAGTTTGAGACCAGCTTGGCCAACATGATGAAACCCCGTCTCTACTAAAAATACAAAAATTAGCTGGGTGTGGTGGTGCATGCCTGTAATCTGAGCTACTCGGGAGGCTAAGGCAGGAGAACTGCTGAACCTGGGAGGCAGAGGTTGCAGTCAGCTGAGATTGCACCACTGCACTCCAGCCTGGGCAACAAAGCAACACTCCGTCTCAGGAAAAAACAAAAAATTATAATCCCCAGTGTTGGAGGTGGGTCTGGTGGGAGGTGACTGGATCATGGGGGTAGGTTTCCCCTGTCATACTGTACTCATGACAGTGAGTGAGTTATCACGAGAGCTGGTTGTTTAAAAGTGTGTAGCGCCTCCCGTCTTTCTCCCTCTTCCTCCTGCTCTGGCCATGTAAGACATTCCTGCTTCCCCCTCACCTTCCGCCATGATTGTCAGTTTCCTGAGGCCTCCCCAGCCATGCTTCCTGTACAGCCTGCAGAACTGTGAGTCAATTAAACCTCTTTTCTTCATAAATCACCCACTCTCGGGTAGTTCTTCATAGCAGTATGAGAATGAACTAATACAAAGGGGTTGTGTCCTGGAACCAATCCCTTCCAAATATGAAGGGCTGGCTTTATTTTATAGTGGTACAAAGGCTAGCACAGTGGCTCCCACCTGTAACCCCAGCACTTTGGGAGGCCAAGATAGAAAGATCGCCTGAACCTGGGAGGTTGAGGCTGCAGTGAGCTCTGATCACGCCACCGCACTCCAACCTGACCAACAGAGCAAGACCCTGTCTCAAGAAAAAGTAATAATAAGCTGGGGGAAGGGGCTCATACCTGTAATCCCAGCACTTTGGGAGGCCAAGGCGGGTGGATCACAAGGTCAGGAGTTCAAGATCAGCCTAGCCAACACGGTGAAACCCTGTCTCTACTAAAATACAAAAATCGGCTGGGTGTGGTGGCAGGCATCTGTAATCCCAGCTACTAGGGAAGCTGAGGCAGGAGAAGTGCTTGAACCCAGGAGGCAGAGATTGCAGTGAGCGGAGATGGCGCCACTGCCCTCTAGTTTGGGCAACAAATTGAGACTCCCACTCCAAAAAAAAAGAAAAAAAGAAAAAGTTTTCCTTCCCAATAAATTCATGGTTGCTATGAAACAGTAACAACAACAACAACAAATTAAATTCCTAGATCTATTTTTAGAGAGTTTTCCAACAATTTGTTTCTCTTTAATATTGATTAGCATCACCAGAGATTTGTCTATCACTAGTTTATTTTTCCAAAGATAAAATCTTTGTTTATTAATTTTATTTTTTCCTCTCTTCCCTAGTAAGAGAGAAAATAAAACTCTCACAGCTATCATCTTCTAATACCAAGATAACATGAAAACTCCTATAAAATGAATGGGAAGCGGAACATTCCAATTCGAATTACAGAACGAGAGCTGGAAACGTACGCAGCTCTATTATCTAGGACATGGATAAACCTGCTGTCAAGAGTCCCCACAATAAAAGGGCCCTAAAAATTACTGATAAAGCCGAACATGGTGGCTCATATCTGTAATCCCAGCATTTTGGAAGGCTGAGGTGAGTGGATCACTTGAGACCAGGAGTTCAAGACCACCCTGGCAACATGGTGAAACCCTGTATCTACTAAAAAATACAAAAATTGGCCGGGAGTGGTGGCTCACGCCTGTAATCCCAGCACTTTGGGAGGCCGAGGCAGGCAGACCATGAGGTCAAGAGATCAAGACCATCCTGGCCAACATGGTGAAACCCTGACTCTACTAAAAATGCAAAAATTAGCTGGGTGTGGTGGTGCGCACCTGTAGTCCCAGCTACTCGGGAGGCTGAGGCAGGAGGATTGCTTGAACGTGGGAGGCAGAGGTTGTAGTGAGCCGAGGTTGTAGTGAGCCAAGTTCGCGCCATTGCACTCCAGCCTGACCACAGAGTGAGACTCATCTCAAAGAAACAAAAACAAACAAAAAAATTGCCAGGTGCGGTGGTGCACACCTGTAGTCCTAGCTATTTGGGAGGCTGAGGCAGGAGGATTGCTCGAACCCAGAAGGTGGAAGTTGCAGTGAGCCAAGATCATGCCACTAATTCCCAGCCTGGGCAATAGAGTGAGACTACCTCAAAAAAAAAGAAAAATCGCCAATGATTATTTCTCATGAAAAAAACCCATGTGGCTCCGAAGGAGTCAGAAAACTAGACTCCTAAATTAGTGCTCTAGCTGGGCTTGGTGGTTCACACCTGTAATCCCAGCACTTTGGGAGGCTACGGTGGGAGGATCAATTGAGCCCAGCTGAAGACCAGCCTGGGAAACATGGTAAGACATCATCTCTAAAAAACATTTTTCCAGGCCGGGCGCAGTGGCTCAAGCCTGTAATCCCAGCACTTTGGGAGGCCGAGATGGGCGGATCACGAGGTCAGGAGATCGAGACCATCTTGGCTAACACAGTGAAACCCCGTCTCTACTAAAAAATACAAAAAACTAGCCGGGTGCAGTGGCGGGCGCCTGTAGTCCCAGCTACTCAGGAGGCTGAGGCAGGAGAATGGCGTGAACCCGGGAGGCGGAGCTTGCAGTGAGCTGAGATCCGGCCACTGCACTCCAGCCTGGGCAGAAGAGCGAGACTCCGTCTCAAAAAAAAAAAAAAAAACATTTTTCCTCACGCCTGTAATCCCAGCACTTTGGGAAGCCGAGGCGGGCGGATCATGAGGTCAGGAGATCAAGACCATCCTGGCTAACACGGTGAAACCCCGTCTCTAATAAAAATACAAAAAATTAGCCAGACGTGCTGGCAGGCGCCTGTAGTCCCAGCTACTCGGGAGGCTGAGGCAGAAGAAAGGCGTGAATCCGGGAGGCAGAGCTTGCAGTGAGCCGAGATTGTGCCACTGCACTCGAGCCTGGGCGACAGAGCGAGATTCCATCTCAAAAAAAAAAAAAAAAATTGTTTTTTTTTAAATTAGCCAGCCATGGTGACATGCACCTGTACTCCCAGCTACTCGGGAGGCTGAGATGGGAGGATTGCTTGAGCCTAGGAGGTCAAAGCACTACAATGAGTCATGATCATGTCACTGCACTCCAGTCTGGGCAACAGAGCAAGACACTGTCTCAAAAACAAACAAACAAACAAACTGCTCTACCATCCCTAGAGCAGATATGGTTCAAGATGGCCACATCTGTATTTCAGCCAGCAGCAAGACGGGAAAAGGAAGGGGATAGGATGCCCCCCACCCCAACTTTTGTTTGTTTGTTTTTTGAGATGGAGTCTCGCTCTGTCACCCAGGCTGGAGTGCAGTGGTGGAATCTCAACTCACTGCAACCCCCTCCTCCTGAGGTCAAGCAATTCTCCTGCCTCAGCCTCCCAAGTAGCTGGGATTACAAGTACGCGCCACCACGCCTGGCTGATTTTTGTGTTTTTAGCAGAAACAGGGTTTCACCATGTTGGCCAGGGTGGACTCGAACTCCTGACCTCAAGTGATCTGCCCACCTTAGCTTCACAAAGTGCTGGGATTACAGGCATGAGCCACCGTGCCCAGCCCGAATGCCCTTTCTTTTAAGAGCTTGATTCGGAAAAGGCACAAGTCACTTCTGCTCATATCCCATTGAACAGATCTCAGTCACACGGCCACCTCCATCTACAAAGAAGGCTGGAAAATGGAGTCTTCATTCTGGGAAGGCAACGTTCCCTAGCTAAAAATTGAAGGCTCTGTTGCATTAGAAGGAGAGAACAGATATTGAGAAATAACCAGAGGTCTCTACCACAGGGAAAAGATAGGATGCAGGGAATGCCAGTGGAAGAAGTGAAACAGACGAGTGATATTAACCAGTAGTTCCCTCCCACCTGCGTTAAACTATGCATAGTGTTGAAGTTAATGTATTCATTTTCTCCATTTCACCAGAGGATAAACCTTTGCTGTTCTAGGGATGGGAAAATAAATAATAAGCAGTAAGAGCTGCCTGGATATGCTGCATAGGGCTGGAGACAAGGGACTCTAATTGCCCTGCTTATTGGCTAGGCACGGTGGCTCACGCCTGTAATCCCAACACTTTGGGAGGCTGAGGCAGACCTCACCTGAGGTCAAGAGTTCAAAACCAGCCTGGCCAACAGGTGAAACCCTGTTTCTACCAAAAAAATAGAAAAATAAGCCAAGTCTGGTGGTGGACGCCTCTAGCCCTACCTATTCAGGAGGCCGAGACAGGCGAACTGCTTGAACCTGGGAGGCAGAGGTTGCGCAGTGAGTCAAGACTGTGCCACTGCACTGCAGCCTGGGTGACAGAGCAAGACTCCATCTCAAAAAAAGTAATAAGAAATAATAAAAATACAAAAGTTAGCTGGACATGGTGGTGCATGCCTGTTGTCCCAGCTACTCGGGAGGCTGAGGCAGGAGAATTGCTTGAACCCAGGAGGCGGAGGTTAGAGTGAGTCAAGATCACACCACTGCATTCCATAGAGTGAGACTCTGCCTCAAAAAAACAAAACAAAAAATATATATATGTATATATACATTGCTGCGCTTATAGAAGTTCATTTTTTCCATTTCCTTGAAAAGCAGAATAAACCTATGTTGTCGTAAATCGATGTAAACATAAAGTATCATCCTGCTACTATGCAATCATATAAAATCATACTAAGACATTCACATGTAATATGATTATTAATATCGTTGGTCCCACCTACTGGGGAGGCCGAGGCAGGAGAATCACTTGAACCTGGGAGGCAGAGGCTGCAGTGAGCAGAGATTGTGCCACTGCACTCCAGCCTGGGAGACAGAGCGAGACTCCATCTCAAAAACAAACAGACAAAAACACCCTTAGGTAATGATCACCAATGACTGCTGACATCTTTTTAAAAAAAAAAAAAAAAGAAAACCAGACATCTTGTCCATCTATATGGCTGTACACGACATCACCTATGAGTAATCCTGGAAAAAAAAAAAGAAGAACTTGAATCTACGCCTCTTGATCTAATTAAGAAATTACAGGACACACAAGGGCAGCAGAAAAATATGTCAAATGATTCCACAATGAGACAATCTGCAAAATCCAGGGTGTAAGAAATTCTGCACTTTTTTCTACAAATCAAATGCAGAGAGAGGGAGGGAGGAAAGGAAGAGAGGGAGAAGGAATCCATGGATCACAAGAGAATGAAGGAACATATCACTGGTGATGTATGGATCCTATTATCTAAACAAGAGCTCACTGAACTTTCCAATTCATGTGCTTCCCCTTGTTAACTGCACTGGCTCATCCCAGGTCTTCTGTGCCATCCTGTTTCCCAGTCTCCGCTGCGACAAAAATAGCGATAGGAAAAATGGCATTTTATCAGGGGCCATGTACTGGGAAAATGCTTAACATTGTCTCCATGGTTTGATATTTTATATATATATATATAATGGATACATATATTTATGTAATATAAAAATATATATTTGTATGTAAAATATAAAAATATGGATACATAAAATATGAATATAAAATAGGCCAAGCGTGGTGGCTCACGCCTGTAATCTCAGCACTTTGGGAGACCAAGGTAGGTGGATCATCTGAGGTCAGGAGTTCGAGACCAGCCCAGCCAACATGGTGAAACCCCTGTCTCTACTAAAAATGCAAAAATTAGCTGGGTGTGGTGGCGGGTACCTGTAATCCCAGCTACTCAGGAGGCTGAGGCAGGAGAATTGATTCAACCAGGAGGTGGAGGCTGCAGCGAGCTGAGATCGCGCCATTGCACTCCAGCCTGGGTGACAGAGTAAGACTCTGTCTCAAAAATATATACATATTATATATATGCATATGTAATATGAAATATGTTATTTATATGTAATACATTGCATATATTTATATGTAATATAAAAATATATAAATACAAAACTATATAAATTACAAAATATATTTTATATAATATGGTTTGTATATTATATATGATATAAAATATAAATATATAAAATGTTTTTATATATAAAGATTTTTATATCATATAGTTTATAAATGTATATTTTATATCATATATAATATGTAACAGACAAATCTTTTTTTTTTTTTTTTTTGAGACAGTCTTGCTCTGTCGCCCAGGCTGGAGTGCAGTGGCATGATCTCGGCTCACTGCAAGCTCTGCCTCCTGGATTCACACCATTTTCCTGCCTCAGCCTCCTGAGTAGCTGAGACTACAGGCACCTGCCACCACGCCCGGCTAATTTTTTGTATTTTTAGTAGAAACGTGGTTTCACTGTGTTAGCCAGGATGGTCTTGATCTCCTGACCTCATGATCTGCCCGCCTCAGCCTCCCAAAGTGCTGGGACTACAGGTGTGAGCCACTGTGCTCGGCCACTTTTTTTTTGAGACAGTCTCGCTCTGTCACCCAGGCTAGAGTGCAGTGTGGCAATCTGGGCTCAGGGCAGCCTCTGTCTCCCAGGTTCAAGTGATCTCCCCACTTCAGTCTCCCAAGTAACTAGGATTATAGACATGTGTCACCATACCTGGCTAAGTTTTTTTGTTTTTTTTTTGAGACAGAGTCTTGCTCTGTAGCTCAGACTGGAGTGCAGTGCCGTGATCTTGGCTCATTTCAACCTCTGTCTCCCAGGTTCTAGCGATTCTCCTGCCTCAGACTCCCAAGTAGCTGGGACTACAGGGGCCCGCCACCACACCCAGCTAATTTTTGTATTTTTAGTAGAGATGAGGTTTCACCATGTTGGCCTGGACCGTCTCAATCTCTTTACCTGGTGATCTGCCCGCCTCAGACTCCCAAAGTACTGGGATTACAGGTGTGAGCCACTGTGCCTGGCCATTTTTTTGTATTTTTAGTAGAGAAGGGGTTTCACCATGTTGGCCAGGCTGGTCTTGAACTCCTGACCTCGAGTGATCTGTGTACCTCAGCCTCCCAAAGTGCTGGGATTACTGGAGTAAGCCATCGCGCTGGGCCTATAATACATATTATATATTACAGATAAATAATACATTTTTATCTTACAATGTTTTCCTTTTCACTTTTTAGAGGCAGGGTCTCACTCTGTTGCTCACGCTGGAGTACAGTGGCATGGTCAAAGCTCACTGCAGCCTCGACTTTCTGGACTCAAGAGATCCTCCCACCTCAGCCTACCAAGTAGCTGGGACTATAGGCACACACCACCATGCCTGGCTAATTTTTCTATCTTTTGTAGAGACAGGGTTTCACTCTGTTGCCCAGGCTGGTCTTGCACTCCGGGCTTCAAGCAATCCTCCTGCCTCAGACTCCCGAAGTGCTGGGACTGCAGGTGTGAGCCACCAAGATGAATTTCTTCATTCCCCAAAAATAGAAGCCATGGAGGCTCTGCCTGGTGGCTGCCAATATTTTTTCACCAACAACCACCCCCCTAGCCTTTTGTTTGTTTGTTTGTTTACATCATAAGGCAGCCTCCTGTCTCCTCTGCAGAGCACCTATTTCACATTTGTATACAGGACACCTCCAGGGAGCTTTGTCCCCTCGTGGTAGCCCTGACAGCAACTAACCCTGTTCTGCTCCTGCGGAAACTGTAGCCCAGATTGTTTAGTCAATGTTCAGTAAGTTAGTGACCAGGTAGTGTATTAGTCCATTCTCACGCTGCTATAAAGAAATACCCGAAGGCCGGGTGCGGTGGCTCACGCCTGTAATCTCAGCACTTTGGGAGGCCAAGGCAGGTGGATCACGAAGTCAGGAGATCAAGACCGTCCTGGCTAACACAGTGAATCCCCATCTCTACTAAAAATACAAAAAATTAGCCAGGTGTGGTGGTGGGTGCCTGTAGTCCCAGCTACTCGGGAGGCTGAGGCAGGAGAATGGTGTGAACCCGTGAGTCAGAGCTTGCAGTGAGCCGAGATCGCGCCACTGCACTCCAGCCTGGGTGACAGAGCAAGACTCCATCTCAAAAAAAAAAAAAAAAAAAGAAAGAAAGAAAATACACAGTGGCTCACGGCTATAATCCCAGCACTTTGGGAGGCCAAGTCAGGCAAATCACCTGAGGTCGGGAGTTCAAGACCAGCCTGGCTAACATGGTAAAACCCTATCTCTACTACAAATACAAAAATTAGCCAGGCATAGTGGCGGGTACCTGTAATGCCAGCTACTCCAGAGGCTGAGGCAGGAGAATCACTTGAACCCAGGAGGCGGAGGTTGCAGTGAGTTGAGATCATACCACTGCATTCCAGCCTGGGCAACAGAGTGAGACTCGGACTCAAAAACAAACAAACAAAATTAAAAAATAAATAAATAAATAAACCAGAGACTGGGCAATTTATGAAAGAAAGAGGTTTAATTGACTCACAGTTCCACATTGCTTGGAAGGCCTCAGGAAAATTACTATCATGGCAAAAGGCAAAGGAGAAGCAGGCACCTTCTTCTCAGGAGGCTGGATAGAGTGAGTGCAAGCAGGGGAAATGCCAGTGCTTATAAAACCATCAGATACCTCAAGACTCACTCACTTTCACGAGAGCAGAATGGGGGAAACTGCCCCCATGATCCGATTACCCCACCTTGACACTTGGGGATTATGGGATTACAATTCAAGATGAGATTCTGGGTGGGGACCCAAACCCTAACCATATCAGGAAAGGATGAGAAATCTGCTTCCCAAACTCCTACTCCAATGCTGTGCCCTCTGGACACTATGTCCCAGTCCTGGAAGGAAGGAGGACAAGAAACTCAGACGGCCTGGACTGAGGGCAAAGGAGGGTGAGGCTGGCACTGACATCCTCAGAGGCCCCTGCAGGGTCATGTATATGAAACCCAAGCCCAAGCTTCATGCCCTGCCCCCAACAAGCAGGAAACGCACACTGTAGCAAATGCTAAGCCAGCTCTCTAGCATGTGAAACAGGCTCGTCCAGAGACAGGAGAGGGCTGCTCTCTCTCTGCCTAGTCTGAAGCAAAAATACTAACTCTTTTCTCCAGTTAGTATTTTTGGACTGCGGTTGACCTCGGGTAACTGAAACTGTTAATAAGAGGGGAGACAATCGTAATTTAACACTCCACTCTTGGTGGGGCGCTGTGGCTCAGGCCTGCAATCCCAGCACTTTGGGAGGCTGAGGTGGGAGGATCACTTGAGGCCAGGAGTTCCAGACCAGCCTGTGCAACATAGCGACATCCCATCTCTACAAAAAATTTAAAAATTAGCCAGGCATGGTGATGTGTGCCTGTTGTCCCAGCTACTTGGGAGGCTGAGCGGGGAGGATTGCTTGAGCAAACCTCCTCCAAACCATGAGTTCAAGACTGCAGTGAGCTATGATTACACCACCGCACTCCAGCCTGTGCAACAGAGTCAGACTGTCTTAAAATAATCAGTAAACAGGCCGAGCATGGTGGCTCACGCCTGTAATCCTAGCACACTGGGAAGCTGAGGCGGGAGGATCATCACTTCCCACTTCTATCCTCATCGCCCATCCCTCACCTCCCTTCTCATCCTAAAAGGGCTGAAGGATTGCTTTTATTGATGAAATTACATTGTCTGCGAACACATGGAGCCTAAGTATGCAGTTTAATGGGTTTAGACACCCATGTAACTGAAATCCAATCAGGATGCAGAAGTGTCCATGCTCCCAGAAAGTTCCTTCATGTCTCTTTTTACTCAATCCCCTTCCCCCTTGGTCTGGAAATGTGAAAGGTTCTGATTCTTCGCGGAGCACCCACATTTTCTGGGTCTCTCTGCCCGCCAGTGGCTCTGGGCAAGCCATTCGTCCATCAGACCGTCAGGTCCCTGTGAAACAGCCGTCACTGGCCACTTCCCTGAAGACACAAGTCATCATGCTGTCCACTTTGCTGGCTGTCACCGTGCGGTCACCCAGGTCAAGCAGCAACAGCAAGTATATGTTTTTTTCTTTTTTAAAAACTTCCTCTGGCTGGTGCAATGGTTCACACCCATAATCCCAGCACTTTGGGAGGCTGAGGCAGGTGGATCACCTGAGGTCAGGAGTTCGAGCACTGGCCAAGATGGTGAAAAAAAAAAAAAAATTAGCTGGTTGTGGTGGCACATGCCTGTAATCCCAGCTACTTGGAAGACTGAGGCAGGAAAACCAGGAGCCAGAGGTTGCAGTGAGCTGAGATCACGTCATTGTACTCCAGTCTGGACAACAGAGTGAGACTCCATCTCAAAAAAAAAAAAAAAAGAAAGAAAAGAAAAAGAAAATAAATGGCAAACTTCCTCTAAAACTTCCCACACAAAGCTTATTTTTCCTTCTCTGTCTGTACCCGAGACCTCATGCTCAGTTCATCCATGGCAAAGCCAGCCCTGATGGAAAGGGTGAGGATGCGTGTAATTACCTTAGCAACAGAACATGTGGTGCATTTGAATCATATCATCTCATCCCTATAGCAACAGAGAATCTCAGAATTACGGTGCTTTGGAGCCAAGTGGCAACAGCACTGAGTCCAACCTCTTAGATTAAAACGAAACCCAACAAAAACAAACAAACAAAAAAAGTCTTTTACCATTCAGATAGCTTTCATAGCCTTGTACCTATTTTTTGTTGTTGCTTGGAAATACAATGGAACTTTGATACCAACAAGATAGCAGGGAATATCCACTTGGGCTGCTGGGCTTTTGGCTGATTTAATCAGAGGCTTTGTCCTATGTCATTAGGAATAAAAAATAATTTTTTGATTGATGGAGGAAGAGAGAGTTGGCCAGCGATGAACATAGAGATGTTGATATCAGAGACCACAGAGCTGTGGCAAGAATTCCTCATTTATTTAACGTGTCTTCGTGAGATTACACCATTCTCTGCCTCTGAGGTCGGCGTGCAAAAACGACTTCCTCTTTTATCAGCTGGGGGCTGTAAAGGGGAAATATCTGCCGGGTGCGGTGACTCATGCCTGTAATCCCAGCACTTTGGGAGGCTGAGACAGGAGGATCACGAGGTAAGGAGACCAAAACAATCCTGCCTAATGCAGTGAAACCCCGTCTCTACTAAAAATACAGAAAAATAGCCGGGTGTGGTGGCGGGCGCCTGGAGTCCCAGCTACTCAGGAGGCTGAGGCAGGAGAATCGCTAGAACCCGGGAGGCAGAGCTTGCAGTGAGCCGAGATTGCACCACTGCACTCTAGCCTGGGCGACAGAGCGAGACTCCATCTCAAAAAAAAAAAAAAAAAAGGGAAATATGTTGTCTGCAGTCTCCTGACATCAACTCCTGGCCTCAAGGAAGTTCTCCAGGGCAGAGGGCAACAATATGAAATGTAAACATGGGATGTGGGGAGGTTCGGTACCTCATCCTGATACCAGCTCTACCTTTTGGATGCATCGTGGTCTAATTCAAAACCATGAACTCGGGAACAGGGGATATCTCAGTAGCCTCCTTGGGAACATGCTTCAAGCTGAGATCAAAAGAGCAGGGGGCATTGGAGGCTGTGCTTCAAAGATGAATGGGGGCCAGGAGCGGAGGCTGATGCGTGTAATCCCAGCACTTTGGGAGGCCGAGGCAGGAGGATCACTTGAGCCCAGAAGTTTGAGACCCACCTGGGGCAACATGGTGAAACCCTGTCTCTACAAAAAATTAGCCAGGCATGGTGGCACATGCCTGCACTCCCAGATACCCAGGAGGCTGATATGGGAGGATAATCTGAGCCCAGGAGGTCAAAGCTATAGTGAGTCTTAACTGAGCCACTGCACTCCAGCCTGGGCGAGTGAGACCTTGTCTCAAAAACAAAACAAAACAAAACAAAACAAAACAAAACAAAACAAAATCTTAAAAAAATAGACGGGGGGCCAGGCGTGCTAGCTCATGCCTATAATCTCAGTACTTTGGGAGGTCGGGGCGGGAGGATTACCTGAGGTCAGGAGTTCAAGACCAGCCTGGCCAACGCAGTGAAACCTTGTCTCTACTAAAAATACAAAAAAATTAGCTGGGCATGGTGGCACGTGCCTGTAGTCCTGGCTACTCAGGAGGTTGAGGCACAAGAATCGCTTGAACCCAGGTGGTGGAGGTTGCAGTGAGCTGAGATCCAGCCACTGCACTCCAGCTTGGGTGACAGAGCAAGACTCCATCTCAATAAAAAAAAAAAAATATATATATATATATATACACACACACACACACACACACACATACACATACACATACATACATACATATATACAAAACTTAGCTGGGCACGGTGGTGGACGCCTGTAATCCCAGGTACTTCAGAGCCTGAGACCGGAGAATAGCTTGAACTCGGGAGGCGGAGGTTGCAGTGAGCCAAAATCACGTCAGTGCACTCCAGCCTGGGCAACAGAGCAAGACTCCATCTCAAAAAAAAAAAAAAAAAGAGAGACTGGATTTGCCATGTTGCCCAGGCTGGTCTCAAGCTCCTGGCCTCAACTGATCCTCCTGCCTCAGCCTTTCGAAGTGCTGGATTACAGGCTGGAGCCACCATACCTGGCCCTGAAAAAACTACATCTTCGTGTTACAGGAACATATTTGACAGGCTCATTTAAATATCCCCACTTCCATCAAGAACCGACCAAAACTATCAAGGGTCATGGGGGAGAAATCCACCATGCCTTGTCAAATCCCCACAAACCTACAGTTTCACATACGGGTGGACCAAGTGCCTACAAACAGCCAGACAGGACTTGCAGTTTGGCACAGAAGGATCTTGGAAGTCACCTCGCTGAGTTCACAAGTAAATAGTTGAACAAACTGAAACGTCAACAACTCCTCTGAGATCTGTCCGCGGAGGTCGGTCACAGGGCAAACTCCCAGCCGCAAAATTGGAGAGACAGGAGGATACAGAGAATTACAACTTACCTGAGTAGAAACCACGGGCAGAAGCCCCACATGGGGCCCAGTGAAGAGGGGTGGGATCAGCAGAGCGGCTGAGGAGCTGAATTGCTGTACCCGCTGAAGAAGCCCGAGACATAGAAACTCCCAGCAGGGCCAGGCGCGGTGGCTCACGACTGTAAACCCAGCACTTGGGGAAGCCAAGGCGGGCAGATCACGAGGTCAGGAGTTCGAGACCATCCTGGCTAACACGGTGAAACCCCATCTCTACTAAAAATACAAAAAATTAACCAGGCGTGGTGGCGGGTGCCTGTAATCCCAGCTACTCGGGAGGCTGAGGCAGGAGAATGGCGTGAACGTGGGAGGCGGAGCTTGCAGAGAGCAGAGATCGCACCACTGCACTCCAGCCTGGGCGACAAGAGCGAAACTCCGTCTCAAAAAAAAAAAAAAAAAAACCGAGAGGACCAAGACAGGGCGCCCTGTGCTCTTGTGAGCCCCTTCAGGGGCTCAACCAGGTTCTCAGAGTGAATATTAGAGAAAAATCCCCTCGTACCTCCAGCAAGGGGAGGGGAAAAGAGACAAGCCCAGCTTTCTGTTCTTAACAAGGTCAACCCTCAGGAGAAACTACTTAACCACAGCCCAACCTGGGGGGCTTCATCAGCGCCTACCTGACCTGGGGGAAGGAAAATCCCCAACTCCAGCTGGCCCCAGCCGTCCACCTGGAGAAAAGGAAAACCCAACCCCAGCCCCGGGACCCATCCTGTCCCGCCTAAGCGGGTGAGTTGGGGGTGTTAATAAGCACTTACGAAGTCCATTCCAGAGGCACAGGCTCACTGAAAGACTAAGATCTGGCCAGGCACGGCCAGGCACAGTGGCTCACGCCTGTAATCCCAGCACTTTGGGAGGCCGAGGCAGGCAGATCACAAGGTCAGGAGATCCAGACCATCCTGGCTAACAAGGTGAAACCCCGTCTCTACTAAAAACACAAAAAAATTGGCCGGGCGTGCTGGCAGGTTCCTGTAGTCCCAGTTACTCAGGAGGCTGAGGCAGGAGAACGGCGTGAACCCGGGAGGAGGAGCTTGCAGTGAGCTGAGATCGCAACACTGCACACCAGCCTGGGTGACAAAGCGAGACTCCGTCTCAAAAAGAAAAAAAATCTGGCCAGGCACAAAGGCTCATGCCCAGAATCCCTGTACTTTGGAAGGTTGAGGTGGGAGGATTGCTTAAGCTCAAGAGTTGAAGAGCGGCCTGGGCAATATAGTGAGACCTCATCTTAAAAAAAAATAATAATAATTTAAAACAAAGATTCAGACCTTCTCAGAGGACTATTACAGAGGCTTCTCCTCCCACCACACTTCCCACCACTTTCCCCCAGGTCTATTTATAGCAGCACCTTTTACCGATAAATTATGTCCAGTTATCAGGGAAAAAATTACAAGGCATAATAAAATGCAAAAACTATCCAGAAGCTTTGTAGAAGGTGTTTTTTAAAAAAGTCAGCCAGGTGTGGTGGCTCACGCCTGTAATCTCAGCACTTTGGGAGGCCAAGGCGGGCAGATCACCTGAGGTCGGGAGTTCGAGACCAGCCTGGCCAATATGGTGAAACCCCCGTCACTACTGAAAAAATACAAAAATTAGTCGGGCATGGCGGTGTGTGCCTGTGGTCCCAGATACTCAGGAGGCTGAGGCAGGAGAATCATTTGAACCCGGGAGGCAGAGGTTGCAGCAAGCCAAGATGGGACCACTACACTCCAGCCTGGGTGACAGAACGGGATGCCGTCTCTAAATAAATAAATACATGGAGAAAGCTAAACCAAGATAATACCAAACAAAAAAGACTTCAAAGCCAAGAAAGTTATCAGAGCTAAAGAGGGGCATTACAGCCAGGTGTTGGCACTCACATCAATAATCCCAGCACTTTAGGAGACCAAGGTAGTGGGGGGATTGCTTGAGTCCAGGAGTTTGTGATCAACCTGGGCAACATAGCAAGACCCTGACTCTACAATAAATAAATAAATATAAATATATATATCAGCTGGTCACGGTGGTGAATACCTGTAGTCCCAGCTACTTAGGAGACCAAAACGGGAGTATCACTTGAGCCTGGGAGCTCCAGACTTCAGTGAGTCGTGATCACACCACTGTACTCCAGCCTGGGTGACAGAATGAGACCCTGTGTCCAAAAAAAAAAAAAAAAGAGGGACATTACAGAATGATACAGGAGTCAATTCTCCAAAAACACATAATTAATCCTTAATGTATATGCAACTAACAAAAGCATCAAAATACACGAAGTTAAAAGTGGTAGAACTAGTCCGGGCGTGGTGGCTCATGCCTGGAATCCCAGCACTTTGGGAGGCCGAGGCAGGTGGATCACCAGAGGGCAGGAGTTCAAGACCAGCCTGGCTAACGTGGTGAAACCCTGTCTCTACTAAAAATACAAAAATTAGCCAGGCGTGGTGGCAGGCACCTGTAATCCCAGCTACTCAGGAGGCGGAGGCAGGAGAATTCCTTCAACCAGGGAGGCGGAAGTTGCAGTGAGCTGAGATTGCGCCATTGCACTCCAGCCTAAGCGACAAGAGCAAAATTCCGTCTCAAAAAAAAAAAAAGAAAAAAAACAGTGGTGGAATTGCACAGAGACATTGATAAAGTACTATGGTACTTCAAGACTTACTATAAAGCTACGGTAATCAGGACAGTGTGATATTAGTGAAAAAATAGATAAATAGATCAATGGGCCAGGTATGGTGTCTCACACCTGTAATCCCAGCACTTTGGGAGGCCAAGGCAGGTGGTTCACTTAAGGTCAGTAGAATGAGACCACCCTGGACAACATGCTGAAACACTGTCTCTTAAAAAAAAAAAAAGAAAAAGATCAATTGAATAGAATAGAGATCTCAGAAACAGACCCACATAAATAGAGTCAAGTGATCTTTGACGAAAGAGCAAAGGCAATACAGCGAGCAAAGACAAAGATGGTCTTTTTAACAGATGTTGCTGAACAATTGGACATCCACATGCAAAAAACTGAATCCAGATTCTGACCTTACACACTTCACAGAATTAATTCAGATGGATCAGAGACCTAAATGTAAAGCTCAAACCCATAAAAATTTTAGAAGGTAACATAGGAGAAAATCTAGGTAACTTCAGATTTGACAATGACTTTTTAGATACAACGCCAAAGGTAGGATTCATGAAAGAAAGAATTGGGCCGGGCGTGGTGGCTCATGCCTATCATCCCAGCACTTTGGGATGCTGAGGCGGGCAGATAACCTGAGGTTGGGAGTTCAAGACCAGCCTGACCAACATGGAGAAACCCCATCTCTACTAAAAATACAAAATTAGCCGGGTGTGGTGGCACATGCTTGTAATCCCAGCTACTTGGGAGGCTGAGGCAGGAGAATCACTTGAACGCGGGAGGTGGAGGTTGCGGTGAGCTGAGATCATGCCATTGCACTCTAGCCTGGGCAACAAGAGTGAAACTCCATCTCAAAAAAAAAAAAGAATTGGTAAGTTGGACTTCATTGAATTCAAAAATTTCTTCTCTCTGAAAGATGTTGTCAAGAGAATGAAAAGACAAGCCACAGACTGGGAGAAAATATTTGCTAAAGATATAGCTGATAAAGAAGGACTATTAACCAAAATATACAAAGAACTCTTAAAACTCAACAACAGGAAAACAACCTGAGTTTTAAATGGGCCAAAGACCTTAAGAGACATCTTTCCAAAGAAGATACACAGGTGGCAAATAGGCAGATGAAAAGATGCTTCATATCATATGTCACTGGGAAAACGCAAATTAAAATAATGAGATACCACTACAAACCTATCAGGATGACAAAAATCCAGAACACGGCAGGGCACGTGGCTCACGCCTGTAATCTCAGCACTTTGGGAGGCCGAGGCAGATGGATCACCTGAGGTCAGGAGTTCGAGACCAGTCTGGCCAATATGGTGAAACCCCATCTCTACTAAACACACAAAAATTAGCTGGGCGTGGTGGCAGACGCCTGTAATCCCACTACTCGAGAGGCTGAGGCAGAAGAATCACTTGAACCCAGAAGGCGGAGGTTGCAGTGAGCCGAGATCGCGCCATTGCACTCCAGCCTGGGGGATAAGAGTGAGACTTCATCTCAAAAAAAAAAAAAAAAGGCCGGGCACGGTGGCTCAGGCCTGTAATCCCAGCACTTCGGGAGGCCGAGGCGGGTGGATCACGAGGTCAGGAGATCGAGACCATCCTGGCTAACATGGTGAAACCCCATCTCTACTAACAAATACAAAAAAAACTAGCCGGTCGAGGTGGCGGGCGCCTGTAGTCCCAGCTACTCCGGAGGCTGAGGCAGGAGAATGGCGTAAACCCGGGAAGCAGAGCTTGCAGTGAGCCAAGATCCGGCCACTGCACTCCAGCCTGGGCGACAGAGCGAGACTCCGTCTCAAAAAAAAAAAAAAAAAAATCCAGAATACTTGGCCAGGCATGGTGACACATACCCATAGTCCCAGCTACTCAGAAGGTTGAGGCGGGAGGATCAATTGAGCCCAGGATGTTAGGTCTGCAGTGAGCTATGACGGTGCCACTGCTCTCCAGCCTGGGTGACAGAGCGAGACCCTGTCTCAAGGAAAAAAAAAATGAAAAGCCTCTATGCTGTATGATTCCTACTATACTACATGGAGAAAAGGCCAAACTATGGAAACAGTAAAAGGAACTGTTGCCAGGGACTGGAAACAAAAGGTTGCCAGGGACTGAAGGGAGGGACCGAAGAGGCAGAGCACGGAGGATTTTTCAGGCAGGCGAACTCCTCTGAGACAGTTGTAACAGTGGATGCATGTTATGACACATCGTTCCAAACCCGTGACATGCACACCACCAAGACAGACCCTAATGCATACTGTGGACTTTGGGTTAAAGTGATGTGTCAGTATAGGTTCCCTAATTGTAACAAATGTACCACTTTGGTGGAAGATGATAATGGGAGAGGCTATTAGCAGGGACAGGGAACATATGAGAACTCTCTGTACCTTCTGCTCAATGTTGCTATGAATCTAAAACTGGCCTAAAAAAGTAAAATCTATTAAAAAAAAAAAAAAAAGACGCTGTGAGCATTAGGAAGAAAGGGACAGGGCACCTGCATTCCTCATGGAAATCATGCAAACATATCTTCTGAACAAGACTCCACTTTTTTTTTTTTTTTTTTTTTTGAGATGGAGTTTCACTCTTTCACCCAGACTGGAGTGCAGTGGCATGATCTTGACTCACTGCAACCTCCAACCCCCAGGTTCAAGCTATTCTCCTGCCTCAGCCTCCCGAGTAGATGGGGTTATAGGCGCCCGCCACCACGCCTGGCTAATTTTTGTATTTTTTAGTAGAGACGGGGTTTCATCATGTTGGCCAGGCTGTTCTTGAACTCCTGACCTCAGGTAATCCACCTGCCTCAGCCTCCCAAAGTGCTGGAATTACAGGCATGAGGCACCATGGCCGGCCAGACCCTACTTTTGAGTGGGGTCTCCTGCAGATGAGCCTGAGAGAGCCAGCAGGATTAGGTGACAAGGAAGGAGAGAGATCTTTGCATCTTCAGATGTAGGGGAGCAACGCTCATGGCAAATCTGAACATGAGCAGCTCCAGGAACCATAAAGCGGGCACAGGAAGATCAAAAGAGACTGAAGAATCTTTTTTTTTTTTTTTGAGATGGAGTCTAGTTCTGTCACCCAGGCTGGAGTACAGTGGTGTGATCTCAGCTCACTACAACCTCCACCTCCCAAGTTCAAGCAATTCTCCTGTCTCAGCCTCCCGAATAGCTGGGATTACAGGCATGCATCAACACACCGGCTAATTTTTGAATTTTTAGTAGAGATGGGGTTTCACAATGTTAGCCAGGCTGGTCTCAAACTCCCAAACTGCCACAGCCTCCCAAAATGCTGGGATTCCAGGTGTAAGCCACCACGCCTGGCCAAATCTTACATAGTGCTGAAGGCTTTTAAGTATCATTTTCCCTCTTCCCCTGTGACTGACACCTGGGGAAGTTGATAAGACGCTTCAGTGCTCCCTCCTTTGCCACCAATGGGAGGTTTAAACCACACAAGCCCCTGAGCGCACACAAACCCTCACCCAGTCACACCCACCAACCACCATAAAAACCCCAAGCCAGTCTCCTTTCCCTGTTCTCGCAAGACATTTTTTTTTGTTTTTGAGACAGAGCCTCACTGTCACCAGGCTAGAATACAATGGTGTAATCTTGGCTCACTGTAACCTCCACCTCCCAGGTTCAAGGGATTCTTCTGCCTCAGCCTCCAGAGTAGCTGGGATTACAGGTACCCACCACCACGCTCGAGTAATTTTTGTATTTTTAGTAGAGATGGGGGTTTCGCCATGTTGGCCAAGCAGGTCTCAAACTCCTGACGTCAAATGATCTGCCCACATTGGCCTCCCAAAGTGCTGGGATTACAAGCGTGAGCCACCGCAGTAGGCCAGTTGTATTTATCTATTTATTTATTTATTTATGGTGTTTTTTTAAAAAACATTTTTCTTTTAGACTTCTAGGTCAGCAGTATGTTTTTTAAAAAAATAGAGACAGGGTCTTGCTATATTGGCCAGGCTGGCCTTGAAATCCTGGCCTCAAGCAATCCATCAGCCTTGGCCTTCCAAAGTGCAAGGATTAGAGGTGTAAGCCACCATGCCTGGCTCCAGATGGCATTTGATTTTGTTTTTGTTTTTTGAGACAGAGTCTTGCACTGTCGCCCAGGCTGGAGTACAGTGGTGTGATCTCGGCTCACTGTAGCCTCTGCCTCCCAGGTTCAAGCGATTCTCCTGCCTCAACCTCCCGAGTAGCTGGGTGCATACCACCATGCCCAGCTAATTGTTTGCATTTTTAGTAGAGACAGGGGTTTCACCATGTTGGCCAGGCTGGTCTTGAACTCCTGACCTCAGGTGATCCACCCACCTCGGCCTCCCAAAGTGCTGGGATTAGAGGCATGAACCACCGCTCCCAGCCTAGGATAGCATTTTTTGGTGTTCCCTTGATTGAGAGAGAGCTCTGCAGCAGGTTCTGGTGTGCTCCAGATGGCCCCGCTGCCTAAAGCCACATTATGTGGTATATCCCACGGTGCCACATATACCAACGGAAGATGCCACGGTGCTAGAGATAACAATGGTACGTGGAGTCTCTGGCGAGCACTAATAGAAAAGCTGCAACTCTGGGCATGGTGGCTCAGCCTGTAATCCAGCACATTGGGAGGCTGAGATGAGAGGACAGTTTGAGCCCAGGAGTTCAAGACCTGCCTGGGCAACATAGGGAAATCCTTTCTCTACAAAGAATACAAAAAATTAGCTGGGTGTGGTGGCACATGCCTGCAGTCCCAGCTACTCAGGAGGCTGAGGTGGGAGGATCACCTAAGTCCAGGAAGTGGAGGCTGCAGTGAGCCGTGATTTTACCACCGCACTCCAGCCTAGGAGTCGGAGTGAGGCCCTGTCTGGAAAGAAAGAAAGAGAGAAAAGAGGAAGGAGGGGAGGAATGAGGGAAGACGGGAAGACAGCAAGGCAGGAAGGCAGGGAGGGAAGGAAGGATGGAAGGATGGAAGGAAGGGAGGGAGGGAGGGAGGGAGGATGCAAGGAAGGGAGGGAGGGAGGGAGGGATGGTGGAAGGGAGGGAGCGGGAGTACGAGAAGGGAGGAAAGGAGAGGGAAAGAAAGAAAAGAAAGGCTGTTAAGGCGAGGTGGCGGGCGCCTGTAGTCCCAGCTACTCGGGAGGCTGAGGCAGGAGAATGGTGTAAACCCGGGAGGCGGAGCTTGCAGTGAGCTGAGATCCGACCACTGCACTCCAGCCTGGGCGACAGAGCGAGGCTCCGTCTCAAAAAAAAAAAATAAAGAAAGAAAGAAAGAAAAGAAAGGCTGTTGCCACAGTGGAGATGCTGAGGATTATAGAACAAAGCCCCATTTTTTAGCACATTTATGATTCAAAATGCAGCTCTTTGGCCGGGCGCGCGGTGGCTCATACCTGTAATCCTAGCACTTTGGGAGGCCAAGGTGGGCGGATCACGAGGTCAGGAAATCGAGACCATCCTGGCTAACACGGTGAAACCCCATCTCTACTAAAAATACAAAAAAATAGCCGGATGTGGTGGTGGGTGCCTGTAGGCCCAGCTACTTGGGAAGCTGAGGCAGGAGAATGGCATGAACCCAGGAGAGGGAGTTTGCAGTGAGCCAAGATCGCGCCACCACACTCCATCCTGGGCGACAGAGTGAGACTCCGTCTCAAAAAAAAAAAAAAAAAAATGCAGCTCTTTGCATGCCACAGGGTCCTGGAAGAGACTAAGCACTTGACCATGGGGCATCAAGAGACAACCAGACTGTAGCTGTGCGTTACCAGAACCATCAAATCATAATGTTGAATGAGCAAAGCAGCAATCCATTATGCAACGGAGATAGCATATTCTACATAAAGCCTCTGTCCAGAGGGCAAAATAAGTTACATAAATAGGGAACCTGGACCTCCATGTCATTTACCTTCATTGGAACAATGCTTCTCCAGGCTGGGCATGGTGGCTCACACCTGTAATCCCAGCACTTTGGGAGGCCAAGGTGGGTGAATCACTTGAGGTCAGGAGTTCAAGACCAGCCTGGTCAACACGGTGAAACCCCGTCTCTACTAAAAATACAAAAATTAGCTGGGCGTGGCGGCGTGCACCTGTAGTCCCAGCTACTCAGGAGGCTGAGGCAGGAGAACTGCTTGAACTCGGGAGGTGGAGGTTGCAGTGAGCCAAGATCATGCCACTGCACTCCAGCCTGGCAACAGAGCAAGATTTCGTCTCAAAAAAATAATAATAATAAAAATAAAAATTAGCCAGGTGTGGTGACGGGCGTCTGTAGTTCCAGCTACTCGGGAGGCTGAGGCAGGAGAATCACTTGAACCTGGGAGGCAGAGGCTACAAAGAGCAAAAAAAAAAAAAAAAAAAGAAAAGAAAGAAAGAAACAGTACCTCTGTAACTCTGCAACTCGAATTTATAATCTCTCTTTTTTTTTTTTTTTTTGAGACAGGGTCTTGCTCTGCCTTCCAGATTGGAGTGCAGTAGAGTGATCTCAGCTCACTGCAACCTCCGCCTCCCAGGTTTAAGCAACTCTCGTGCCTCAGCCTCCCGATTAGCTGGAATTACAGGTGTGAGCCACAGCGCCCGGCCAGCCAGCAGTTGGATTTTTAAAGGTCAAACCTCCCCAGACTCCAAAGAGCACTAGGGCCAAACAGCACCACAGAGGATCACCTGGAACCAACTAACCTGGCCCAACCCTGCTTAGAAAAACAACATAGAAGCCTGAATACATGGAACTCCTTCCCGCTTTCTCATTCAATAGCAAACTTCAGATTCCAAAGAATATTGGGGCCAAACACTATTACAAAAGAGTATCAGTTTCTCTGGCCAGGCGAGGTGGCTCACGCCTGTAATCCCAGCACTTTGGGAGGCCGAGGCAGGCAGATCACCTGAGGTCGGGAGTTTAAGACCAGCCTGGCCAACATGGTGAAACTCTGTCTATACCAAAAATACAAAAAACTAGCCGGGAGTGGTGCCACACACCTGTAATCCCAGTTACTCAGGAGGCCAAGGCAGGAGAACCACTTGAACCCAGGAGGCAGAGGTTGCAGTGAGCCAAGATCATGAAACTGCACTCCAGCCTGGGGACAGAGTGAGACTTCGTCTAAAAAAAAAAAAAATAATAAAATCAAAAACAGCTAGGAGTGGTGGCACAAGCATGTAGTCCCAGCTACTTGAGGGACTGAGGTTAGACCATCACTTGAGACCAGGAAGTCAAGGCTGCAGTGAGCCAAGATCACCCCACTGCACTGCAGCCTTGGCGACAGAGTGAGACCCTGCCTCAACAAAACCAAACCAAACCCGAGCCCCGGAAGTAGTTCAGCATCCCTTCTGCTGCATTCCACTGGTAAAGCAAGTCACAAGGCAAGCCCAGATTCAATGGGAAGGAAGATACAGACCCCACCGCTTTTGGGAGGCATGCCAAAGTCACATTGTAAATTGCATAGATACAGGGAAGGCATGATGGGGGAGGGAGGTTCTTATTGTAACAACCTACTGCCCATGTCTCTGTTTGCACAGCTGAGTCCACTCTAGGAACCTGGCAGAAGACTCTTTTACCATCCTCATGGTCCAGCCCACTGTGCAGTTCTTTTTTTTTTTTTTGAGACGGAGTTTCACTCTTGTTGCCGAGGCTGGAGTGCAATGGCACGATCTTGGCTCACCTCAGCCTCCGCCTCCTGGGTCCAAGCGATTCTCCTGCCTCAGCTTCCCAAGTAGCTGGGATTACAGGCATGCGCTACCACACCCAGCTAATTTTTTATTTTCAGTAAAGACGGGGTTTCACCATGTTGGTCAGGCTGGTCTTGAACTCCTGACCTCAGCCTCCCAAAGTGCTAGGATTACAGGCATGAGCCACCACGCCCGGCCCACTGTACAGTTCTGAACTTCTGCTCCAGCTAGTGCTGATACATACGTGTCAGCTGGACCCAGAATTTTTTTCCTTACAGTCAGGGTCTCGCTGTGTGGCTGGAGTGCACTGATGCCATCTCAGCTCACCGCAACCTCCGCCTCCAGGGTTCAAGCAATTCTCCTGCCTCAGCCTACAGAGTAGTTGGGACTACAGTCATGTGCCACAATACCCAGCTAATTTTTTTTTTTTTTTTTTTTTTTTGAGACGGAGTCTTGCTCTGTCACCTAGGCTGGCTCCGCCTCCCGGGTTCACACCATTCTCCTGCCTCAGCCTCCCAAGCAGCTGGGACTACAGGTGCCCGACACCATGCCCGGCTAATTTTTTGTATTTTTAGTAAAGACAGGGTTTCACTGTGTTAGCCGGGATGTTCTTGATCTCCTGACCTTGTAATCCGCCCGCCTCAGCCTCCCAAAGTGCTGGGATTACAGGCGTGAGCCACCGTGCCCGGCCTTAATTTTTGTATTTTTTACTAGAGACGGAGTTTTGCCATGTTGACCAGGCTAGTCTCGAATTCCCGGCCTCAAGGGATCCACCCGCTTTGGCTTCTCAAAGTGTTGGGATTACAGATGTGAGCCACTGCACCCAGATTGGCTAATTTTTATTTTTTTAATTTTTATGTATTTATTTTTTTAGATGGAGTCTCACTCTGTCACCCGGGCTGGAGTGCAGTGGTGCAGTCACTGCAACCTCCACCTCCTGGGTTCAAGTGATTCTCCTGCCTCAGCCTTCCAAATAGCTGGGATTACAGGCGCACTCCACCATGCCCGGTTATTTATTTTATTTTTATTTATATTTATTTATTTATTTATTTTTTGAGACAAAGTCTCATTCTGTTGCCCAGGCTGGAGTGCAGTGGCACAACCTTGGCTCACTGCAACCTCTGCCTCCCAGAGTTCAAGCGATTCTCCTGCCTCAGTTTCCCAAGTGGATGGGACTACAGGCACATTCCGCCACACCCAGCTAATTATTCATATTTTTAGTAGAGACAGGATTTCACCATGTTGGCCAGGATGGCCTCGATCTCCTGACCTTATGATCCGCCTGCCTCAGCCTCCCAAAGTGCTGGGATTACAGGCGTCAGTCATGGCGCCCGGTCTATTTTTTAAATTTTACTTTTAGTAGAGACGAGGTTTCACCATGTTGGCCAGGCTGGTCTCGAACTCCTGACCTCAGGTGATCCACCCACCTCTCCCTCCCAAAGTGCTGGGATTATAGTCATGAGCCACTGTGCCTGGCCAATTTCTTACAGTTTTTATTTTAAATTTTATTTATTTATATTAATAGAGATGGGAGCCGGGCGCGGTGGCTCAAGCCTGTAATCCCAGCACTTTGGGAGGCCGAGACGGGCGGATCACGAGGTCAGGAGATCGAGACCATCCTGGCTAATATGGTGAAACCCCGTCTCTACTAAAAATACAAAAAACTAGCCGGGCGAGGTGGTGGGCGCCTGTAGTCCCAGCTACTCGGGAGGCTGAGGCAGGAGAATGGCGTAAACCCGGGAGGCGGAGCTTGCAGTCAGCTGAGATCCGGCCACTGCACTCCAGCCTGGGCGACAAAGCGAGACTCCGTCTCAAAAAAAAAAAAAAAAAAAATAGAGATGGGGGTCTCACTATGTTGGCAAGGTTGTTCTTGAACTCCTCGCTTCAAGCAATCCTCCCGCTTTGGCCTCCCAAGGTGCTGAGATTACATGCCTTCTTCTATTTTTTGTAGAGAGAGGGTCTCGCTCTGTCACCCAGGCTGGAGTGCGGTGGCCCCATCATAGCTCACGGCAACGTGTGGGTACACGCCCCCCGCCCCCCAGCACCTTGGCACGTTCACCAACTCAGGAAGTTCTCTGAATCCCATTCCCCCGATTTTTTTTTTCCTATGGTGGCTTCATTTCCTGGGCATGATTGGTTAAATCATTGGGGCATTTGTGATTAGCCCAACCTCCAGCCCTCTAATGACATGGTTGGGTCCCCTGGCGATCAGCATAACCTCAAGTGTGGTTGAAAGGGGCTTGTTATGAATAACAAAAGAAACTCATTTCACCTGCATCTCCCTGGCGCTATTGCTTTTTTTCTTTTTTCTTTTTTTTTGAGACAGTCTTGCTCTGTGGCCCAATCTGGAACACAGTCTCGGCTCACTGCAGCCTCTGCCTCCTGGGTTAAAACAATTCTCCTGCCTCAGCCTCCCGAGTAGCT
This sequence comes from Macaca nemestrina, assembly GCF_043159975.1. Taxonomy (NCBI): domain Eukaryota; kingdom Metazoa; phylum Chordata; class Mammalia; order Primates; family Cercopithecidae; genus Macaca; species Macaca nemestrina. Next base: position 150,213,927 of record NC_092128.1, read on the forward strand.
GGGATTACAGGTGAACGCCACCACACCCGGCTACTTTTTGTATTTTTTTTTTTTTTTTTTTGAGACGGAGTCTCGCTCTGTCGCCCAGGCTGGGGTGCAGTGGCTGGATCTCAGCTCACTGCAAGCTCCGCCTCCCGGATTCACGCCATTCTCCTGCCTCAGCCTCCCAAGTAGCTGGGACTACAGACGCCAGCCACCTCGCCCGGCTAGTTTTTTTGTATTTTTTAGTAGAGACGGGGTTTCACCGAGTTAGCCAAGATGGTCTCGATCTCCTGACCTCGTGATCCGCCCATCTCGGCCTCCCAAAGTGCTGGGATTACAGGCTTGAGCCACCATGCCCGGCCTACTTTTTGTATTTTTAGTAGAGACAGGGTTTCGCCATGTTGGCCAGGATAGTCTTGAACTCCTGACCTCAGGTAATTCACTAGCTTCAGCCTTCCAAAGTGCTGGGATTACAGGCATGAGCCACCACACCCGGTCCTCCCTGGAGCCACTGCAAGAGCCTGGGACAAAAACCAAATTTATGATGAAAGATGATCCTATTGCTCTTACCACTTAGGAAATTACACGTGTTTTAGGAGCTCTGGCCTGGAGTAAAGACCAAAATACACATTTCTTATTATATCACAAGATCACAGCAGCTTTTTCAAATGTTGATGCATTTCATCAAATATCAGAAAATCATGTTCATTACTATCACCACCCATCACATCAGAAACGTTTTCCAGTAATGGGAGACTGCGAAGCTCCCAGTGGTGGATATAAATTTTCTAAAATTCTAATCTTCTCTTGAAAGCTCAAACGTTATCATTACACAGTTATTTTCCTTGAAGTGATAGTTTCAGTTTGTTCAATTTTGAGAAAGTGTCTGCGAAGTCCCAAATCTGAATTATCCCAGTTTGTCAGTCAGTCATTCTCTCAAGATAATGTCCTAGAAAGAAAGTGGCCAGTCCAGCCCCAAACACAAACAATCGCACCACGCCCATCTCATCATTCAGACTATTTAAAAGACAGGTACTCACAGATCTAGATTGAATAAAATTACAAAATTTTACTGCTGATTGGGGGACATTCTTTTTTTTTTTTTTTTAAGATGGAGTCTCGCTCTGTCACCCAGGCTGGAGTGCAGTGGTACAATCTCAGCTCACTGGAACCTCCACCTCCCGGGTTCATGCAATTCTCCTGCCTCAGCCTCCCGAGTAGCTGGGATTACAGGCATGCATCACTACACCCTGCTAATTTTTGTATTTTTAGTAGAGACGGGGTTTCACCACGTTGGCGAGGCTGGTCTTGAACTCCCGACCTCAGGTGATCCACCCGCCTCAACCTCCCGAAGTGCCGGCATTACAGGTGTGAGCCACTGCGCCTGGCCCATTTCAGCAATTATCTGTTTTCACAGGAATGCAAATAATACTAGTATCATATAAAGTGCATTATTTTAAAAACTCTATTGCTCAGGAGAAGCTATGGCCACTTTGGAACAAACAGTTTGGTCCTCACTATATGATTCAGCAATTCTACTTACTTAACTACTGCTGCTTAAGCAACAGTGTTGGGCCTTCCTCTTCCTATATCGGTGGAGTAATAAGAACCAGAATTTGGCCGGGCGCGGTGGCTCACGCCTGTAATCCCAGCACTTTGGGAGGCCGAGGTGGGCGGATCATTTGAGGTCAGGAGTTCTAGACCAGCCTGGCCAACATGTCAAAACCCCATCTCTATTAAAAATACAAAAATTAGCCGGGTGTAGTGGCACACACCTGTAATCCCAGCTACTCAGGAGGCTGAGACAGGAGGATCGCTTGAAAGTGGGAGGTGGAGGTTCCAGTGAGCCGATATCATGCCATTGCACTCCAGCCTGGGCGAAAGAGCAAGACTCTGTCTAAACAAAAATAAAAAAATAAAAATGGGCAAAAGATTTGAATACACATTTCTTAAAAGAAGGCATACAAATGATCAACAGGTTTAAGAAAAGGTATGCAGCATCATCGATCATCAGAGAAATGCAAATCAAACCTACAAAGTGATATCATCTGACCACAGTTAAAATGGCTTCTATCCAAAGACGGGTAATAACAAATGCTGGCGAGGACGTGGATAAAGGGAACCTTCAGACACTGTTAGTAGAAATGTAACTTAGTACAACCAGCACGGACAACAGTTTGGAGGTTCCTCAAAAAACTAAATGTAGAACTACTATAAGATCCAGTAATCTCAATGCTGGGTATATACCCAAAAGAAAGGAAATCAGTATATCAAAGAGATGTCTTCATTCCCGTATTTATTGCAGTACTATTTACGATAGTCAAGATTTAGAAGCAACCTAAGTGTCCATCAATGATCAGTGTGGATAAAGAAAATGTGCTATGTATACACAATGGAGTACTACTCAGCCATGAAAAAGATTGAGATCCTGTCATTTGCAACAACATGGATGGAACTGGAGATTATTATGTCAAGTGAAATAAGCCAGGCACAGCAAGACAAACACTGAATGTTCTCACTTATTTGTGGGACCTAAATATCAAAACAATTGACCTTATGGGCATAGGGAGTAGAAGGACGTAAAGTTATCACAGGCTGGGAAGGGTAGTACGAGGATGGGTAGGGGGTGGGGATGGTTAAAGGGAACAAAAAAATAGAAAGAATGAATAAGACCTAGTATTTGAAAGCATAACAGGGTGACTGTAGTCAATAATAACTTTTTTTTTGGAGGTGTAGTCTGGCTCTGTCACCCAGGCTGGAGTGCAGTGGTGCAATCTCGGCTCCGTGCAGCCTCTGCCTCCCTGGTTCAAGAAATTCTCCTGCCTCAGCCTCCCAAGTAGCTGGGATTACAGGCACACGCCACCACGTGGCTAATTTTTGTATTTTTAGTAGAGACAGGGTTTCACCATGTTCGCCATGCTGGTCTCAAACTCCTGACCTTAGGTGATCCACCCACCTCAGCCTCCCAAAATGCTGGGATTACAGACATGAGCCACCACACCCAGCCTCTTTTATTTATTTATTTATTTAGAGACAGAGTGTCACCCTGTGGCCCAGGCTAGAGTGCAATGGTGCGATCTCGGTTCACCGCAACCTCTGCCTCCCGGGTTCAAATGATTCTCCTGCCTTAGCCTCCCGAGTAGCTGGGATTACAGGCGCCCTCCACCCACCACCACGCCTGGCTAATTTTTTGTATCTTTAGTAGAGACGAGGTTTCACCATGTTGGCCAGGCTGGTCTCGAACTCCTGACCTTGTGATCCGCCCGCCTCGGCTTCCCAAAGTGCTGGGATTACAGGCATGAGCCACTGCACCCAGACTCTTTTAGTTATTTTTAAATGTACAATTCGGCCAGGCATGGTGACTCACGCCTGTAATCCCAGTACTCATTATGTTGCTCTCATCAAAATCAAGAGACTCCATCTCTACTAAAAATATAAAAATTAACTGGGTGTGGTGGTGCGCGCCTGTGGTCCCAGCTACTTGAGAGGCCTAGGTGGGAGGATTGCTCGAGCCTCGGAGGCTGAGGCTGTGGTGAGCCGAGATTGCACCAATGCACTCCAGCCTGGGCAACAGAATGAGACCATGTCTCAAAAAAGAAAGGAAAAAGGAAAAAGGAAAAAGGAAAGGAAAGGAAAGGAAAGAATGGCATAGGACAGCCTTGGAAAACAAAAAATAAAAAACAAAATTAAAAAAAGAAATGAAAAGTAAGCCAGAGACGAAGAGGAAATGTATGCAATACTAAAATCTTGTATCCAAACTATAAAAAGAACTCTTACAAGTCAACTATAAGATGACAAAAAAAATTCAATTTTTAAAATGGGATTTTAAAAATTTGAACAGAAATTTCACAAAAGAAAGTATATAAAAGGCCGGGGCTGGGCACAGTGGCTCATGCTTATAATCCTAGTGCTTTAGGAGGTCAAGGTGGGAGGATCGCTTGAGGCCAGAAGTTTAGCCTGGGCAACATAGCAAGACCCTATCTCTAAAAAAAAAAAAAAAAAAATCATATAAATTAGCCAGGAGTGGCGGCATGTGCCTGGAGTCCCAGCTACTCAGGAGGCTGAGGTGGGAGGATCGCTTGAGCTCACGAATCCAAGACTGCAATGAGCTATGATCATGCCACGGCACTCCAGCCTAGACAATGCTGTGTCTAAAAAGGAAGATATTCAAAAGGCCAACAAGCACAAGAAAAGATACTCAACATCATTAGCCACCAGGGAAATGCAAATCAAAACCACAATCATATACCATCACACATCTGTTACAACAGCTGAAATTAAAGACTAGAGATACCAAGAATGGCAACTGGACTCTCATTCAGCACCAGGGGGAAAGTAAACTGATGTACCAGTTTGGGAAACAGCTTGGTTCTTACCATATGATTTAGCAATTACACACTTAGAGAATGAACATGTACTCACCCAACAACTTGTACATGAGTGTGCATAGCAGTTTTATTCATAACTACCCCAGAATGAAAGAAACTCAATGTGCCTCGACTGGTGAATGGATGAACGGTGTCATATCCTTGTGGTTTAATACTACTCAGCAGTAAAAAGGAATGAACTACCGATACACGTAACATAGAGGAATCTCAAAAGCATGCAGAGGGCATGCACGGGGCTCATGCCTGTAATCACAGCACTTTGGGAAGCTGAGGTGGGAGGATCACTTGAGCTCAGGAGTTTGAGACCAGCTGGGCAACATAGCAAGACCTCTTCCTTATTAAAAATTAAAAAAAATTAGCCAGGCATGGTGATGCGTGCCTGTAGTCCCAGCTCCTCAGGAGGCTGAGGCAGGAAGATGGTTTAGGTCTGGGAGATCAAGCCTGCAGTGAGCTAATATCATACCACTGCACTCCAGCCTGGGCAACAGAGTGAGACCCTGTCTCAGAAAACAGAAAACATGCTGAGCAAAAGAAACCAGACACAAGAGTGCATGCCATATGATCCCATGTATGTGAAACTACAGAAAGAGAAATTCTAGTCTAAAATGAGAAAAAGGGCCAGGCGCGGTGGGTGGCTCATGCCTGTAATCCCAGCACTTTGGGAGGCCAAGGCAGGCAGATCACCTGAGGTCAGGAGTTCGAGACCAGCCTGGCCAACTTTAGTTGGCCATCTTTTTAGTAGAGATGGCAAAACTTCATCTCTACTAAAAATTAAAAAATTAGCTGGACACGATGGTGGATGTCTGTAATCCCAGCTACTCGAGAAGATGGCAGAGAATCCCTTGAACCTGGGAGATGGAGGTTGCAGTGAGCCAAAATCACACCACTGCACTCCAGCCTGGGCGACACAGTGAGACTCCATAACAAAAATAGAATAAAATAAAAATACAAAAAATTAGCTGGGTGTGGTGAGGGCTGCCAGCTACTCAGGAGGCTGCGGCAGAAGAATCGCTTGAACCAGGGAAGTGGAGGTTGCCGTGAGCCCAGATGGCACCACTGCACTCCAGCCTGGGTGACAGAGCGAGACTCCATCTCCAAACAAATAAATAATATAAAGTGACAAAAAGCAGGTGCCCAAAAGCAGGTGGTTGCCTAGCACCAGGGATGGGGGTTATGGATAGACTGGAAGGAACAGGAGGGAACAGTTTGGGGTAATGGAATTGATCTCTATCTTGATTGTGGGGGGTTATGAGGGTGTATAAATGTGTCAAAACTGATAGAAACGTATATTTAAACGGGGTGCCTAGTACCACATATAAATTACACTTCAATAACATTGTTTTTTTTTTTTTTTTTAACAAATAATGGGCCAAAATGGCAGGAAATTACTGCTTCTGAAAGCAGAGTTCAGGAATAATGTCCTCTATGACACCACCAGCACACCGTCATGTAGATACGGCTGATGACAGTTCTTGGGAACAAAATGATGATGGACAAATTGTGAATAACGGCGGTCCTCCATTACCATCCATGATTTCACAGGTCAGATGCACATTAAACTAACTGTAACCAGAAAATGCAACGAAGCCATGCTGTGATGACTCACGGGGCGGGGAGTTACAGCCTTGGCTCTCTGGCAGGCTCAAGGGGTGAGTGCATGTTGCATGCCTTTGGCCGTAACTGCACGGAATTACAGCCAGCATGGATCATATGGATTTTCATAGATGGAACTTCCATGCTTCTTCCCAGGAAAACAGCAAAACATCACTTGTTGACAATAGTTTACTCTGCAGGTAGCTATCTTACCCTTTCTGATTCTTGGTGCCGGTTAACATTAAGATAAAGAAAACAGGCCAGGCACGGTGGCTCATGCCTGTTATCCCAGCACTTTGGGAGGCTGAGGCGGGTGGATCACCTGAGGTCAGGAGTTTAAGACCAGCCTGACCAACCCTGAGAAACCCTGTCTCTATGAAAAATACAAAATTAGCTGGGTGTGGAGGCGCATGCCTATAATCCCAGCTACTTGGGAGGCTGAGGCAGGAGAGTCACTTGAACCTGGGAGGCAGAGGTTGCAGTGAACTGAGATCATGCCATTGCACTCCAGCCTGGGCAACAAGAGCGAAACTCCGTCTCAAACAAACTAACAAATGAACAAAAACAGGCCAGGTGCGGTGGCTCAAGCCTATAATCTCAGTACTTTGGAAGGCTGAGGCAGTGGAATCACTTGAGACCAGGAGTTTGAGACCAGATTGAGAAACATAGCGAGACCCCATCTATACAAAAAAATTTTTTAATTAGCCGGGCATGGTGGCACACACCTGCAGTTCCAGCTACTCAGGAGGCTGGGGTGGGAGAGTCACTTGAGCCTGGGAGGTCAAGGTTGCAATGAACTAATGATTGATTGAGTCCCTGCACTCTAGCCTTGGTGACAGAGTGAGACCCCAACCCCACCACCCACCCCCCCCAAAAAAATAGGGCCAGGCACAGTGGCTCACACCTGTAATGCCAACACTTTGGGAGGCCGAAGCAGGCAGATCACCTGAGGTTAGGAGTCCGAGCCTAGCTTGGCCAACATGGTGAAACCCTGCCTCTACTGAAAATACAAAAATTAGGCGGATGTGGTGGTGGGCACCTGTAATCTCAGCTATTTGGGAGGCTGAGACACGAGACTCACTTGAATCCGGGAGGCGGAGGTTGCAGTGAGCCAAGATCATGCCATTGCACTCCAGCATGGGCGACAAGTGAAACTCCATACCACCCCCCCAAAAAAAAAAAAAAGCCAGAGACTTCAAAAATAACTAGAATGATTCCAGACAACCTAGAAGGAGGGAATAGCTTCCTCTCACTCTCACTGGGAAATATGCAGAGATAAGATAATTGTCTTTATGACTCCGAAAATGCTTAAGACACGAACAACATGTAAACAAATAACTCCTACGAGAGCTTCTGAATTCACACATGATCCCATTTCATCCTTGCAAGAACACTGGGCAATAGATAATATCTTAAAATTTCCATTTTACAAATAAAAAATTCCCAGCCAGACGTGGCAGTTCACACCTGCCATCCCACCACTTTAGGAGAGCAAGACGGAAGGATCACTTGGAACCAGGAGTTCGAGACCAGCCTGGGCAACAAAGCGAGACTCTGTTTCTATAAATTTTTTTTTTTTTTTTTTTTTTGAGGTGAAGTCTTGCTGTGTTACCCAGGCTGGGGTGCAGTGGTGCGATCTCGGCTCACTGCAACCTGTGCTTCCTGGGTTAAAGTGATTCTCCTGCCTCAGCCACCTGTGTAGCTGGGACTACAGGCGTGTGTCACCACACCTGGCTATCTATTAATGTTTTTTTAAATTAAACTTCAAAATAAAGGCCTGGCATGGTGGCTCACACCTGTAATCCCATCACTTTGGGCTGAGGTAGGCGGATCACCTGACGTGAGGAGTTCGAGACCAGCCTGGCCAACATGGTGAAACCCCGTCTATACAAAAAATACTTTAAAAATTAGCCAGGTGTGGTGGTGGGTGCCTGTAGTCCCACCTACTCGGGAGGCTGAGCCAGGAGAATCGCTTGAACATGGGAGGCAGAGGTTGCAGTGAGTCAAGATGATGCCACTGTACTCCAGCCTGGGCGATGGAAGGAGACCCCGTCTCAAAAATAAATAAATAAATACATACATACATACATACATACATACATAAAGATAAAAATAAAGTATCTCTTCTCATTGCCATCATGTCTGAGTCAGAGTCTCCAAAGAGCCTGAACAAATAAAAAATTTCAGACTCAGGTCAGGTGCGGTGGCTCACGCCTGTAATCACAACACTTTGGGAGGCCAAGGCGGGCGGATCACAAGGTCAGAAGATTGAGACCATCTTGGCTAACTCGGTGAAACCCCCGTCTCTACTAAAAATACAAAAAAAAAATTAGCCCGGTGTGGTGGTGGGTGCCTGTAGTCCCAGCTACTCGGGAGGCTGAGGCAGGGGCATTAACCCAGGAGGCAAAGCTTGGAGTGAGCCAAGATTGCACCACTGCACTCCAGCCTGGGCCGCAGAGCGAGACATCGTTTCAAAAAAAAAAAATTCCAGACTCAGAGAGGTTACTCGAGCTTACCTGCCTTGGATGTGACACCAACCACAGAGGGGTTGAGGGGTCTGGAAAGAACCTTGCACTCCTGCTAAGATCACCAAGCTCTGCTTCCAATACTGCCTTCTTCCAACATCTCAAAGGGCTTATGAGGACCGTCCTAAGAAGGAGGCTGTAACTGACAGCGATTATCCACCTCCCCCAAGAGGACCAGCATGGAGAATAAGCTCATCAAGGCCAATGCCCTTGTTTTAGATGCCTTCCAGATTATTCCAGGATCTCATCTCAGATAAGTGTCTATCTTAAGCTCTCTCTCCTGTTCACCGTCTAACGTCTCCCATGCACTGCACCCTCTAACTCAGGGCCTGACATCTGTAAGATCCCTAAATCCCCATCCTGTTCTGTAAGCAGCCCTTCAATTTCTACTTCACTGAAACATGACTATTCCCTCAGGACACTGCTTCCCTAAAGCACTGTGAATAGTGGTCTTTTTCTGTCCCATGCAAGCCCCCATAAACCACGCTCTACTGTCTTAGAGAAGGAACACTAATTGCCGCATCAAGACTATTGTTACTCTCATTTCCGTTTTGTTTTCGTTTGTTTCTTTCGAGACAGGCTGTTGTTCTGTCATCCAGGCTGGACTGCAATAGTGCGATCATAGCTCACTGATCCTCGGACTCCTGGGCTCAAACAATCCTCCTGCCTCAGCCTCCTGAGTAGCTGGGACTACAGGTGCACATCACCATGTCCGGCTAATTTTTACTTTTGTAAAGATGGGGTCTCACTCTATTGCCCAGGATGATCTCAAACTCCTGGCTTCAAGCCATCTTCCCACCTCCACTTCCTAAAGTGTTGGGATTACAGTTATAAGCCACTGTGCCCAGCCCAGACTCATTTATCTAATTACTGACTTGACATCTCTACTTGAAGGTGTACTTAGCAATTGTTTTTTGTTTTTTGATTTTTGTTTTTGAGACACAGTCTCACTCTGTTGCCCAGCCTGGAGTGCAGTGGCATGATCTTGGCTCACTGCAACCTCCCCCTCCTGGGTTCAAGCAATTCTTGTGCCTCAGCCTCCATAGTAGCTGGGATTACAGGCATGCACCACCATGCCCAGCTAATTTTTATATTTTTAGTAGAGACGGGGTTTCACCATGTTGGCCAGACCGGTCTCGAACTCCTGACCTCAAGTGATCTGTCTGCCTCGGCCTCCCAAAGTGCTGGGATTACAGGCGTGAGCCACTGCGCCCGGCCAGCAATTATTTTAAGAGTAGGGGTCTTGCTATGTTGCCAAGGCTGGTCTTGAGCTCCTGGCCTCAAGCGATGCTCCCGCCTTGGCCTCCTAAAGCGCTGGGATTATAGACATGAGCCCCTGTGCCCAGCAGGAGCAGTTTTTTAGTCAGTTATTCACTTGCCCACTAAAACCTAAACTTCCTGAGGCCAGGAACACATTGTACTTTTTTTTTTTTTTTTTTTTTCTCTGAGATGGAGTGTAGCTCTGTTGCCCAGGCTGGAGTGCAGTGGCGCCATCTTGGCTCACTACAGTCGCTGCCTCCCAGGTTCAAGCGATTTTCCTGCCTCAGCCTCCTGCGTAGCTGGGATTACAGGCATCCGCCACCACACCCGGTTAATTTTTTTATTTTTGGTAGTGACGGGGTTTCACCACGTTGGCCAGGCTAGTCTCCAACGTCTGACCTCAAGTTATCCGCCCGCCTCGGCCTCCCAAAGTGATGGGATTACAGGCGTGAGCCACTGTGCCCAGCCACGGGACCCACTTTACTCTTAATTTCCCCAAATCCTAGAACAGTGCGTGGCCCACAGGAAATCCACAGAATATATCTGCAGAATGAATGAATGGCTTGCCAAAAGAATTAGGGCAAATAAGTAGATATCGAGTAAACGTCCACAACCACCTACCCCATACCCTTTTAAGCTCTAGGGAGATGGCGGCTCCTGTGGGGTCCGGGATGGGGGTCTCCGTTCCTTTCATCCTTCCGCCTCGTGGGGGAGTCAAGTCTCCGCAGGCGGAGAGCCCGGATGCAGGCGCGGCTAGGCGGCCCTCTCTGTGGTGAGCCCCCGGGTCCCTCCTCCACAGCACCCGGAGTGCCTCTATGGTTCTTCCTGTCCTTAGTCGGGAGGGGGCGCTGTGCGCAGGCGCGAGGTGACGCCGCGGCAGGACCGGAAGGAGTGTAGCGGCTGCCTCAGCGGCAGCGACGGAGCTCGCAGCTGTGGCTTCTGAAGAGTAAGCGGCGCGGTACCGAAGGCCGCCGAACCCGCCTGGCTAGCCGGCGAGTTGAGTGGCGAGTGAGTGTCGGTCGCGGGGCGCGCTTGAGCTCCTGGGCGGGACTGTGAGGCGAGGCGGCCTCTCTGCGGGACGCCTCCGTGGAGCTCCGGGGGTGGGGGCGGGGGCGCGGGCCGTGAGGGCCGCCGAGCTGAGGGGCGCGGGCCGAGGCCCGGGCGGGATCGGGCCAAAGGACTGGGCTGGGCGTCTCGAGCCCCGTGCGGAGGCGAGGCGGGAGCGACAAAGGCGCTGAGCGACTGGGCGACCCCCTCCCGCCTCTTCGCGAAGTTTCGCGGGCCGGCCCTTTGGGTCAGCTGCGCGAGGGCGATAGCCCGGGAGACCGCGCTTCCCTCCCCCGGGCCCGAGGTCGCCGCGGAGGCGGGGTCCGTGCACCCGAGCGCGGTCTGGAGAAGCGGCGGGAGGCGGCCGGTCCCTGTGAACCCCAGCCCAGGCGGGCGGCGTTTTTCCACCTCTCCCCTCACATCTGGAGCGGGTGGTGTTCCGCGAAAGTTGGCGACTGTCACCGGGCACTCGCGAGGGCGCCGCAAGTGCGTCAAACCCTTCTGCGGGGCGCTGGGGGCTGGCCCGGCTCGGGTGCCCGGGCGCTGGGCAGGGAGCGAGGCCGCTGTCCCCGCGTCGAGGTGGCCCGGCTCCCGGTGTAACGGGACCAGGGATCCAAGACTTTGGGCCACTTGCAACCAATCCTGGAGCGTGCGCGGCGTGCGGGTTACAGAAATTTCTGACAAATCTGCCAGGGCTCTGTGCGTCCCTGAGGGCCTGGCTAGCAGTTGTCCCCGGTACTTCGATCGTGCAAAAAGAACGTTCTTTTTTCTGTTCTTTTTTTTTTTTTTTTTTTTTTGAGACGAAGTCTTGCTCTGTTGCCCAGGCTGGAGTGCAGTGACGCGATCTCTGCTCACTGCAACCTCCGCCTCCCTGCGTCAAGGAATTCTGCCTCAGCCTCACAGGGATTGCTTCAGCTGGGATTCCAGGCATGTGCCACCACACCTGGCTAATTTTTGTATTTGTAGTAGAGACAGGGTTTCACCATGTTGGCCAGGCTGGTCTCGAACTTCTGACCTCAGGTGATCCCTTCTTCGGCCTCCCAAAGTGCTACATAGTCTTTTCAAAAAACGTGTCAGCTGTGTTCTCCCGGGGCCCTTGGGCCCTTCAGTAAGAAGCGCCCTGGCTGAAAACCCACACGTTTACCTACAGAGGAAGCACTGTGATATAGAGGGTGAGCAGGGCAGAGGGCCTCACCGTGGCCCTCACACACACCTGGCTCCAGCTTGGCCAGGCCATTTTGCGCTCGTGGGCCTGTGCCTCACCTCAAAAATGGGGTTTCTTCCCTTATGAAGAAGACCCATGAATTAATAATGGAATTGCCAGGAATGCTAAAAACTAAGTTTGGTGTATTGTTTTCAAGCTGTTACTCCTGGAAGGGGCTGGGTTGGCATTGTTTTAGAGGTTAGGAGCCAAACATAGCTCATCTATTCTCCAGCTGTTTTTAATCCTCCAGCTTCCTGCAATAGTCAGGCACAAGGTCTTAGAAAAATGGGTTTGTGCTGCTGTATGTTTTGGTGGGCAATAGGTACACTAATATGTATCACCTTTGTTTACTGAATGGGATGCAGGTGGGGGACCAGAGCACATCCGCGTCCCTCGGAAACGGTGGCGTTTAAATGTAATATGTCTCTTCAGTTCCTCTCTGCCCCACCCACCCCAGCCCATTGATTGAGCTTTTTTTTGGGGGGGGGCGGGGGAGACGGAGTCTGGCTCTGTTCAGGCTAAAGTGCAGTGGTGTGATCTCTGCCCACTGCAACCTCCACCTCCCAGGTTCGAGTGATTCTCCTGCCTCAGCGTCCCGAGTAGCTGGGATTACAGGCGTGCGCCACTACGGCCGTCTAAGTTTTTTTTTTTTTTTTTTTTTGAGACGGAGTCTCGCTCTGTCGCCCAGGCTGGAGTGCAATGGCCGGATCTCGGCTCACTGCAAGCTCCGCCTCCCGGGTTCACGCCATTCTCCTGCCTCAGACTCCCGAGTAGCTGGGACTACAGGCGCCCGCCACCTCGTCGGGCTAGTTTTTTGTTTTTGTTTTGTTTTGTTTTGTTTTGTTTTTGAGACGGAGTCTTGCTTTGTCACCCAGGCTAGAGTGCAGTGGCCGGATCTCAGCTCACTGCAAGCTCCGCCTCCCAGGTTCACGCCATTCTCCTGGCTCAGCCTCCCGCGTAGCTGGGACTACAGGCGCCTGCCACCTCGCCCGGCTAGTTTTTTGTATTTTTTAGTAGAGACGGCGTTTCACCGTGTTAGCCAGGATGGTCTCGATCTCCTGACCTCGTGATCCGCCCGTCTCGGCCTCCCAAAGTGCTGGCTTGAGCCACCGCGCCCGGCCTTTTTTTTTTTTTTTTTTTTTTTAAGAGACGGAGTCTGGCTCTGCTGCCCAACTCCTGGGTTTAAGTGACCTTCGGCCTCCCAAAGCGCAAGAATTACAGGCTTGAGCCACCGTGCTCTTGCAGAACATTCTTTACACGCTGAGAAGGGAGAGAGGAACGGGAAGATTTTATGAAACATCTCAATTTAGTCTGCTTGCTTTGAGGAAGAAGGCTAATAAATGGCCTGGCTTTGCCTTGATTTTGTATTTCATAATTTATTGCGCCTGGGGTATGGGGAGTAGTGGTGGGTTTCAGGAAATGCCTGGAGAGTCTAGGCCAGATTTTGTACCCCCTGGCAAACCTCGTTGGAGGCTTTAGATTTTTACCCTGATTAGAGAAGCGGCAGCTAATAGAAGAGAACCCCTGAAGCCCTGGTGGAGAAATCTTAAAGAAGGGTTAGGTGTGAGTGAGACAGACTAAAAGTTAATGAATAGAGTAGTTGAGAGAGCTGGTGTTTGCTAGCTGTCCCTCTGTCACTAACTCTACTACGAGCTACTATTTAATGTGTTTACAGAATTATAGGCTCTCCTATATTTTAGATCTTTAGAGACATAATTCATTCTCATACCTGATGTCATCATTATAGCTGCATTATTGTCCAAGATAATAACGTAGCCGGGCATGGTGTGGCTTATGCCTGTAATCCCAGCACTTTAGGGGGCTGAGGCGGGCGGATCACCTGAGGTCAGGAGTTCGAGACCAGCCTGGCCAACATGATGAAACCCTGTCTCTACTAAAAATACAAAAGTTAGCCAGATGTGGTGGCGCATGCTTGTAATCTCAGCTACTCGGGAGGCTGAGGCAGGAGAATCTCATGAACCCGGGAGGCAGAGATTGCAGTGATCCGAGATCGTGCTATTGCGCTCCAGCCTGGCTGACAGAGCGAGACTCCGTCTCAAAAATAGTAATAAAATTTAAAAAAGAAACTGAGGTGCTGAAAAATATCTAGTCTCAAAACTTGTAAGGGTCAGCTTGGGACTTGAACTCAGTTTGGACCCAGAGTTCGTGCCAGTAATTATCCTGCTATAATTAGTGAGTGCTATTTATTCTGAAAGTACATCTACTATTGAAGAGCATCTACTATGTGCCATCCAGTGTGCTACGTCCTGGGGCTTTGGGATCAAGTAACACTTTGGTTCTGCCTTCTTGGAACTTAAGTTTTAGCAGAGGAGACCGAAATTACACAGTTTCCTAAATAAGTATATGAAATTATTGTTGTAAGTACTTTGAAGAAATGAGGTACGTTGTGTGATTGAACTAGGGAGGAACATCTAGGGGATAGTCAGGAACAGTTTTTCTCTGAGGAGAAAGCAAAGAACCGAATAGAGTTAATTTGGTCCAAGAGACAGTGAAGAAGAGTAGTCCAGCTGGGGAAGAGCCTGCAGTGGAAGGAGGAAGCAAATCGTGGAACTGAACCATTGCTACTACGGAGTGGTGAATGCGGGGGGAAAAGGTAAGGCCCGCTATGTCAGCAAGGTCAGGTGATGGTAGCGTTTTGTAGGCCATGGTAAGGATTTTGGTTCCACCACGGTGAGATTTGTGGTTGGAGCCTGCAAGGCAGTACTTGGGCTAGAAGCAGAAGCATGTCCTTTGGTCACAGAAGATTCAGTTCTAAAAAGATCATTGAAAACATTGATTTTACCCTCCACCCATGAGGATGAAGAAAATCTTGATGTTTTATGTTAAACTGTTTAGCCCGCCCACTGAAGATATTGAGTTTAATTTTTGATTTAAAACCTTTCCTATTGTAAAAATGCACTGATAATAGGATTCTTAGAATTTTTAAACTCTAGACTAATTGTTTGCATATTTATATCCATAATCATGGATGTTATTTTACTGTAGTTATTTTGTCCACTTATTAAAGTTAACACAATTTTCATTTTCTTTCTCTGAACTCATCATCTGCTTTGTTCTTCCTTAATAGCATCACCATCCTATGGTCACCTGATCTCAGCATCTAGGTCAACTTTGATTCCTTCTTCTTGCCCTGATGGCCAATGACATACACAGATCCCATCGACTCTAACTCTGCAATCAGTGTCTTGTATTGTTTTCCTCCCTGTAGATACTGTTTTCCTCCCCCTAGGTACTGTTGGCTCTTGTTTCCTGGGTTTCCTGGCACCAGTTGTCTCCTACAGTCCATCTTACGCATTGCAGCCAGGTTGATTTTTCTAAAGCACAGCTGTCATTGCGTTGCTTCCCGTTGGCTAGAAAATAAAATCTGAGCTCTGTTTCAGTTATCTGTTGATGCATAACAAACCACCTGGATACTCACTGGCTTCATAGAGTAATTTTGTTTGTTGACAGTTTTATGAGTCAGGAGAATTGGGAAGTGCTGACCTGGGCCATTTTTCTCTGGTCCACATGCTATCCTTAGAGGTGGCCAGTGCTGGAGCATCCGCTTCCATAATGGCTTCTTCGTTCACATGCCTTGTCAAAGACGGCTGGAAGACTGGTCTCAGCTGGCTCTTTCCCTCCGCATGTAGTGTCAGGGCTTTCTGTGTGATCTCTCAGCAGGGTTTTCAGACTTTTTACCTGATGTCTCTGGGCCCAGGAACCCTAAGTGAAAGCTGCTGTGCCTTTTGTTTTCTTTCTTTCTCTTTTTTCTTTTCTTTCTTTCTTTTTTTTTTTTTTTTGAGACAGAGTCTCCTTCTGTCGCACAGGCTGGAGTGCAGTGGCACAATATCAGCTCACTGCAACCTCTGCCTTCTGGGTTCAAGCAATTCTTGTGCCCCAGTTTCCAGAGTAATTGGGATTACAGGCGTGTGCCGTCGCACCCAGCTAATTTTTGTATTTTTTTAGTAGAGTTGGGGGCTGCTGTGCTTTTAAAGGATAAGCCCAAATCTGACACAGCTCTCACTTTGGCTTGATATGGCTATTCTTGCTCAACCTTCCCTGGCTACCTGCCCTTCCCCTATAGTCTCTTTATTGCTCTAGTAACTTTATTCTCTGATTGATGGGGCTCTGAGTTCTTTGAAACAAAAATCCATGTAAGAGTTTCTTTTTTTTTTTTTTTTTTTTTTTTTTGAGACGGAGTCTCGCTCTGTCGCCCAGGCTGGAGTGCAGTGGCCAGATCTCAGCTCACTGCAAGCTCCGCCTCCCGGGTTCACGCCATTCTCCTGCCTCAGCCTCCCGAGTAGCTGGGACCACAGGCGCCGCCACCTCGCCCGGCTAATTTTTTGTGTTTTTAGTAGAGACGGGGTTTCGCCGTGTTAGCCAGGATGGTCTCGATCTCCTGACCTTGTGATCCGCCCGTCTCGGCCTCCCAAAGTGCTGGGATTACAGGCTTGAGCCACCGCGCCCGGCCGAGAGTTTCTTTTGATGTATTCCCGATGATGCATAACCAATTCTTGTTATATAAAATGCTGTAGTACAGTCAGCTCTCCGTATCCAGAGCTTTCACATCTGGATATGGGGATCTGACAGTAAACTTTTTCAGTATTGATTTAATATTGATTATATTAGTACAGACTTAGGATGGATATCCAAAGAATGGTTAGGATGAGCAAATGGTATTTGAATGAAAAACAATCGTTTATAGGCATTTTTTAAAACATGCTAGGAAGAGGTATTGTGGAGGCCTGGTATGACATGGGCATGTCATCTTCCCGCCTGTGACTAGCTCTGCTTTGCCCACTTTTTCTTTTCTTTCTTTTTTGAGACGGAGTCTCTCTGTCACCCAGGCTGGAGTGCAGTGACACAGTCTAGGCTCACTGCAACCTCTGCATCCTGGGTTCAAGCAATTCTCCTGCCTCAGCCTCCTGAGTAGCTGGGACTATAGGCACCTGCAACCACACTTGACTGGTTTTTGTATTTTTAGTAAAGACGGGGTTTCACCATGGTGGCCAGGCTGGTCTCGAACTCCTGACCTCAAATAATTCACCCACCTCGGCCTCTCAAAGTTTTGGGAATACAGGTGTGAGCCACCATGCCTGGCCTGCTTTGCCCACTTTTTGCTGGAAAGTCAAAGGGATTAACTCATTAAATTTGAAAGTCTTGGCCGGGCGCGGTGGCTCACGCCTGTAATCCCAGCACTTTGGGAGGCCGAGGTGGGCGGATCACAAGGTCAGGAGATCGAGACCACGGTGAAACCCCGTCTCTACTAAAAATACAAAAAATTAGCCGGGCGCGGTTGTGGGCGCCTGTAGTCCCAGCTACTCGGGAGGCTGAGGCAGGAGAATGGCGTGAACCCGGGAGGCGGAGCTTGCAGTGAGCCGAGATCGCGCCACTGCACTCCAGCCTGGGCGACAGAGCGAGACTCCGTCTCAAAAAAAAAAAAAAAAAAATTTGAAAGTCTTTAATAACCCCCAAATATGTTGCAGAAGTGGCAGACATATTTACAGAAAGTATTCTGGAGAGCCAGGGGCACTACAGAGCCCCAGGATCATGCAGTAGTAGTTTAGGAGCATATACATAAGGAAAAATGGAGAAGCAACCTGAATAGAACAAGGAGAAGAAAATGATTTGTAGAAGACAGACTTAAGCATTCTGGTCACGAGGCAGTGAAGGTGAGATTTTGAAAACCAGAAAATTGGGTGAGAGAACCATGAGTGATTCTCTTTTCTTCTTGACTTCCTTGTTTTCCATATTATCTGTAATGGGCAATGCTTGATAACTGAAGAAAATCCTAATTGTTGCCTAGGCCATGTTTCCTGACTCTGGTTCTATAGCCATGATGAATAACAGCTCCAGTCTTTGACAGAGGAAGAAGGTTTTGGAGCCACTCATTCAACAACTGTGCTAAGCATTGAAAATACAACTATAAATAAGAAAAGAGGCCAGGCACGGTGGCTTTTGCCTGTAATCTCACCACTTTGATGAGTGTCGGGGGGGGGGGGGTGGATCACCTGAGGTCAGGAGTTCAAGACCAGCATAAGATGGTGAAATGCCATCTCTACTAAAAATACAAAATTAGCTGGGCATGGTGGCAACATGCCTGTAATCCCAGCCACTTGGGAGGCTGAGACAGGAGAATTGCTTGAACCCTAGAGGCGGAAGTTGCAGTGAACTGAGATTGCACCATTGCACTTCAGCCTGGGCAACAAGAGCAAAACTTCGTCTCAAAAAAAAAAAAAAAAGTAACTTGGAATGGGAAAATAAAGATTTTTTTTTCCCCTTGAACTGTATTTTATTAATAAACACTGCATTTCCTATGTACTTGTGATTACAGTGCTCCTATTTTGATGGCATTTACCACATACAAAGTGGCTTCTCTTATTTTTCAACATAGCCTTATAATATAAGAATAGATATTGCCATTTTTCTGTTTCTCAGGTAGCAGTTAAAAAAATAACATAATGTAACACTTAGTATATGTCAGGTACTATGCTAAAACTTTATGTAATTCAACTGATTTAGTTTTTAAAAAGTTTTTATTTTTATTTATTTATTTATTGAGACGGAGTCTCGCTCTTTATTTATTTATTTATTGAGACGGAGTCTCGCTCTGTCGCCCAGGCTGGAGTGCAGTGGCGCAATCTTGGCTCACTGCAAGCTCCGTCTCCCGGGTTCACGCCATTCTCCTGCCTCAGCTTCCCGAGTAGCTGAGACTACAGGCGCCCGCCACCACACCCGGCTAATTTTGTGTGTGTGTGTGTGTGTTTTTTTTTAGTAGAGACAGGGGGGTTTCACCATGTTAGCCAGGATGGTCTCAATTTCCTGATCTCGTGATCCGCCTGCCTCGGCCTCCCAAAGTGCTGGGATTATAGGTGTGAGCCACCGCGCCAGCCAAAAGTTTTTATTTTTTTAAATTAATGAATTTTTTTGGAGGTAGGTTCTCCCTCTGCCACCTATGCTGGAGTGCAGTGGTGCTCTCATAACTCGCTTGCAGCCTTGAACTCCTGGGCTCAAAGGATCCTCTTGCCTCAGCTTCCACAGTCAAGCTGGGACTTGGGTACATGCCTGTCTACCTACCCGCAACTAATTTTAAAACTACTGCATTCTCATTTTACAAATGAGGAGATTGGCCCAGGAGATTGAACAATTTATTTGGAGCCACTGATTGACTAAATGGTGAAACCAAGATTTAAACATAGGCAATATGATCGGAAGCCCAGATGAAGAGACTGAGTGTCAGAGAGTTACATGACCTGATACAGAGACTTGCATTTAGTCAAGAGGAGAAATTCCATCATCAGACTTCTTTTCTTCTCACAAGTTGGGGCCACTGGTGTGCCACTCATGAGGACTTTTTTAAACCGTTACTAGTAATCTGCTTAACTACAAGCCTGACATTTCAACTAAATTAGCTGTAAAATGACCCACATCTCCCTTTGATTTCCAGTGTAAAATTGAAGGAAGCCAGTTGTGGCCAAAGGAAAGATAAGAAATTTGGCTTGAGGCCAAGCGCGGTGACTCACGCGTGTTATCCCAGGACTTTGGGAGGCCAAGGCAGGCAGATCACCTGAAGTCAAGAGTTCAAGATCAGCCTGGCCAACATGGCAAAACCACTTCTCTACTAAAAATACGAAAATTAACCAGTATGGTGGCACGCATACTGTGTCGTCCCAGCTACTCAGGGAGGCTGAGGCAGGAGACTTGCTTGAACCTGGGAAATGGAGGTTTCAGTGAGCTGAGATCGTGCCACTGCACTCCAGTTTGGGTGACAAAGCAAGACTCTGTCTCAAAAAAAAAAAGACATTTGGCTTGAAAATAGTGTTCAAAATACTTTTTAAAAATCTGACTGGGCATGGTGGCTCACGCCTGTAATCCCAGCACTTTGGGAGGCCAACATTGGCAAATCACAAGGTCAGGAGTTTGAGACCAGCCTGGCCAACATGGTGAAATGCCGTCTCTACTAAAAATACAAAAAACTAGCGGGTGTGGTGGTGGGCACCTGTAATCCCAGCTACTCGGGAGGCTGAGGCAGGAGAATCGCTTGAACCCAGGAGGCAGGGGTTGCAGTGAGCTGAGACTGCACCACTGCACTCCAGCCCAGGTGACAGTGGGAGACTCCATCTCAAAACAAAAAAATCTTATTTGGGGAAAAAAAGAACTTAAATTAGATGCAGTTCAAATTTGATACCAGAACTGTTCTTTTAAGTATCATGCTACTTATAAATAACATCAGTATCATTATTTTAAGTGAGAGACCCGAACTTAGGCTGGTATATGTCAGTTTTAAAAATGGGAATACCTGGGGCCAGGCATGGTGGCTCATGCCTGTAATCCCAGCACTTTGGAAGGCTGAGGCGGGATCACCAGAGGTCAGGAGTTCGAGACTAGCCTGGCCAACGTGGTGAAACCCTGTGTCTACTAAGAAATACAAAATTTAGCCAGGCATGGTGGCATATGCCTGTAATCCCAGCTACTCTGGAGGGTGAGGCAGGAGAATCGCTTGAACCCTGGATGCAGAGGTTGCAGTGAGCCGAGATCATGCCATTGCACTCTAGCCTGGACGACAAGAGCGAAACTGTCTAAAAAAGAAAAAAGGAATACCTTTGTTCAGTTATCAATGCCAGAAAGTTCTGTTGTAAAACTTTGCTAACCTGGTTTTGGTATCTATCTATTTTGATGGTATCTATAACTTCACATTTTATAAGTTGAGAAAATACTGATATTATCTGACTATTAATTCTTTGTAGACGTTTAATGAGAAGCCCCAATCTGGGGCTTACTGCCTCTGGAGAGGCACAGTGCTTTCTCCTAGGAAGGCAAAGAAAATTGAGATTTTCTCAGAGAGAAAGAAAAGGATTGAATTGCTTAAACCTGGGAGATGGAAGTTGCAGTGAGCTGAGATCACACCACTGCACTCCAGCCTCGGTGACAGAGCAAGAAGCACATTTAAATTTTGTGTTTACCGTAATTTGGTGTTTGTGGAGATTCTTTCTCGTCTAGTTTTTTTGTAACTGTTGTCCATGGAATTTTTTCTGTTACTATGTGACAATTTGAGGCTATGCAAAGACTATTCTGCTGTTACTACCACTGTCTTCCCAGAATTTCCTTGTGGTTTTGTTTTATTTTATTTTTTATTTTATTTTATTTTTTTGAGACAGAGTTTCATTCTTGCTGCCTAGGCTGGAGTGCAATGGCTCCGTCTCGGCTCACCGCAACCTCCATCTCCCCAGTTCAAGCGATTCTCGTAGCTGGGATTACAAGCGTGCGCCACCACGCCCAGCTAATTTTTGTGTTTTTAGTAGAGACGGTTTCACCGGGTTGGCCGGGCTGGTCTCAAACTCCTGAGCTCAGGTGATCCACCCGCCTCAGCCTCCCAAAGTGCTGGGATTACAGGCATGAGCCACTGGGCCTGGCCTTTTGTTTTGTTTTTTTTTTTTTGCCCTAATAGAGACAAGATCTCACTATATTTCCCAGGCTGGTCTTAAACTCCTGGGCTCAAGTGATCCTCCTGCTTCAGCCTCCCAAAGTGCTAGGATTACAGACATGAGCTACCGCACCTGGAAATTTTTTTTTTTTTTTTTAATCAAAGTCTGGACGTTATGACTGAAAAAACTGAAGGTTCCAAATGATACTCCTCCATTGTGGTTTAAGTTTTTTAGGTGTGCAAATTAGAGTACCAGCAGATCATCTTGATCCTGTCATGGTTTGGTCTGTATTAAGTCTATTTTCATTTTGCTCTTAACCTTTAAGATTTGGCTTTCCTAGGATCTCAGATGAAAGCTCGGTGTTTACCAGCACTCCTCCACTTTAGTTGGGCTTGACCTTTAATCTCTCTCAACAGGCTGGGAGTGGTGGCTTATGCCTGTAATCCCAGTACTTTGGGAGGTCAAAGCAGGTGCATCACCTGAGGTCAGGAGTTCGAGACCAGCCTGGCCAACATAACAAAATCCCCTCTGTACTGAAAATACAAAAATTAACTGGGCATGGTGGTGCGTGCCTGTAGTCCCTGCTACTTGGGAGTCTGAGGCAGGAAACTGGCTTGAACCCAGGAGGCGGAGGTTGCGGTGAGCCAAGATTGCACCATTACTGCAGCCTGGATGGCAAAGCAAAACTCCATCTCAAAAAAAAAAAAAAAAAAAAAACCCTCTCAACAATACATGTTTGCTGAGATCTCTGCTCAGCTCTTTAGCTTTTCTGCTATTGGATTTTGGGGAGTCTAGTCCTGCATGTATGTAGCATAGGTCAGCAACTTAGTCGGGGGGGTGAGGAGGTTATTATTCTGGTTTTTGGAGATTTCTTTCTCAGTGGATTTTTCCTTGCTAGAATTTTGTCCCTTAAGTCTCAGCTACTTTGGCAGCCCCAAACTCCGACCTTCAACTCCTCAGCCCATTGAAATTGCTGTTTCTGCCTCAGGTCCATTTTTTCACAGTTAAGATTTGGGAAGTGCCTTCAGGAGACAAAAAATGCAGGATAAATGTGTCCTGTCCTAATGTGCTTCTCATTTTTCACTGATCAGAGCTCCTGAAATCCTGCCAGCTGGGTTTCCTCCATTGCCTTCAAAGATGTGTTTTATATATTTGGTCTTTTTATAGTGGATTTGTAAGAAGAGGCAAAGAGTTGGTCCACTACAGGCTATTAATACTTTGTCATGGCCAGAACCAAAATCTCTGTAAAGTAAGGTGAATAATCATGCCAGGATTATAGGGATGTTGTTAGGATTAGATGTGTTATGCATGTAAAGGGATAAGAAAAATGGCTCATACATAGCAGCATCCTCATTTTGGCTTGTAATTTTATGCTGTCTGTTAGCTTCTGGAACAAGACCCAAGGACATTATCATTGTACAACTATCTGGTGAATATCAGTCTCTAAACATACACACTCTAAACATACATATGCACCCTCTATAGTTGTATAGCATTTTAATTTCACCTTTTAAACATTTTTTAAAAGTTGTGCCACAGACATTCGTTTCCTGAAATTAAGACCCTGTGTCATTATTTTCTGTGCTATATGTGTTGTTTCTGTAATTCCACCTGTATTAGTCAGCTCAAGCCAGCTGATACCATAGACTAACAAAATAGCATCAACTGGGTGACATTTAAAACAAATTTATTTTCTCACAGTTCTGGAATTTGGAAGTCTGAGAATAGAGTTTCAGCATTGTTGGATTCTGGTTATTTCTCTTCCTGGATCTCAGACAACTGCCTTCTGCCTGTGTTCTCACATGATGGAGAGAAAAAGCAAGCTCTCTGGTATCTCTTCTTCTCAGTGTGCCCAGCCATCATGAGGGCCCCACCTCCACGACTTCATCTAATTCTAATCACCTCCCACAGACTCCGTCTCCAAATACCATTATATTAGAGGTCAGAGCTTCGGTATAGGAATTTGGAGGCCAAGCGTGACACAGTTTAGAGCACCACTCATTTCTCTAGACTCAAGGGTTTTTTTGTTTGTTTGTTTTTGTTTTAGTTTTTTGAGACATGTCTCTGTCACCCAGGCTGGAATCCAGTGGCATACTCATGGCTCACTGCAACATCAAACTCCTGGGTTCAGGAGATCCTCCTGCTTCAGACTCCTGAGTAGCTAGAACTATAGGTGCATGCCACCCCGCCCAGCTAATTTTTTTATTTTTATTTTTTGTAGAGACAGGGTCTAGCTATATTTCCCAGGCTGGTCTTGAACCCCTAACGTCAAGTGATTCTCCCACCTTGGTCTCCCAAGGATTGGTTTCCTGGATTACAAGTTTGAGCCATTGTGTCCAGCCAGGATTCGTGTTTCTATTTCTTTTTTTTTTTTTCTTTTTTTTGAGATGGAGTCTTGTTCTGTCACCCAGGCTGGAGTGCAGTGGTGCGATCTCGGCTCACTGCAACCTCTGCCTCCCAGGTTCAAGCAGTTCTCCTGCCTCGGCCTCCCGAGTAGCTGGGGTTATATGCACATACCGCCACACCTGGCTACTTTTTTTTTTTTTTTGTATTTTAGTAGAGACGGGGTTTCACTTATGTTGCCCAGACTGGTCGCAAACTCCTGAGCTCAGGCAGTCTGCCCGCCTCGGCCTCCGGAAGTACTGGGATTATAGATGTGAGCCACCATGCCGGCCCCACGTTTCTTTTTCATGCTTTTTGTTTGTTTCAGAGGCACAGTCTTGCTCTCACCCTGGCTGGAGTGCGGTGGCATGATGGTGGCACACTGCAGTGTCGAACTACTGGGTTCAAGCCGTCTTCTTGCCTCATCTTCCTGAGTAGCTGGTACTATGGGTGTGCACCACCACGCCTAATTTTTTTGTTTGTTTGTTTGTTTGAGATGGGGTTTCACTCTGTTGCCTAGGCTGGAGTGCAGTGGCACGATCTCAGCTCGCTGCAACCTCCCCCTGCCAAACTCAAGCAGTTCTCCTACCTCAGCCTCCCAAGTACCTGGGATTACAGGTTCCCACCTGCTACCACACCCAGTTAATTTTTGTATTTTTAGTATAGATAGTCCTCACTATGTTGCCCAGGCCGGTCTCAAACTCCTGACCTTAAGCGATCCACTGGCCTTGACCTTCCAAAGTCCTGGGATTACAGGTATGAGCCACCATGCCCAGCCTTGAAGTTCATTTTTTTAATAGCTCTTTGAGTATCTGTGGGAGGTAAACTCTCTTAGTCTTTGAAAGTGTAAAAATTGTTTTATCCCATCCTTACTTTTTTTTTTTTTTAAAGAGAGTCTTGCTCTGTTTCCTAGACTGGAGTGCAGTGGGTTGGTCATAGCTCACTGTAACTTTGGAACTCATGGGCTCAAGCAATCCTCTAGCCTCAGCCTCCCGAGTAAGTGGGATCACATACGTGCCACCATGCCCAACTAATTTTTTTCAGTTTTTTGTAGAGATGGGGTCTCACCAAGTTTACTCAGGCTGGTCTCAAATTTCTGGCCTCCAGCGATTGTCCCGCTTTGGGTTCCCAAAGTGGTGGGATTATAGGCATGAACCACTGTAGCCAGCCCCTGCCCTTACTCTTGAAAAATAAAGGATCATAGAATTTGAAGTTTACAATTATTTTTTCTCTACTACTACTCTATTTTTTCTATTTATTTTTTACTCTAATTTATTTTTTTACTCTAATTTATTTTTTACTCTAATTTATTTTTTACTCTGTAGATTTACTCTAATCTATTTTTTCCATTTACTCTATTTTTTCTATTTACTCTAATTTTTTCTATTTAGTCTATTTACGCTATTTTTTCTACTGTTATTCTACTATTATTTCTACTATTATTTACTCTATTTTTTCTACTACTATATTTTTTCTCTGCTAGTAATAAAAGATCATATTTTATTACTTTGGTGTTAATTGCTTCTTATGAAGAGTCTTTTTTTTAGGAGACAGTGTCTTGCTCTATTGCCTAGGCTGGAGTACAGTGGCGTGATCTTGGCCTACTGCAACCACCGCCTCCAGGGTTCAGGTGATTCTCTCACCTCAACCTCCTGAATAGCTGAGATTACAGGTGCATGCCACCACACCAAGCTGATTTTTATATTTTTAGTAGAGAAAGCATTTTGCCATGTTGACCAAGCTGGTCTCGAACTCCTGACTTCAAGTGATCCGCCCTCCTCAGCCTCCCAAAGTGCTGGGATTACAGGTGTGAGCCACCACGCCCAGCCTGAAGAGTCTATTTTTATACTTGTTTTACCTCTGGTAGTTTTTGCAGTTTTAATGTTTTACCTTATGACGTATTTTTGTGTGGTTTTATTTTTACTACTGTTTAGTAGACAGTATAGTTTCACCACACCCTTGCTGGCTTGAATGGATACTTACCTGTTTTGTTTTGTTTTATTTTTTAATTAATTTATTCTTTTGAGACAGAGTTTTTGCTCTTGTCTCCCAACTTGGAGTTCAATGGCACGATCTCAGCTAACTGCAACCTCTGCTTCCCAGGTTGAAGCAATTCTCCTGCCTCAGCCTCCTAAGTAGCTGGGATTACAGGCGCCTGCCACGACACCTGGCTAATTCTTCGTATTTTTAGTAGAGGCAGGGTTTCGCCATGTTGGCCGGGCTGGTCTCAACTCCTGACCTCAAGTGGCCCGCCTGCCTTGGCCTCCCAAAGTGCTGAGATTACAGGCATGACACCCAGCCATCTGTTTTATTTGTTAAAATCTTTATTGCTACAGGCTGGGCTTGGTGGTTCACAGCTGTAATCCCAGCACTTTGGGAAGCCAAGGCAGAAAGAATGCTTGAGACCAGGATATCCAGACCAGCCTGGACAACATAGTGAGACCCTGTCCCTAAAAAAATTTTTTTAAAATTTAGCTAGGCATGGTGGTACATGCCTGTAGTCCCAGCTACTCTGAGGCTGAGGTAGAAGGATTGCTTGAGCCCAGGGGTTCAAGGCTGCAGTGAGCCATGATTGTGCAGCTGCTCTCCAGCGGGGATGACAGAGAGAGACTCTGGCTCAAAAAAAAAAAAAGACTACAACCTCTGTCTACTGGGTTCAAGCTATTCTCCTGCCTCAGCCTTCCAAGTAGCTGGGATTACAGGTGCCTGCCACCACGCCTGGCAGATTTTTATATTTTTAGTAGAAATGGGGTTTCACCACATTGGCAGGGCTGGTCTCGAACTCCTGACCTCAAGTGATCCATCTTCCTCAGCCTCTCAAAGTGCTGGGATTACAGGTGTGAGCCACCGCTCCCAGCCCTCAAAGAAATCTTTACTGATATATAATTAAAATCTCTCCATTTTAGTATATAGTTCAGTGAGTTTTGACAAATGCATATATCCAGGTGACTACCACCACAGTCAATATATAGAGCATGACTTAGCCTGGAAAGGTTCCTTCATGTCACTTAACAGTTAATCTACCCACTCCCTCGTTGGTACCCACCTTTTCTCTTTCCGTAATAGACATAGATTGTTTTTTTATTTATTTTTTTGTCCCCATTACTCTCATATGAGTCCATTTCCCAAATATTTCTGTTTCCTATTCCCAGAGTTCAATAGTTCTGCAGCTTTAGCCCCATCACTAACTTCTGTGTTTCTGTTCCATCGCTGGTCCATGGAGATGTAATGTATTGGCTTTAACACCATGATACCTCTTTTTGAAGGAAGAGAGGGATGGATTTCAAAAATACAAGTCTACTACTCACGTCTGCTACCCAGATTTAACATATGTTCATGTTTTGCCTTGTTTGCTTTAAATATCTTCAAATAAAAGGAAAAAAATGTTATATGTAACTCAAGTTCAAGTTCCTTTTCATTCTCCCTTACCCAGAAATAGTCACTGTCCTGAAGTTGCTGAGGTCATTCTTATGCATATTTTAATTGTAATTTTTTTTTTTTTTTTTTTTTTTTTGAGATAATCTCTCTCTGTCGCACAGGGTGGAGTGCAGTGGCGTGATCCTGGCTCACTGCAACCTCTGTCTCCCGGGTTCTTGTGATTTTCCTGCCTTAGCTTCCCGACTAGCTGGGATATCAGGCGCCCGTCACCGCACCCTGGTAATTTTTGTATTTTTATTATTTATTTATTATTATTTTTAAAATTTTTAGTAGAGACAGGGTTTCACCTTGTTGGCCAGGATGGTCTCAATCTCCAGACCTCATGATCCCCCCACCTCGGCCTCCCAAAGTGCTGGGATTACAGGTGTGAGCCACTGCGCCTGGCCATGTGTGCGTGTGTGTGGGGTGTTTTTGTTGTTTTTTTTTTTGAGATGGAGTCTTGCTCTGTTGCCCAGGCTAGAGTGCAGTGGCGCAATCTCGGCTCACTGCAAGCTCCGCCTCCTGGGTTCATGCCATTCTCCTGCCTCAGCCTCCCAAATAGCTGGGACTACAGATGCCTGCCACCACGCCCGGCTAATTTTTATATTTTTTGTAGAGCTGGGATTTCACCATGTTGGTCAGGCTGGTCTCGAACTCCTGACCTCGTGACCTTCCCGCCTCGGCCTCCCAAAGTTCTGGGATTACAGGCATGAGCCGTTGCATCTGGCTGAAACATAATTCATTTTCTGATTTGCCTTTCCCTGATTATTAGTGAGGTTGAGCGTCTTCTGTGTTTTCTTTTTTGTGAATCGCCTGTTAATACCCTTAACTCATTTCTTTGTTAACATATTTGTATCAAGATGTGAATTCTCTGTCTGTACTTTGTCTGTTTAATATGTGTATTTTAAAAATATGTTTTAATGACGTACGTTTTGAGTTTTTGTGGGTTTTTTTTTTTTTTTTTCGACCTACTTCCTAGGATATATTTTCTTTTTTTTCTTTTTTTGTTTTTTGTTTTTTGTTTTTTGAGACGGAGTCTCGCTCTGTCGCCCAGGCTGGAGTGCAGTGGCGCGATCTCGGCTCACTGCAAGCTCCGCCTCCTGGGTTTACGCCATTCTCCTGCCTCAGCCTCCTGAGTAGCTGGGACTACAGGCGCCCGCCACCGCGCCCGGCTAATTTTTTGTATTTTTAGTAGAGACGGGGTTTCACCGTGGTCTCGATCTCCTGACCTTGTGATCCGCCCGCCTCGGCCTCCCAAAGTGCTGGGATTACAGGCGTGAGCCACCGCACCCGGCCCTAGGATATATTTTCTTAAGGAATGTTTTCAGCATAAGCTTCAGATGTTCCCTGGCCAGATACATGGCAAGAGTTTTGATACTCCCTCTTTCTTACTGTTCCTCTTTGCTTCCTTTTCAGACCTTTTGAAACAGATGGTCACCATGTTTAGATATTAGCAGTCCCGTATGTGCAGGTCTGCGTTTGAAAATGGCAGAGGGAAACAGCAATGAAGAGGTGATTCACTTGAACAACTTTCACTGCCATCGGGGACAAGGTAAGTTGTTTGCTCTCACTTTGTCTCTTTCCCTGTGGCTTTTTATTTTAGTATCACAGCTCTGTCTTTTGAAATGATCCTATTTTGTACCATTTAGAATCCAGGGACATTTCATTTTTAGATATAAAAAGACTAGACTAGAATTATATCAGATAATGATATTGCTGGTATGAATGAAGTATAAGACTTCGTTCATTACAACGAGATTAATAAGCTATTAATTTGCTGGCAAGACACTGTTAATGTGCAGTCATTGAGTCTTAAGAGAGAGTGTCAGCATCAGTTTTTGAAGGTGTGTTGATTATAAAGGAGTGCTCCACTAGGCCTTTATGACCTGAAATACTACAGGGGTTACTGAACCAGTCTTGTCCTCCCATGATCCTTAATTTCTTTTTTGCCAGAATATTCTGGCTTAACCTTGAGGGGAATTTTGGAACATGTATTTTTTTGTTCTACAGTTTTGTTTTGTTTTGTTTTGTTTTTTCTTTTCTTTTTTTGAGACGGAATTTCGCTCGTTACCCGGCTGAAGTGCAGTGGCATAATCTTGGCTCATCACAACCTCCGCCTCCTCTGTTCAAGCGATTCTCCTGCCTCAGCCTCCCGAGTAGCTGGAATTACAGTCATGTGCCACTACGCCCTGCTAATTTTGTATTTTTAGTAGAGATGGGGTTTCTCCATATTGGTCAGGCTGGTCTTGATTTCCCGACCTCAGGTGATCTGCCCGCCTCAGCCTCCCAAAGTGCTGGGATTATAGGCATGAATCACTGCGCTCGGCCTGTTCTACAGTTATTAAAGTTTTGGGGAATTTTATTGATTTTTTTTAAAGGGAATAGTGCTTGCTATTCTATAACATTCTTAAATGTGTCTGAAATTTCCTGTTAAGTTCGAATTCACATTTACACTTGGGCTAAAAGGAAAAAATTCATGCTGAGGTGTAGAACCCTGATGTTCATTTTTTGCAATTATAAATTCCATGGAAGAGGTTATACTGGTTTTGTTTTCTCCCGTTGATAATATTTTGTGTTTACAAAGATGATTTTTCTAGTAGAGAGTAAATTACATCTGACTTTAGAAAAATGACTCCCCCAGGCCAGGCGTGGTGGCTCATGCCTGTAGTCCCAGCACTTTGGGAGGCCGAGGCTGGTGGATCACGAGGTCAGGAGTTCAAGACCAGCCTGACCAACATGGTGAAACCCTGTCTCTACTAAAAAATACAAAAATTAGCTGGGCGTGGTGGTGCATGCATGTAGTCCCAGCTACTTGGGAGGCTGAGGCAGGAGAATCGCTTGAACCTGGGTGGCAGAGGTTGTAGTGAGCCAAGATTGCGCCACTGCACTCCAGCCTGGGCGACAGAGCAAAGATTCCGTCTCAAAAAAAAAAGAAAAACGACTCCACCAAAACTTAAGTACAAATAGCCTACTGTTGATTGGAAGCCTTACTGATAACAGTCAACACGTGTTATATATTGTATGTTTTGTATACTGTATTCTTATAATAAAGTGAACTACAGAAAAGAAGTGTTATTAAGAAAATCATAAGGAAGAGGAAGAAAATATAGTTGCTATTCCTTAAGTGGAAGTGGACCATTCTGAAGGTCTTCATCTTTATTATCTTCACATTGAGTAGGCTGAAGAGGAGGTGGAAGAAGAGGGGTTGGTCCTTGTATTAGTTGGTTCTCCACTGGCCGTAAAGAAATGCCCAAGACTGGGTAATTTATAAAGAGAGAGAAGAGGTTTAATTGGTTCACAATTCTGTAGGCTGTATAGGAAACATAGTGGCCTCTGCTTCTGGGGAGATCTTAGGAAACTTATAATCATGACAGAAGGGCCGGGCGCGGTGGCTCAAGCCTGTAATCCCAGCACTTTGGGAGGCCGAGACGGGCGGATCACGAGGTCAGGAGATCGAGACCATCCTGGCTAACACGGTGAAACCCCGTCTCTACTAAAAAGTACAAAAAACTAGCCGGGCGAGGTGGCTAGCGCCTGTAGTCCCAGCTACTCGGGAGGCTAAGCCAGGAGAATGGCGTAAACCCGGGAGGCGGAGCTTGCAGTGAGCAGAGATCCGGCCACCGCACTCC
This sequence comes from Macaca nemestrina, assembly GCF_043159975.1. Lineage (NCBI taxonomy): Eukaryota > Metazoa > Chordata > Mammalia > Primates > Cercopithecidae > Macaca > Macaca nemestrina. Next base: position 150,244,779 of record NC_092128.1, read on the forward strand.
AGCCTGGGTGACAGAGCGAGACTCTGTCTCAAAAAAAAAAAAAAAAAAATCATGACAGAAGGAGAAGGGGAAGCAGGCTTGTCTCACATGGCTGGAGCAGGAATAAGAGGGATTGGGGAAGAGGTGCCACACACTTTTAAATAACCAGATCTCACAAGAACTCACTGTTGCAACCAGAGGGGATGGTGCTAAATCATTTATGAAATACCACCCCCATGATCCTATTACCTCCCACCAGGCCCCATCTCCAACATTGGAGATTACGGTTGAATATGAAATTTGGAGAGGAACACAGATCCAAACCATACTGTTCTGCCCCAGCGCCTCCCAAATGTCTTGTCCTTCTCACATTGCTAAATACAATTATGCCTTCCCAACAGTCCCCAAAGTCTTAACTCATTCCAGCATTAACTCAAAAGTTCAGTCTTATCTGAGACAAGTCTAATCCCTTCCACCTATGAGCCTGTAAAGTCAAAAATAAGTTAGTTATTCCCAAGATACAATTGGGGGTACATACATTGGGTATATGCTCCTGTTCCAAAAGGTAGAAATTGGCCAAAAGAAAGGCGCGAAAGGTCCCACACAAGTTCAAAACCCAGTAGGGCAGTCATTAAATCTTAAAGGTCCAAAATAATCTCCTTTGACTCCACATCTCACATTCAGGGCACACTGGTGCAAGGGATAGGCTCCTGAAAGCCTTGTGCAGTTCTGCTGTTTTAGGAGTAACACAAGTGGAAGAAAATCTGCAAATAAGTGGACCCACACTGTTCAAATCAGTGTTGCTCAAGAGTCAACTGTGTATTTGGCTTTCAGAGCATTTAAAATTGAGCAAATTTTATTAGGTAAATAAGTCAAGAGTAATAAAATTGCTCAAGCTATGCAAATTATGAGTACAAAAGAAGGACTAATTTTCAGGGTTTTATTAATAGTGTATTCTAACTTGGTAGTGATTGTAACCATAATTTATTGGATTCAGGCAATTTTTAATCTTAGTTATAACTTGTATTTATGATCATTTCAAAATTTTCTGTACATGTATATCCAATTAATGTTGTAGTTGGTTTTTGTTTTTTAATGGGATCTTAAATATACTTGAACAGTTTCTTTAAGAACAACTAATTCCTTTTGGAAAATTACTGACTTTGGAGATGTGTTTTGTTAGACGAGTATGTTTACTCTGCACCCATCATGAGAACTTTTTTCAGGTGTATAAAGTTTTGTTTTTATTAGCTGCATTAATTTTTTTTTTCTTTAAACAAGAGAGGGTCTCACAATGTTGCCTGGCAAAGCTAGTCTTGAACTGCTGGGCTCAAGTGATCCAATTGCCTCTGCCTTACGAAATGCTAGGATTACAGGCGTGAACCACTGCTCCTGGCCAACATTAATAATTTTTATTATGCATCAACCTCTGTAGTTTTTTTTTTGAAGTGTATAGTTGAGTAAGTTTTGACAAATGAATATACCACCTGAATTACGATATAGAACATTTTCTATCATTCCAAAAAGATTCCCTTGTGCCTCTTTGCAGTCAGTTCTTACCCCACTCCAGGCCTAAGGAAACTACTAATCTGCTTTTTTTCACTCTGTAATTTCATATAAATGGAATTATACATACTGTATGTTTTCTTTGTACCTGAATTCTTTTGTGAAAGGTAATGTTTTAGGCAGGGCGCGGTGGCTCAAGCCTGTAATCCCAGCACTTTGGGAGGCCGAGACGGGCGGATCACGAGGTCAGGAGATCGAGACCATCCTGGCTAACACGGTGAAACCCCATCTCTACTAAAAAATACAAAAAACTAGCCGGGCGAGGTGGCAGGCGCCTGTAGTCCCAACTACTCGGGAGGCTGAGGCAGGAGAATGGCGTGAACCCAGGAGGCGGAGCTTGCAGTGAGCTGAGATCCGGCCACTGCACTCCAGCCTGGGCAGCAGAGTGAGACTCCGTCTCAAAAAAAAAAAAAAAAGGTAATGTTTTGAGATTGATCCCTGTTGTCGCATATATCAGTAATTCATTCCTTTTTAATTGCTAAGTAGTGTTTTTGTCTACTCATCTATGATTCTATACCTAATGGAAATAGGCTTAAAAATGAAGGTAAAATAAAGATTTAAAAAGTTTTTGTCAGGAATGAAAAAAGGTACATCATGCAAATGGCCACACACATACCCCCCCCAAAAAAAAGCTGATATATCTGTGTAATATCTGATAAAATTGATAGAAACTCCAGCCAGAAGCATTGATAGAGTTCATAATGATAAAAGTTTCAGTACACTGGGAAGATAAAATAGTGCTAATCCCTGTATACTTTGTAACATGATAGAAAAATAAAGCAAAAATTGGCAAATCTTAAAACAGAATTGGACAAATACACCATTATAGTGGGGATTTTTAAGACTTGTTTCAGTAACTGAAAGAGCAAGCACACACACACACTTGTATGAATATAGAAGATTGGAAGAAAGCTGTCAAAAATGTAATAAACTTAGGTGGGATTCTGCACCCAGTATAAGAAGAAATCACAATGAAAATTAGAAGATTATTTTGAATTACATGATAATGAAAATATAGCCTCTTATATTTATGAGATACATGTAATGCCATGTTTTGAAGAAAACTGTGGCCTAAGATACATTAGACAAGAAGTGAAAAGCTCAGCCAGGTGCAGTGGCTCATGCTTGTAATCGCAGCACTTTGGAAGGCCAAAGTGGTAGGATAACTTGAGCCTAGGATTTTGAGACCGGCCTGGACAACATGGTGAGATTTCTATCTCTACAAAAATTAAATATAAGACAATTAGCTGGGTATGGTGGTGTTGGGTTCACCAGGTCCCAGGTACTTCGGATACCAAGAAGGGAGGATCACTTGAACCCAGTAGGTCAAGGCTGCGGAGGACTGGGTTCATGCTATTGTACTCCAGCCTGGGCAACAGAGAGTGACCCTGTCGCAAAATAAAACAAAAAACAAAAACAAACCCAGCCTAGCCAACATGGGGAAACCCCATCTTTACTACAAGTACAAAAATTAGCTGGGCATGATGTTGCAAGCCTGTAATCCCAGCTAATTGGGAGGCTGAGGCACGAGAATCGCTTGAACCCAGGAGGCAGAGGTTGCAGTGAGCCAATATAACTAGGGTTCAGCAAATTTAAAGAGCTAAGTTAATATTTTAGCCTTGCAGGCCATGTGGTTTCAGTTGCAACTATTCAACTATACCATTGTAGCATGAAAGCAACTGTGTTGGTCCACTTTCACACTGCTATGAAGAAATGCCTGAGACTGGGTAATTTATAAAGGAAAGGGGTTTAATTGACTCCCAGTTCCACATTGCTGGGAAGGCCTCTGGAAAATTACTATCATGGCAAAAGACAGAGGAGAAGCAGGCACCTTCTTAGGCAGGATAGAGTGAGTGCAAGCAGGGGAAATGCGAGTGCTTATAAAACCATCAGATACCTCAAGACTCACAATCATGGGAACAGAATGGGGGAAACTGTCCCCATGATCCTATTACCTCCACCTGGTCCCGTTCTTGACACGTGGGGATTATGGGATTACAATTCAAGGTGAGATTCTGGATGGGGACACAGCCAAACCATGTCAGAATCTATAGACAGTATATAAATGAATGAGCATGGTTGTGTTCCCATAAGGACGTGAAGCAGCATACTATCCTACGCTGCAGATGGGAGTGTAAATTGGTATAATTTGGAAAATTTGTTTAGTGTTAACTGCCAAAATGGAGCATATGCTTACCCCATGACTCAGCATTTCCACTCCTAGAATGTATGCAACTAAAATGAGTACACCAAAGACTTGCACAAGAGTGTTCATAATAGTATTATCCACGATAGCCTAAACTGCCACGTACTCAAATGTCTATCAACAGAAGAAGGAGTAATTTATGTTGTATTCTTATAGTGGATTATATACAACAAAGAATTATAGCAGCATGCAATATGGATGTATCTCAGTCATTATTTGCAAGAAAGCCAGACACAGAATATATACTCAAAAACATGCAAAACTTATCTGTGCAATTAGAAATCCTCCCTTTGGGGATGAAGGAGAGCAGAGATTGGGAGAAGCACAGGGAGGCTACTAATGTGCTATAAATATTTCCTGACCTTGTGGTGGTGATTATACACAGATGTCCCTTTTGTGTTAATTCATAGAGCTGTACACTTGATTTGTAGAGCATGCTGTGTTGTTATACTTTGAAAAGCTAATTGGAACCTTACATGTGGTATGTTGTGTGGTATCTTGTCAAACACTGGACTTCATTATAAGGTGATAGGTTCATTCATTCCCTCCCTCCCTCCTTCCTTCTGTCCTTCCTTCCTTCCTTTCTTCTTCCTTTCCTTTCCTCCCTTCCTCCCTTACTTTCTCCCTTCTTCCTCCCCTCCTCCCTTCTTCCTCCCTTCCCCTCCCTTTTCTTCCCTTCCCTCCCCTTCCTTCCTTTCCTCCTTTCCTCCTCCTCTCCTCTCTCCTTTCCTTCCTTTCCTTCAGTTTCCTCCCTCCTGTCTTTCCTTCCTTTTTTTTTCTTTTTTTCTTTTTTTTTTTTTTTTTTGCCTGAGACAGGGTCTTGCTCTAGCACCAAGGCTGGAGTGCAGTGGCATGATCTTGGCTTACTGCAGCCTCCACCTCCCAGGTTCAAGCGATTCTCCTGCCTCAGTCTCCCAGGTAGCTGGGATTACAGTTGCATGCCACCACACCAGGCTAATTTTTGTATTTATAGTAGAGATAGGGTTTCATCATGTTGGCCAGGCTGGTCTTGAACTCCTGACCTCAAGTGATCTGCCTGTCTGGGCCTCCCAAAGTTCTGGGATTACTGGCGTGAGCCACCGTGCCCAACCTAAACCAACTTTTTCATTGGGTACACCAAGATTGTGTGTCTTTTTCTTGGGTCAGGTCTTCAAGAGAGGAATCTACAATTTCCTGTGGATGCAGGGGTCTTATTCACTATGGCCATTTTCAGTGGTGTATCTTTTCTCTCTTGACTCCTGTGCCTCATGTACCAATGTCTAGAGCTTTTCTTTGCTCAGTATCTCTTCAGAATGATCCCCCATACATGTGTCTTCTGAAATGGCTGAATGAGGAGCTTGGCAAATCCTCATCCTTAAAAATCCACAATTAAGTCAGGCATGGTGGCTCATGCCTGTCATCCCAGTGACTTCTTGGGAGGCCGAGGTGGGAGGATCACTTGAGGCCAGGAGTTCAAGGCCAGTATAGGAACATCGTAAGACTCCATCTCTACAAGAAAAAAAATTTTTTTTTTTTTTTGAAATGGAGTCTCACTCTGTCGCCCAGGCTGGAGTGCAGTGGCCGGATCTCAGCTCACTGCAAGCTCCGCTTCCCATGTTCACGCCATTCTCCTGCCTCAGCCTCCCGAGTAGCAGCGACTACAGGCGCCCGCCACCTTGCCCAGCTAGTTTTTTGTATTTTTTTAGTAGAGACGGGGTTTCACCGTGTTAGCCAGGATGGTCTCGATCTCCTGACCTTGTGATCCACCCGTCTTGGCCTCCCAAAGTGCTGGGATTACAGGCTTGAGCCACCGCGCCCGGCCAAAAAAATTTTATTTTAATTAACTGTTCATCGTAGTGTGTCCTAGCTACTTGAGAAGCTGAGGTGGGAGGATTGCTTGAGCCTAGGAGGTTGAAGCTGCAGTGAGCTATGATCACAACATTGTACTCCAGCCTGGGTGATAGAGCAAGACCCTGTCCCAGACACACACACACACACACATACACACACACACAACACACACACAAAAGAAAAACATTACAGCTTTAATGGAAGAATTTCAGAAATTGCAGTGATGAGATGCCTCTTTCTTTTCTTCTCTCTTCTTTCTTCTTCCATTCTTTTAGGTCACTTAATGACTTTTTTTTTTAATTTGAAACGAGGTCTCACTGTCACCCAGACTGGAGTGCAGTGGTGCGATCTCAGCTCACTGCAGCCTCTGCCTCCCGAGTTCAAATGATTCTCCTGCCTCAGCCTCCTGAGTAGCTGGGATTACAGGCGTGTGCCACCACGGCTGGCTAATTTTTGTATTTTTAGTAGAGACAACATTTCACCATGTTGGTTAGGCTGGTCTCAAACTCCTGACGTCATGAACCAACCACCTTGGCCTCCCACAGTGCTGGGATTACAGGCATGAGTCACTGCTCCCAGCCAGTGCTTTTTTAAATTGTCCAATTTAACCTTTGATATTCCTATGGAACTAGACAGGAAAAAATACCAGTTTGTGTTACCCAGTAATTCTTATCAAACATGGCCTGTTTTCAAATTGATAAAAGGAAATAAAGGCCGGGCGCGGTGGCTCAAGCCTGTAATCCCAGCACTTTGGGAGGCCGAGACGGGCGGATCACGAGGTCAGGAGATCGAGACCATCCTGGCTAACACCGTGAAACCCCGTCTCTACTAAAAATACAAAAAACTAGCCGGGCGAGGTGGCGGGCGCCTGTAGTCCCAGCTACTCCGGAGGCTGAGTCAGGAGAATGGCCTAAACCCGGGAGGCGGAGCTTGCAGTGAGCTGAGATCCGGCCACTGCACTCCAGCCCAGGCTACAGAGCAAGACTCCGTCTCAAAAAAAAAAAAAAAAAAAAAGGAAATAAAGACATTGAATAGAATTACTGCATCTAGATGGTTAGATTATATATTTTAAAGGAAACTTGGAAAGTTAAATTGCTGACTGTCATAGGTGCTAAATGGGTGCTTGACTAAAGCATTGAAATAGGTTTGCCTAAATGATTCTTAAAGTTTGTGTTTAAGATGAGCAAATTTCAATATTTTAAATAATTAAACTTTTACTATTTTTGAGTGGTAATTTTTTCAGACCAAACAATTTAAATAAAATAGCCACATATTCCCGGGAGGAATAGAGATGGATTGGGAGACCATTATTTCACTTTAAAGAAATTGGCAGTCCAGAAAATTTTATGAACAGATTTCTCCAACCTAGTGTGAGAAAAAGTTATAATCTTGAGCATAGTAATTGTCAGATGTTCTCTAGCAGTTCCCAAAATGTGTTATTGGCAAAAGTCAGCATAGAAACATGGCTCTTAATGCCTAAGTGCGTGGGCTGCTTAAGGAGGTACGTTATAGTAGTAGCCATGAAGTTGACTTTAGGCTGTACCCTTGTCAGGACAAACTTAAAGGGTTGGATGTGATACTGCCAGCCTCCCAGTAACAGTGTTCTCTGCTTTCCTGTAGAGTGGATCAATCTCAGAGATGGGCCCATCACCATATCTGACTCTTCAGATGAGGAAGGGATTCCAATGCTGGTCACCCCAGCTCCTCAGCAGCATGAAGAAGAGGACCTGGATGATGATGTCATCCTGACAGAAGTGAGTTTTCTTTAAACTTACATTGCGACATTATTATTGCAAGTTGGTGATCTAAGTATTCAGCCACTCTTGTGGGCCTTGTTGTGGAACAGCTGAGAGCACCTCTTGTACTCGTTCTGAGAACCTCTTTTCCATTCTACCTCAGGTACCCTTAGATTTAGAAGCTGTATGTTTCAGTCTGCTTCTGGATTGAGTATCTGCACCGTTGTTCCATTTGACTATTAATGCACCAGATTGCACTGTTGTCATTGCTACAACATTATGGTGTATCTTACTGTTGGATTGGCCTTATTCTCTCCATATTATCCCACATTTTTCAGAATCATCCTGGATATTCTCGCACTTAAATTTTTATATGGAGTTTACAATCAACCTTTTAAATTCCAAAATATAAATATATATGTAATCAGTTTGCCTAATCCAAAACAAATCTTCCTGTTATATTTATAGAGCAATTTTTATGATCCTGCTCTTTCTAACCAAGAACAAATTTTGTCTTTTCATGTAGTCAAGACTTCTTTTATATTCCTCAGCCAGAAAGCATTTTGAATTTTTCTTAATATAGATCTTAAACATTTTTTGTTTTTCTTGGTTATTTTATATTTTCTGTTGCTTTTGTGAATGACATCTTTTCTTTCATTGTACTTCTATTTTTTTGAGACGGAGTTTCGCTCTTTTGCCCAGACTGGAGTGCAGTGGCGTGATCTCGGCTCACTGCAACATCCACCTTCTGATTTCAAGCGATTCTCCTGCCTCAGCCTCCCGAGTAGCTGGGATTACAGGTGCCTGCCACCACACCTGGCTAATTTTTGTATTTTTAGTAGAGACGAGTTTAACCATTTTGGCCAGGCTGATCTCGAACTCCTGACTTTGTGATCCTCCCCACCTCGGCCTCCCAAAGTGCTGGGATTATAGACATGAGCCACCGCGCCCGGCCCTTTCATTGTACTTTTAAACTGTGTTTTTTAAACTACAAGTCTGTTGCCTTTTTGTTTGTTTGTTTGTTTGTTTTTGTTTAAAGATCCCAGTTGGCTTTTTTGTGGTTCTAGAACCAAACAACACTTTCTTCCATAAAATTCAGTAGGTGTTCTGAGCTGAGCAAAAGTGGTTGGCTTTATAGACAGAGAAGGACTAAAGAGAGCAGAAGCAAAGTCCTTTCAAAGTTACTTCTCTTGTCAGGCTGGGACAAGGAGACAAAAGAGAAAAATAACTGATTAGTTAACATCAGGCTGCTTCAGACCACCTTTCCCGTATAAGGATTAAAGCAGAGAGAAATTCATTATGATACCCATTGAAGATTTAAACTGCCCTGTTTAAGAAATTGGTTGTTCACGCCGGGCGCGGTGGCTCACGCCTGTAATCCCAGCACTTTGGGAGGCCGAGGCGGGCGGATCACAAGGTCAGGAGATCAAGACCACGGTGAAACCCCGTCTCTACTAAAAATACAAAAAATGAGCCGGGCGCAGTGGTGGGCGCCTGTAGTCCCAGCTACTCGGGAGGCTGGGGCAGGAGAATGGCGTGAACTGGGAGGCGGAGCTTGCAGTGAGCTCAGATCCGGCCACAGCACTCCAGCCTGGGCGACAGAGCGAGACTCCGTCTCAAAAAAAAAAAAAAAAAAAAAAAAATTCAGAATTCAGTGCAATGTACTGGTAGATAATAAAAACTCAATAAACAGGGCTACAATCTAAATAACAGGCATACTGGAGTTTTCTTTTGAAATGTAATTTTTCTCTCTACAGTCACTCCCATTTCTACCAAAGATAATCACAGTAAGACCAGTTTGCCTCACTAACCACGTATTTGAAAGCACATATTTAAATTTCCTTTGCTGGAAATTTTGACGAGGAATCTCAAATTGGTCTATAAAAAATGTCTCTGCTAGGAAGCCAAACCAGGACAGACATTAGTCTTTGCCTGCTGTATCCAACATCTGGAGGTTCCTGAGCCTGCCAGGAAGAGACAGATTTACTCACTGTAAGGCAGGGAACGCTTAAAGCCAGGCATTGTTTGCACGTATTGAAATGTGGCATTCCATTCAAAGCCTTGGTAACATAACCAGTTTCCAGTTGTGTCCTTTTATTAAAAGGACAGATTCTTATTGAACTTATGCAAATAATGATATTGCCATAAAAATAAGAATACTCATGAATAGTTTGCAAATTCTGGAGGGAACCTGTTGGGAGGAAAAGCAAATATTTTCATTTTTATTATAAAAGTATACCAAATTGCGATAAGCTATAAAAACCTTAAAAGAAAAAAGTTTCCTTAAATCTGGCAAACAAAACATTAAAAGAACCAGCAGTGTTTCAAATAAAGAAGCCATAAAAACCCATGATTCTTCTTTAGTCAATTCAGTCTCATGTAATTAATTCTTGCTGTTTGATCTTGGTTAGCAGTTACACAAATTCATTAGTTTCTTCATTAGAATTTTGAATATTTAGTCCAATAGTGTGAACTCAAACCTGTATTTGTCAGCATTCATTTCATTTTTCGCATATACATCTTTGAAGACACAGCACTTATGGATTATAATTGCTTGCAGAGAGCTTTCAGAAAATGTCAGAACAAAATAACTATGGACAGCAAGACTAAAAATGGCTGCGGTTAAAAACCTGATGAGAGTTCATTATAGTGACACAGTTGACAAGGAAATTTAGTTATTTCTAAACCAAAATTATGACTGATAGCATATATGCCAAGACATATCAGATTTCTAAGAGCTTTATATAATCTTGGAATATAAAAAACATCCATATAGACCCGGCACGGTGGATCACTTGAAGTCAGGAGTTCGAGACCAGCCTGGCCAACATGGTGAAACCTCATCTCACTAAAAATATAAAAATTAGCGAGGCATGGTAGCACATTGCCTGTAATTCCAGCTACTCAGGAGGCTGAGGCAGTAGAATCACTTGAACCCAGGAGATGGAGGTTGCAGTGAGCCAAAATCGTGCCACTGCACTCCAGCCTGTATGACAGAGGGAGACCCCGTCTCAAAAAAAAAAAAAATACGTGGGCATTTTTGCTGATCAGAAGACACACAGCTGTTTTCCAAATGGTCTTTCTTACCAAAAATATCCAAGTCATGTGAACTAAAAGGCATTGGAGTTAGATTCTGTTTTTCTGATAAAAGATTGAAGTGCTTACTTTTTCCTTAAACCAGTTATTAGAGTTCTGTGATATATTTTGGTAGAGAAATACCACACACACATAACACATATATAGACACGGAGAGACAGAGAAGCAGATCTTACAACCTTCATTAAGATTCTTTATTTGCCAGTTTTCAAATACAGTTTACACTTGAACAACATAGTGGTTAGGGGTGCCAACCCCTGTGCAATTTAAAATCTGCATATAACTTTTGACTCCCCAAAAACTTAAGTACTAATAGCATACTGTTGACCAAAGCCTTAACTGCTTAATACTACTTGATAACTACTTAACTACTAATAGCATACTATTGACCAATTACATGGTTGATTAACATGCTTAATCATGATATACTAACTAGTATGTGTGTGTATATATATGTGTGTGTGTGTATATATATATAATATACTGCATTCTTAAAGTAAGCTGAGGAAAGGTTAAGAAAATCATAAACTGGGCAGGGTGGCTCACGCCTGTAGTCCCAGCACTTTGGGAGGCCGAGGCCAAGAGTTCAAGACTCATGAGGTCAGGAGTTCAAGACCGGCCTGGACAAGATGATGAAACCCTGTCTCTACTAAAAATACAAAAATTAGCCAGCATGGTAGTGGGCACCTGTAATCCCAGCTACTTGGGAGGCTGAGGCAGAGAACTGCTTGAACCCGAGAGGCAGAGGTTGCAGTGAGCCAAGATCAGGCCACTGCACTCCAGTTTGGGTGGCAACAGAGTGAGACTCTGTCTCAAAAAAAAAAAAAAAAAACAAGAAAATCCTAAGGAAAATATATTTACTGTTCATTAAGTGGCAGTGGATCATTATAAAGGTCTTTATCTGTGTGGTCTTCACACTGAGTTGGCTAGGGAAGATACTGGGTGTTGCAAGTGAAGAAAATCCACGTATAAGTGGACCCTGTTAGTTCAAACCATGTCATTTAAGAGTCAACATAGTTTCTATCCCCTCTTTAGACCATCAGTCCTTCAATCACCTGTTACAGTGCCCCCAAGCAATTGCTAACCTGGCACCTCTTAGTTGGCACTTCCACAGAGGTGACTCCCAGATGAAAAAAGGTAGACAATTTACAAATCTTAGATCTAAACACTATACTAATTTGTCCAAACAAAAAAAGGCAAAGGTAAAGGCCCAGTTAAGACTAGATGGTAGCTGGGTGTGGTGGCTCATGCCTGTAATCCCAGCACTTTGGAAGGCAAAGGCAGGCGAATCACTTGAGGTCAGAAGTTCAAAGCCAGCCTGGCCAACATGGTGAAACCCCGTCTCTACTAAAAATACAAAAATTAGCTGGGCATGGTGGTGAGCTCCTATAATCCCAGCTACTCGGAATTTAGCTTTCCTGATGAGTTTCTTAATCAGTTACTGACTTCAGGGCTGCCAAAGACTAACCAGAGCTTCCCTGGGGTGGAGTTTCAGCATTAAAATGAGGTGGAATTTGGCTTTTTCCTTCAAAAGGTGAACTGTAGGGCACAAAGACAGTTTGTGTGCAGCCTCTATAAGCTGGCAGAAACTGGTTTAAGATCTATATGTAGTCATTTATCAGAAAACGATGTTTGTAAGGCCAGTCTTCTGTCCCAATAAGAGTTGTAGTGGGTTTCTGGGTTGTAAATCGGAGTTAGGGAGGGGTCTGATATTTGCCTGATACACCCTGTTGGTAGGGAGCTTAGCAACAGTTTGGTTTTTCATGGAGCATAGGAATTTAGGGAGTTGCCATACCAGTCACCGTGAACCCTGACCTCATAGGTAACTTTTGTTTCCTTAACCTTAAAGGTCAGTCCAGACATAGTGGCTCAAAACCTGTAATCCCAGTGCTTTGAGAGGCCTAGCAGGAAGATCACTTGAGCCCAGGAATTCAAGGCTGTAGTAAGCTATGATTGTGCCACTGTACTTCAGCCTGGGACCCTGTATCTAATTTTTTTTGTTTGTTTGTTTTTGTTTTTGAGATGGAGTCTCCCTCTGTTGCCCAGGCTGGGGTGCAGTATTGCAATCTTGACTCACTGCAACATCCACTTATTGGGTTCAGTGATTCTTGTGCCTCAGCCTCCAGAGTAGCTAGGATTACAGGTGTGTGCCACCACGCATGGCCTGTGTCTGCCTTTGTCTCTAATTTTTAAAAAACAGACAAAATTTAGAATCTGTCATAATTTATAAAGGGGCATCTATTTTGCTTTCAGATAACACCATAGAGCTGAAATATTTTGGGAATGGCTTTCTAAAGGTCACTTCTGATATTTCAGGCTTTGCATGACCCATAAGTAGACTGGATGGTACTTGTCAGGTCCTGAATATCATCCTCAGGAAAATAACATTCTGCTTCTGCTGCTTTTATCCGTTTTTACTCCCTCTCCTTCCCCTGGTCCCACCAATGTATGTTAGCTGGTAAAAGTCAGGTATCCTAGGGTCATAAGTTATAATTAAGACACTGATTTCTTTAAAAAATGTTTGAAAATCTTCCCCAGGTTTAGGACATTTTTAAACTATGGCCTGTTTTTATCCATAGCATGTAAGTCAGGAATTACATGCAATATTTTCAGTTTGTTCTGTTTTATAAGGAAACAGTTGTAGCTGTTTTTTTCAGAGAAGGGCAACTCAAAGTTAGTAGACTGTGAATATTCAGGAGTAGATGCAGTATTCAGGTAAAATGAGAGCGGTGGGAATTACATTAGTTTATCTGTCTTTGGTATGGGAGGTAATTTTGCATTTCTAGTTTTTCATTAGCTTTTTGCAGTGAATCTTTCAAAAAAGCTATTTTAGAATCCTGTTGTCTCTTTGAGGCCTCTGAATGTCAGTGAGAATCTCATTCTTTCCGTGTAATTTGGAGGCCTAGGATTCAAGTGAATTTCTTGGATGAACACTCTTTTTCATCTGGAACATTCCACATCATGGTCATCATAATTCTGAATTATTTTTGGTAAAGTTTTGCCACTTTTGTAACTATTTGTAGCTTCTAGGGCCAGAAGTTTTTTTTTTTTTTTTTTTTTTTTTTTGAGACGGAGTCTCACGCTGTTGCCCAGGCTGGAGTGCAGTGGCGCGATCTCGGCTCACTGCAAGCTCCGCCTCCTGGGTTCACGCCATTCTCCTGCCTCAGCCTCCTGAGTAGCTAGGACTACAGGCGCCCGCCACCGCGCCCGGCTAATTTTTGTATTTTTAGTAGAGACGGGGTTTCACTGTGTTCTCGATCTCCTGACCTTGTGATCCGCCCGCCTCGGCCTCCCAAAGTGCTGGGATTACAGGCTTGAGCCACCGCGCCCGGCCGGGCCAGAAGTTTTATACATGAAAAGGCAGGACTACCAGAAGGTAGAGTACTCCAATTTTTAGAAATTAGGGATGCTGTTTTTATGTTGGACCTTGTATATCTCAGGACCGGGATGGCTTTGGCTCCAAGATGTCCAACGTAGCCAATAACTTTCCAGTTTCTGTCTGACACAGTCAGACACCTGAGGCCTCCCTCACCTAAGCCTGCAAGAAAAGGAATCCACATACCCACAGATTCCAAAAGCCTGAGTTTATACCCTCCCTGCACTCAACACAGCTGGGATTGGTTAGCTTTAAACTGCACCCCTGTATGCTAGCAGCAAATGGAGTTGGCACCCACATTTCTGTCTGGCCATAATCTTGGGGGCTTGACTCAAGCCATAAAGACCTCTGCAAAGAGGGAGCAAAAAATACAGTTCTTGCCAGTGTTTTGTGAGCCCTCACATTCCCAAAAGTCATGTGCCCCGCCATAGCCCAGATTAACCCTAGGTACTGCAAAGTCAAATGCTCTCTCACAGTGCAGCCTAACCTTGATACCCTCAAAGTCAGAGAGATCAGGTGCTAAAAAGACAGCAGAGCTCAGGCCTGAGAAGGACTTCCAACCCTTGCAGCTCTGTGAGGAAAACATTACTCTCCAGAAAAGGGAGTTAGCTGTTTTCCTGTGTTCCTTGAGTTACCTCAAGATCATCAGTCTCTGTCCCTTTGGGTTGCTAGACCTGTCAAAGGACAAAATTACAACAAATATAGTGTAAGGATCTCAGTTGTCTTTATTGTGACTCTAGCATCAGGCCATTCTTCATTCCAAAGTGGAGAGTAAAAGTGTTCTTGTTACTTTTTTTTTAAGACAGTCTCGCTTTATCACCCGGGCTAGAGTGCGGTGGCCCAATCTTGGCTCACTGCAACCTCCCGAGTTTAAGCGATTCTCCTGTCTGAGCCTCCCGAGTAGCTGGGATTACAGGTGTGTGCCACCATGCCCGACTGATTTTTGTGTTTTTAGTAGAGATGGGGTTTCACCATGTTCGTCAGGCTGGTCTCTTAACTCCTGACCTCAAGTTATCCGCCTGCCTCAGCCTCCCAAAGTGCTGAGATTACAGGCGTGAGCCACTATGCCCAACCCTTGTTGTGTTTTATATTAATTTTATAGTCAATCACCTTACCATTATTGTCTACAGTGATTTTTCAGTTGACTGTTAATTTCTTGAAAACTTGCATCTGATCTTTCCAATTTTCATACTACTTTGACTTGTCTAATTATATTATGGTACTTCCTCAAAAATTTTAATAGTTTTGATAGAGAAGAACAAGAATGGCCACAGACATACATGGGAATACTTTTAATGTTTTTTCATTAATGGTGCCTTTTGCTTGAGATACCATTTTTTTAGTTATGTTAAGGAACTAGTTACTTACTTTGGCTTAAAAAAATTTTTTTAGAAGTGAATGTAGGATTCTGTTACATTTGATTTCAACATCTTACAGAGATTGTCATGTTTTTCTTCCTTGACCTCTTAGTTGGTAAGTTATTGTCTTTGAAAAGACTCCCCTTGGTTGTGGCGTTGTAATGTAGTCGTAATGTGCTGCTGGAGATTCCTTTTGCAAATATTAATGTTTTCTGTGTAGATCTCATAAGTGGAGATTGGCCTATAGGTTTGTGTGTACGTATGATATCCTTGACAGATTTTTTTTATATATATAAACATGATTCTGACTTCATAAAAAGTTGAGAAGTTTTCTTTTCTTTTCTTTTCTTTTTTCTCTTTTTGGAGATGGGAGTTTTGCTCTGTCGCCCAGGCTGGAGCGCAGTGGTGTGATCTTGGCTCACAGCAACTTCTGCCTCCCAGGTTCAAGCAATTCTGCTGCCTCAGCCTCCTAAGTAACTGGGATTACAGGCATGCACAACCACTCCCAGCTAATTTTGTATTTTTAGTAGAAATAGGGTTTCACCATGTTGGTCAGGCTGGTCTCAAACTTCTGACCTCAGGTGATCCACCTGCCTCACCTCCCAAAGTGCTGGGGTTATAGGCATGAGCCAGCTGTGCCTGGCCCAAAGTTTTCTTTTTTCTTTTTTTTTGAGACAGAGTCTCACACTATTTCCTGGGCTGGAGTACAGTGGCATAATCTCGGCTCACTGCAACCTCCGCCTCCCGGGTTCAGGCGATTCTCCTGCCTCAGCCTCCTGAGTAGCTGAGATTACAGGTGCCCATCACCACAGCTGGCTTATTTTTTGTCTTTTTTAGTAGAGACGGGGTTCCACTATGTTGGCCAGGCTGGTCTTGAACTCCTGACCCTGTGATCCGCCCACGTCAGCCTCCCAAAGTGCTGGGATTATAGGCGTGAGCTACTGCACCTGGCCCAGAAGTTTTGTTTATTTCTTCGAGGGTTGTTTTTTATTTGTTTGTTAGAGTCTTCAGAACCAGTGTATTCTTTGAGGTTTTGAGTATATTCTATAGAATTAAAGAAAACAGACGGCTGTCCTACTTCCTCTTCATCTGTGACTCCTTACGTTTTATCCCTTTTTTAGTTCAAATGGTTATTTGAACTAACCATTATGTGTCCCCCTCCTTCCCTTCCCTCCCTTGTTTTCCTTCCTCTTCCTGTACCAAAGAAACAGCTTCTTCTCTTCTACAACTCCAGTTACATGTTTGTTTTTTTTTTTTTTTTTTTTTTTTTTTTTCAGTTACATGTTTTGAAGACCTTTTTGTTCTTGACGTGGTCTCTTACGTAATTGTCCATTTTGTCTATGCCTTACTATGGCTATTCTGACCTGGCTTTTAATGCACTAATTTCTCTCTTCAACTATATTTACTTAAAATACTATATATCCATCCAACCTTAGTTATTGTATTTTTCCATTCTGGAATTTGCGTTTGATTCTTCTACTTCTTGACTACAGTTCTCAATCTAGTCCTTTATTTCCCTAAACATGCTGTTATTTTAGAATTCATGTTGATAACTTCACTGTGTGAAGTCCCTGTATATTTGTTTCTGTTGTCTGTTACTTCTCTTGTTTTGATTTTCTATTGCGCATTAAGTTCTTGTATGCCTAGTTATTTTTGATTGAGTGTAAGTCATTGCATACGAAAATTTTGGGATTCTATATGATGTTATGTTTCTCTAAAGAGGACCTTAATTGGTTTCTTGAAGAAGAGTAAGAGCACCAGCACCTCACATTGAGGGAGTTAAACTCTCCACACTGGGATTCAGTCCCTGGGAGGTCCAGAGTATTTCCAACTTGCCCCTTTACTTCAGTGGCATAGTCTTCAGGGACCCACCCTAAAGCCTGAGATGAACCATCTCCTTTCTTCTAGGGACTTCCCAGAGGAACTGTTGTTACCAGTTTAGCATGTACCCTTCCAGGTCTTTTCTTTGAATTTGTATGTATCGATGTGTATATACATGTGTGTACATACACATAGTTTTAGAAATGATTTTGTTTGTGTCTTATTGACGTATTTTAAGTAAATGGAATCATTCTGTGTATGATTTTGCAGCTTGCTTTTCTTCACTTAATGGCATTTCTTAGCGAAGCTTTCCATTTCAGTACAGATTGAGCTACCTCTTTTTTGGTAGGGGTCAGTTGTAGAGTATTTTGTAGCACAAATAAGTAATAGTTTATTTAACCGTTCACTCAGGGACAAACTTCAGAATGTCTCTAGGCTTTTTTCTGTTTATGCTGAATATTCTTGTATATGCCCTTTTTAGATAGATAAGGGTTTATAGAACATTATGAAAAAATGGTGACAGATACACATTTTTTATTTATATTTATATATTTGTGTATTTATTTATTTATTTGAGACGGAGTCTCGCTCTGTCTCCAGGCTGGAGTGCTGTGGCACCATCTCGGTTCACTGCAACCTCTGACTCCCTGGTTCAAGCAGTTCTGCTACGTCAGCCTCCCGAGTAACTGGGATTACAGGCATGCACCACCGCGCCCAGTTGATGTTTGTATTTTTAGTAGAGATGGGATTTCACCACGTTGGCCAGAATGGTCTCGATCTCCTGACCTTGTGATCCACACACCTCAGCCTCCCTAAATGCTGGGATTACAGGTGTGAGCCACCGCACCTGGGCTACATTTTTTATTTTAATAAATAGTGCCAAATTTCTCTCCTAAATTCACCAGCAGTAAATGATAGTATAAGAATTTTCACACATGGCCAAGCATGGTGCCCCACGCCTGTAATCCCAGCACTTTGGGAAGCTAAGGTGGGCCAATCATCCGAGGTCAGGAGTTCAAGACCAGCCTGGCAATGGCGAAACCCTGTCTCTACCAAAAATACAAAGATTAGCTGGGTTTGGAGGTGTGTGCCTATAATCCCAGCCACTCGGGAGATTGAGGCAGGAGAATCGCTTGAACCTGGAAGGCGGAAGTTGGAGTGAACTGAGATCACGCCATTGCACTCCAACCTGGGTGACAGAGCGAGATTGTCTCCAAAAAAAAAAAAAAAAAGAATTTTCACCATCCTCACCAATGCTTGGTATTATCTAATTTAAAAGTTTGCCAGTTTTACAGGGAAAAAAATACTGTCTTGTTTTAATTTTTCATTTTGCTGGTTGCTAATGAGATTTAGATTGTTTTTATATGTTTTTTGAACATTTCTTATTCTTCTGATGTGTTAGCATTCTTTCATTGTTTTCTCTGCTGTGGAGTTATTTTTGTTTTAGTGGTCTCAGATTAAATTATAATTCAGGGCCGGGTTCAGTGGCTCATGCCTGTAATCCCAGCACTTTGGGAGGCTGAGGGAGGCAGATCACTTGAGGCCAGGAGTTTGAGACCAGCGTGGCCAACATGGCGAAACCCCATCTCTACTAAAAATATAAAAATTCGCTGGACATGGTGGCACATGCTTGTAATCCCAGCTACTCGGGAGGTTAAGGCACAAGAGTTGCTTGAGCCTGGGAGGCAGAGGTTGCAGTGAGCTGAGATCGCACCGTTGCACTCCAGCCTGGGTTAACAGAGGAAAACTCTGTCTGAAAAGTAAAAATAAGTTATAATTCAAATTCTATCTCAAGCTTTAATCTATGAATGACTACTTTGATTCTTACAGATAGTACATAGTGTAATCAAATTTCAATGTTAAGATAAATATAAATATAGGTATTGTTAAGGGGGAGGGTGTTTTTGTTTCTTTCCTATCCTATCTCGGAAGCTCAATATAAGTACATAAGGAGGGATAGGCATAGGAAAGAAATTGAATTATTAAAATTTCATTTTTTCTTAGACAAATAAACCTCAGAGATCACGACCCAATCTCATCAAACCAGCTGCCCAGTGGCAAGATCTGAAAAGGTTGGGAGAAGAAAGCCCTAAAAAGTCTAGAGCAGCATTTGAATCAGATAAGAGCAGCTATTTTTCAGTGTGTAACAACCCATTGTTTGATTCTGGGGCACAGGATGATTCTGAGGATGACTACGGTGAATTTCTGGATCTTGGGCCTCCTGGAATCTCTGAATTCACTAAGCCAAGTGGCCAAATAGAAAAAGAACCCAAGCCTGGACCGAGTCGTAACGAAGCAGCAAATGACATTGTCAACCCCAGATCAGAGCAGAAAGTCATCATCTTGGAAGAAAGTAGCCTTCTTTACACAGAAAGCGATCCTTTAGAAACTCAGAACCAGTCATCCGAAGACTCAGAGACAGAGCTGTTATCAAATCCAGGAGAGTCAGCTGCTCTAGCAGATGATCAGGCCATCGAAGAAGACTGCTGGTTAGATCATCCTTACTTCCAGTCTCTGAACCAACAGCCCCGTGAAATAACAAACCAAGTTGTTCCTCAGGAACGGCAGCCTGAAGCAGAACTGGGCCGCTTGTTGTTTCAGCATGAATTCCCGGGGCCAGCTTTTCCAAGGCCAGAACCCCAGCAAGGTGGGATTTCAGGCCCCTCTTCTCCTCAGCCTGCCCATCCTCTAGGAGAGTTTGAAGACCAACAGTTAGCAATTGATGATGAAGAGCCAGGTCCAGCCTTTCCAATGCAAGAATCTGAAGAGCCCAATTTGGAAAACATTTGGGGGCAAGAAGCTGCAGAGGTAGATCAAGAACTTGTTGAACTATTAGTGAAAGAAACGGTAAGTTTTATCAAGTAAATGCAGACACTACATATACTGAGTTTCTTTCTTTTTTTTTTATTGCAAAAAAAGGTTGTATGCGTGGACTTTATTTTTCTAAGAAGTATATATCTAGATATACAGAAAAGAGACACTCTGAAGATGTGAAAATGGAATCGGGGTTCCTTTACTATACTTAACTCTTCAGGAAGCTCTCTGGGATTCTAACTGCATATCATGGTGGCCTGGTGCTGTCATACCTGCAGTTCCTCGTTTTTTTCAAATTCCTTGAGTTCACTCCAAATGGAAACCCTTAAAGCAGGTTTATTGAATTACCTAGACCTATGCTGTCCAATATGGCACTTACTAGCTCCTTGTGGCAGTTTACATTTAAATGTCTTACAGTTAAATAAAATTTTCCCGTGGCACCAGTCACATCTTAGCCTTAGTAGCCACATGAGGCTAACAGCTTACCTCATCATCAAGCATAGAGGACAATGTTTCTGTCATCCTACAAAGTTCTATTAGTGGTGATATTAAGAGTAATATAAGGGCCGGGCATGGTGACTCACGCCTGTAATCCCAGCACTTCAGGAGGCCAAGGTGGGTGGATCACAAGGTCAGGAGATCAAGACCGTCCTGACTAACACAGTGAAACCCTGTCTCAACTGAAAAAACAAAAAATTAGCCTGGTGTGGTGGCATGCGCCTGTAGTCCCAGCAACCTCCGCCTCCTGGGTTCAAGCGATTCTCCTGCCTCAGCCTCCTGAGTAGCTGGGATTACAGGTGCATACCACCACGCCTGGCTAATTTTTGTGTTTTTTTTAAGTAGAGACGGGGTTTCACCATGTTGGCCAGGCTAGTTTCGAACTCCTGACCTCAGGTGATCCGCCTGCCTCGGCCTCCCAAAGTGCTTCGATTATAGGCATGAGCCACCGCGCCCAGCCACCCAGGTGTTTTTATCTAGCCATGAGGTTGTGAGCTGCTTGAGGGCTGGTATGAGATTGTAACTTATTTGTGTTTTGATTCCCTTTGTCTAGACAGAGATGCTCAGTATTTGTTGAAACAATGAAGAATGGATCTGTAAAATGGGGACAGAGAATGAGATCTCTCAAGACCTTTCTAGACCTAATCTTCTATGTAGACAGATGAATCTGAGAACTAGTGTTGACTTTGAAGACACACACAGACCTGCTTCAAAGCCCTTTTCTAGTCTTTAGTCATTTTATTACACTTTTGCCATCCGTCTTGTATTGGCATTTGAAACCATTCTAGTGAATGAAATATAAATTATGTTCTTATTTGTTTCTAGGAAGCAAGATTTCCAGATGTAGCAAATGGGTTTATTGAGGAAATAATTCATTTGAAGAATTATTATGATCTGAATGTGTAAGTATAATACCATGCTTTTTTTGTGGTAGTGGTTGTGGTAAAATATATATAATATAAAATTTACCATTTTAATCATTTTTAAATATACAATTTGGTGGTGTTAAGTATGCAACTATCACTACCATCCATCTCCAGAGCTCTTTCTTCTTCTCAAAATGAAACACTGTCCCCATTAAACACTTACTCCGCATCCCCCTCCCAAGCCAGTGGCACCCACCATCCTACTTTCTTTCTATATGGATTTGACTGCTATCAGGGCCTCATGTATTTATTCTTTTCTGACTGGCTTATTTCACTTGGCATGTCTTTTTTAATGACCTTGTTCATTCTGACATTAGTGATATACAGACTGTTTTCTGGATTTTATGGAATACTGCATGGTTACAGAATTATGATGCTGAGTTGTTTCTGAGATTGATACTACCTGTGTTTTAGTCAAGATGTTAAGACATTTTCTTCCCTACAATTGTAACAAAGTGTTCTGCAACCACTCTGGAGAAATACATAGAAGCATTTCTTAATTTTCATTATAAAAAGGATAAATATAGACCAGACACATAGCTCACACCTTTAATCCTGGCACTTTGGGAGGCTGAGGCAAGAGGATTACCTGAGTCCAGGAATTCAAGGCTTCAGGGAGCTATGTTACGTTCCTACACTCCAGCCTGGGAGGCAGAGTGAGATCTTGTCTCTGTTTAAAAAAAATTTTTTTTTTAAGTCTTAAATATGCTTTTTAAAAATACAAGTTTTCCTGAAGAATATAAAATGAAAAATATACTCTTTCCCCTCCTTCTGATCTGCAGAAGTGAAATAGTCGTAATTTGTTGTTGTTGTTGTTGTTGTTGACGGAATCTTGTTCTGTTGCCCAGGCTGGAGTGCAGTAGTGTGATCTTGGCTCACTGCGATCTCCACTTCCCGGGTTCAAGCAATTCTCCTGCCTCAGTCTCCTGAGTAGCTGGCATTACAGGCGTGCTCCACCGCACCCGGCTAATTTTTGTATTTTTAGTAGAGACAGGGTTTCACCATGTTGGTCAGGCTAGTCTTGAACCCCTGACCTCGTGATCTGCTTACCTTGGCCTCCCAAAGTGCTGGGATTACAGCCGTGAGCCACTGTGCCCAGCCTGGTGGTAAACTTAAACAAAATAGTTCACTAAACACCTTTCCTCAAAGTTCCTATCTTATAGTGTAGTTCTCAGTCAGGGGTGCAGGTGGGTTTCTTCCCTGCCGAGGCTGAGAAGGAAGGACCCCTTTCCAGGTACTTAACCCAATGTAGGTACTTTTTTCTAATTTGTACAATGACACTGTTGGAGCCAGTAGTGGCCTTGTCTGATCCCACCTCTGTACAGAGGCAACCACTGTCATCAGATTTTTACTTGTTTATTTATTTATTTTTGACACAGAGTCTCACTCTGTCGCCTACACTAGAGTGCAATGGTGCAATCTCAGCTCACTGCAGCCTCTGCCTCCCAGGTTTAAGTGACTCTCCTGCCTCAGCCTCCCAAGTAGGTGGGATTACAGGCATGCGCCATCACGCCTGGCTAATTTTTGTATTTTTAGTAGAGACAAAGTTTCGCCATGTTGGCCAGGCTGATCTTGAACTCCTGACCTCAGGTGATCCGCCTACCGCAGCCTCCCAAAGTGCTGGGATTACAGGTGTGAGCCACTTCACCTGGCCTTCCCTTAATCTTTATCAATTTTACTTAACATGCTTCTCAGTAAAGCAAAACCATTAAGAGTATATACTACCAGGCCATAGATTGGTGATATTGTCAGTTCTGGAAATTTTGTAGCTGTTTCCTGTCTTCTGTAACTCTTCTCCCACAATCTCCATGTCTCTAAGTTCACCTCTTTGTCTCTGAGATGCATTCTGGACGATTTCTTCACAGGTGTCTTCTAGCCCACAAATTTCTCTTCAGCAGAGTGTAATCTTTTAACTCATCCACTGTGTTACTGTTTTTCAGTTATGATATTTTAGCTTTTAATTTTCTTGGTTATTTTCCTAGAATTTTGCTCTTTGCCTACATTTTTAATCTTTTTTTATTTCTTTAAACAATAATCATCGCTTTGTGAGTTTGATTGTTCTGATGTGTTAAGTTCTTGGGAATCTTATTGGGAATCTTATTCTGTTCTTCCTGCTGGCTCCCATTGTGCCTCATTTTCTTGTGTATTTTCTAAGTTTGACTCTAAGCTCATGTCTTGAGTTCTTGATAGAGTTGGTTTCTTTAGAGAGGATTGTTTTTGCTTCTTTCAAGTCCCCAAGGGCAGTGTCAGTTTGAAACGACTTTAGATTCCTGTCTTGAAGTTTTTGGATTATACAAACTTTTTCTATTTTATTTATTTATTTATTTATTTTTTTTTTTTTTTTTGAGATGAAGTCTCACTCTCTTGCCCAGGCTGGAGTGCAGTGGCGTGATCCTGGCTCACTGCAACCTCCGTCTCCTGGGTTCAAGTGATTCTTCTGCCTTAGCCCCCCGAGTAGCTGGGATTACAGGCGCACACCACCATGCCCAGCTAATTTTTGTATTTTAGTAGAGATGGGGTTTCACCATGTTGGCCAGGCTGGTCTCGAACTCCTGACCTCAAGTTAGTCCCCTGCCTCAGCCTCCCAAAGTGCTGGGAAACGTGAGCCACCATGCCCGGCAAACTTTTTTTTTCTTTCTTTTTTTTTTTTTGAGAGACAGAATTTTTCCCTTGTCGCCCAAGCTAGAGTGCAATGACATGATCTCGGCTCACTGCAACCTTTGCCTCCCATGTTCAGATGATTCTGCTGCCTCAGCCTCCCGAATAGCTGGGATTATAGGTATGTGTTACCTCACCCAGCTTGGATTACCCAAACTCTTAAAGCATTTTTTATTTTTCAACAAGAGACTCTGCCTGGGTATTTAACCTTCCATACAGTGAGGAAAAAAAGCCATTTTGTTATTTACATGCCAGCTACTCACTCATCTCAAGCCTTTCCACATATTTATTGTGTATAGTTTTTAAACTTGGTTATTGTAGAATATGATATACACAAAGAAAAATGAAGAAAATAAAGATGTACAGTTCAATAATTTATCACAAACCAAACACTTATGTAACCACGACCCAGAAATCTTCAAGAAATAGAATGTTGCTATCCTCTTTGAACACTACATAACGATTTTGTGTAGTCTATAGTCTTTTGCGTCTGACTTCTTTTCACTCAGCATTATGTTTGTGAGACTTATTCATGTTGGGTAGAACCACAGTTTACATATTTTTCATATACCACTTAGCAATGAAATTTTCCATCTACTTTTGATAGGGATTTGAGTTCTGACTGTCACAAATAATGTAGCTGTGAACATTCTCCTGCTTGTGTCCTGAACTCTACGTGCCCCACGCCCTGGCATCCACCTTCCTGTTGGCTATGTTTGCTGTTTTCCAGGAGAATTGTTTGTGGGGGAGTTTTTTCCCCTCCTAGCTTTTGAAATGCTTTCTTTTTGGATTTCTAAGTGGCATAATAATAACTACATTTTTAAAATTACTAAGCTTTATTTTTTTTTTTTTTTTGAGACGGAGTCTCACGCTGTTGTCCAGGCTGGAGTGCAGTGGCGCGATCTCGGCTCACTGCAAGCTCCGCCTCCCGGGTTCCCGCCATTCTCCTGCCTCAGCCTCCTGAGTAGCTGGGACTACAGGCGCCCGCCACCGCGCCCGGCTAATTTTTTGTATTTTTAGTAGAGACGGGGTTTCACTGTGGTCTCGATCTCCTGACCTTGTGATCCGCCCGCCTCGGCCTCCCAAAGTGCTGGGATTACAGGCTTGAGCCACCGCGCCCGGCCACTAAGCTTTATTTTTTAGAGCAGTTCTAGGTTTACAGGAAAATTGAGCAGCAATGACTACATTTTTACAATGAAAACTTTTCTCGTAGACTTCCACTCACCTAAAAAGCAACTTGTATGTGTGAATTGCTTTGACAACTCTTCAATAAGACTGAGTTATGTTATTTTTTGTAGTTAACTAGGGTAGGCATAAAGTAGCATAAGTGACATTTCTTTGATAATTGGCTGTTTTTTTCATATATTTGTTTACTAATTGTATTTCCTTTGCATGTGAATTGTTTACTTCTCTCTCCTCTTTGAATTCCTTTTTTTCTTGTTTTGGTTAATGTTTTCCTGGTTATGAAATGTAATACTGGTTTGTTCATTACAGAAAATGTAAATGGTACAGAAAAGTATAAATTTAGCTCATTTAAAGAACAATGATTTGAATACCAGATAACATGTTTTAGTTTTGTTTTTTGTTTTTTGTTTTTTTTTTTGAGACGGAGTCTCGCTCTGTCCCCCTGGCTGGAGTGCAGTGGCGCGATCTCGGCTCACTGCAAGCTCCGCTTCCCAGGTTCACGCCATTCTCCTGCCTCAGCCTCCTGAGTAGCTGGGACTACAGGCGCCTGCCACCGCACCCGGCTAATTTTTTGTATTTTTAGTAGAGACGGGGTTTCACTGTGGTCTCGATCTCCTGACCTTGTGATCCGCCCACCTCGGCCTCCCAAAGTGCTGGGATTACAGGCGTGAGCCACCGCGCCTAGCCTGTTATAGTATTTTTTAATAATTTAACCTCATAGAAATTGAAGAATACTTCAATGTTTTTCTCTCCTTCTGCAAATGAACATCATGTTTAAGTATATCTTCAAGATTGTCTATAAAAATCACTAAACTGTAATCAAATTGACACCTTCTGTTACAGTTCTGTTCTACTTCCTGAGTCTCACACGTGTACTTATTTTTAGGGACTTGCTGACCCTCTGTGCTTTTTTGTGTCACTCAGAAACAAACATTGATCCTTAAACACATAAAAATTCTTATGAGGCCGGGTGCGGTGGCTCAAGCCTGTAATCCCAGCACTTTGGGAGGCTGAGACGGGCAGATCACGAGGTCAGGAGATCAAGACCATCCTGGCTAACACGGTGAAACCCCGTCTCTACTAAAAAATACGAAAAACTAGCCGGGCGAGGTGGCGGGCGCCTGTAGTCCCAGCTACTCGGGAGTCTGAGGCAGGAGAATGGCGTAAACCTGGGAGGTGGAGCTTGCAGTGAGCCGAGATCGTGCCACTGCACTCCAGCCTGGGCAACAGAGAAGACTCCTTCTCAAAAAAAAAAAAAAAATTCCGAAAAGCAAGGGAATGTACCGTCATTGTATTGCATCTTTTCAAGCCAATCTTGTTTTCCTGACACTGCTTTCCTTTCCGTTAGTCTCTGGGCTCCTAGGACAATGTTAATTCCACAACTAAACTAAAATGTTAATGGAAACTGGAAATAAGGCCCAAAGCTGAGTTGAGCAGGCTGGGATTTTGTTGTAGCTCAGTCTCAGTTGCTTTATGTGCATCTTTCAATGACCTTCAGATGGAACCATCTGGGCATTTTAAGCAGGAAGGGCCTATTCATTAGAGAACCACATGGCAGGTAATCTACTCTGGCTGGTTAACTTAGACCTTTCACTCACGTGGGGTCAACTTCAGTTGGATGAAGGCAGCAACAACTATCTAAGGGTTGAAAGGTCGGAGTACTAGCCTGGCTTACTTTGCAGGAGTGCCTTCTCTAGATCCGCTAGCATGTCAGATCACCTCAAGCATGACATCATATGAAGAGGTAGGCAGATTGAAGTCCAACAGGCTTCCCCTCTGCTTTTGCCCCAGGGTGCAGATATTAGAGAATACCACTTGTTTCTGTAGAAGAAAAACTTTATCCTTCATTTTCTGGGCCTCTAAATGTCCCTTAACCTCCAGAAGAGCTCTGTTGGTAAGCATAATGAAAGGATTAAACTAGAAATGAATTTTGACAGTTTATAGTGAGAGCTTCTGATATCTACCGTGTGGAACTTCATATCTGTAGCATTTCAGTATTTGAAGTTCTTAATATTGTTGAAAATATAAAATGGGGAGAGATGAACCTCTTAAACATGTTTTTTTTTTTTTAAGAAATCATATCTACTGTTCCACCTGTATTTCATGTAGAGGTGTACTTATGTATCATGTACTTGAGAAAACGTGAAAACAGACCATTTTAAAGCTAGTTCATGTCTAGTTTGTCGCCGCGTCAAATATGCACATGTAATGAGTTGTCTGTAACTCAGGCCTTTCCCTACAGACAGGATTTTTGCTGGTGGCTAATTCTCAGGTCAGCCTTCAAAGGTTTGCATAACCTCAGTGCACACCAGTGAATTCTAGGACAGAGAATTACCACTGATGACAATGGTTTTAAAGGAAAATGTACTCTGAATTCTTGTCTCCCTCTGTAATAGGAGTTTCCTGCTTTTTTTCCTCTCTTTGGGCCTCTGGCATTGTGTTCCATAGACTGGGCAGGCTGTGGTGGTAGGGAAGCGGGGAGCTTAGAGACAAAAAGTATATGGGACTCCCAGAAGTAATGGCAAAGGGAAATGCATTGAGATGTCAGGATGAGCAAGAGCGCTTTGACATGGGTCCCCGGCGGGGGTTGCAGAATAAACGAACGTGTCCAAACCAGTCCCCAAACACTGGCACCTGGGTGAGAAAAAGAGGCAGAGCTGGGCACTTTTTCTCTGCCTTCTTTCTGCCAGACCTCCTGTCCTACTATTATAGGCCTTACTATTGACATCTGGCAAAAGAGAATCAGTAGAAAGGAGGTGTGTGAGAACTGCAGGTATAGCACCTAGGGGTTCATCCTAGGAATCTACTGGAGCAAGAGAAAGAACAGAGAAAAGGGGAAGTCCCCATTAACCTCTGAGCAAAGGAACTTCCTTGCTACTGAATGTGGCTAGAGCTCTACCCCACTCACTCTATCTTCAGTACTGTGCAGTCATGCCAAGGTGGTTGTCTGATTTGGCTGTGAAGAGCCTGAATAGTTAATATTTGTTGGGTCTGGGTGGTGATACATCAATGTGTGTTATCTCACTCTATACATCCTTACTTTGGAAGTATTTCATGATGATAATAGACAAAGCTAATGGGTTTGGTGTGAAGAGTGTCTGTTCATAGGAAAATATGATCTATTCATCAGTCTAGCTTAACAGCTAGCTAAATAAACCGAGTATAACTCAGTGTCTCATAGAGCTTTATATTACCTTAGAGATTCATGTTACCAGAGGGATATGAAAAGTATTAATGAATTAACAGAAGATCTTTTATATTTCATTTATTTATTACATCTCTTAGCAGACTATTTTTTATTGTAAATGTGAATACACAGTTTTCCACTTCTTTCTTGTTCATAGTTTTCTTGACAAAAGAGTAGGTACTTTTCTTACAAATTGTCCAATTTCGTAGTTTAACCAATAATAGTTTCAGTGACTTCATTACATTAACACACAACTGATACCTAAACTTCAGAGGAGTTTGCCTTAATCAGTATGTTCGTTGCTTTTTAAATTTTTTATCTTCCACAAAGATAGGAATTCAATGCACTTGTTTGTTTATTTTTCTGTTTAGTTTTTCTGGGCTGGACATTTTAATTTCTTGTTAGGCCAGTTGTAATGTGTGACTAAGGACTATATTCTTCAAACATTGCATTTGAGGCAATGGGCAGGTATGGGGTTTGGAAGCAGTATGAAAGTAACATCATTTGTTTTTGCAGACTTTGTAATTTTCTTCTGGAAAACCCAGATTATCCAAAGAGAGAAGATAGAATCATCATAAATCCCAGTAGCAGTCTGCTGGCCAGCCAGGATGAGACAAAGGCAAGTGTGGTGTTCTTGCTTTGCAGTCGCTACCTGGAAATGCTCTGCTTTGCTGTTATTGTTGTTGTTATCTGTATGGGAAGAAAGTGCTTTGTTGGGACAAGTTTTTAAAGACTAGCAGAGGGACATAGGATTTCAGAATATGTCTACACTTCAGTGCGATCTCCCATTCTGAGCCACTTTGAATTTTGTCTTTAACTTCTATCTTTCCTTGTAATTCTTATCTTCTTATCTTCCTTTTCCCACAAAGAATTAAACGAATCCTCCATATCTTTAATCCTACAAAGCAAATTCCTAAAACAAAACCAGAATTGGCCAGGACTCTTAACATTTTATTATGAAAATTTTCAAACCTACAGAAAAGTTGAAATATTTTACGTCGATCACCTATATCCCTACCACTGGTGCTACTAAAAAGTTAACAGTTTACTGTATCCTCTTTATCATATATATGTCCTCTGTCTGTCCATCAGCACATCTTTGTTATGTTTCATTTCATTATAATGCATTTCAAAGTAAATTGCAACAACATCAGTACACTTCCCTGTAAATACATCAGCATGCAGATCATTACCTAGAGTTGAATATCTTTTTTCTTTTGATGTGAGATTTGTATACAGTGTATACTATACATCTGTTTAACCAGGTCTCATATCAAGATGTAAACAGCTTGGTTTTTAAAAACTTTAATCATTGTCATTATTTGTGATCCAAACTGGCATTTAGTGTGTTACATGGTAAAGTATGGTTGAGAACTAACTTTATTAAGATCTGTTGCTTGATCTTCCAACTCCCCATAGATTCTTTGACTGTCTCTCTTACGTATTCTATAATAGAAAAAAAAAAAATTGTGTGTAAATATGTTGTGGAAAGAATGGCTGAAAGATTGGTTTAAATCCCCAACTATACTTCTTTACTAATTGTAACTAGTAAAACTAGTCTGTCGACTCCAGACAGGTTCGTTTAACCTCTCTGAGCCACCATTTTCTCATCTCTCTTATAGGGCTGGTAACTTCC
This sequence comes from Macaca nemestrina, assembly GCF_043159975.1. Lineage (NCBI taxonomy): Eukaryota > Metazoa > Chordata > Mammalia > Primates > Cercopithecidae > Macaca > Macaca nemestrina. The sequence goes on from NC_092128.1 coordinate 150,274,651, forward strand.
TTATAGAGTAATTAGAACAAACATTATTCTTTTCTACATATGTAATTCTTAAAATGATTTCCCTTACATGGGAAATGTACTGCCTGGCCTCTGATTTTATGCTTCTCTCTCGTTTCAGTTGCCTAAAATAGACTTTTTTGACTATTCTAAATTGACTCCTCTTGACCAGCGCTGCTTCATCCAAGCTGCTGACCTCCTCATGGCCGACTTCAAAATGCTCAGTAGTCAGGACATCAAGTGGGCGCTGCACGAGCTCAAAGGACACTATGCAATCACCCGAAAGGTGCTCTACTTGGTCTTCCTCTTGGGGTCACACCTCTTGGCTACATCTTCCCATGATAACAGAATGAACAGTCCAGCTTGTGGAAATTGGGATGGTTTATGATTGCTAAGGAATTAGGCTGAAGATAAATAGATAGGTATTTGCTGATCATGAAGGGTTAAATGAAAAGAAATAATAGAGGCCGGGCGCGGTGGCTCAAGCCTGTAATCCCAGCACTGTGGGAGGCCGAGACAGGCGGATCACGAGGTCAGGAGATAGAGACCATCCTGGCTAACACGGTGAAACCCTGTCTCTACTAAAAAATACAAAAAAACTAGCCGGGCGAGGTGGCGGGCGCCTGTAGTCCCAGCTACTCGGGAGGCTGAGCCAGAAGAATGGCGTAAACCCGGGAGGCAGAGCTTGCATTGAGCTGAGATCCGGCCACTGCACTCCAGCCTGGGCGACAGAGCGAGACTCCGTCCCAAAAAAAAAAAAAAAAAGAAAAGAAATAATAGATAGATGAGAAGCAGAGAAGTCCTGGTTTGACCATAAAATCCTGGAAGGTAATACATTCTAGTGTGGAATGCAGGAGTATGAAAGATGTGTTCTAATCCTGCTCCTTCCTGATTTGCTTTCTGACTTGGGACAGGTCACATGACCATCCATCCCCCAGATGGCTCAGTTATCCTATCAGTGATAGGACGTAAAGTCTGTAAACAGAGTCCAGGAACACAGCATTGCCCTCTCAGAGGAGAATGGACAGCTACTGACAGCTCCCACCGTTCTCCCCCCAGGATCCTAAAATAGATAGCACTTAAAGGCCTTTGTTAAGGGTGAGAAGCGTGCTGGTTCGTGGTGGTAACACAGACATCTTCCATGAAGGACAGCACACGGTGCCCACTTTGTAGCTGTGGCCAGAACAGAAGTGCATGCGCCAGCAGAGACCTTGGCTTACTCCTCATTCGCCCTTACTGCCATTAAATTCTATTCTATTCTGAAATTCTTGTGATGCTCAGCGAACACTATGATGTTTCTTTTGTCCAAAGGACAAACATGGAGTTATTGTAGTGGTTAAAATACTCATTGGCCTTACCTGGAGGAGGGGAAGAACCAAGCCAAGGACTGTGGCTCATGCTGAGGTCTAGGCCAACCCCCTTCCACCTCTTTTTTTTTTTTTTTTTTTGAGATGGAGTCTCGCTCTGTCGCCCAGGGTGGAGTGGAGTGGTGCGATCTTGGCTCACTGCAGCCTCTGCCTCCCCAGTTCAAGCGATTCTCCTGCCCCAGCTTCCTGAGCAGCTGGGACTGCAGATGCTCACCACCACGCCTGGCTGGTATTTTTAGTAAAGATGGGGTTTCACCATGTTGGCCAGGCTGGTCAGCAACTCCTGACCTCAGATGATCCGCCTGCCTCAGCCTCCCAAAGTGCTGAGATTACCAACATGAGCCACTGTGCCTGGCCAAAAAAAAGACTGAAAGAAAAATAGAGGGGCTTTGAAAGGGTAAAACAGGAGGCAACCTAAAGTAGACCAAGGGTCTCCAGAAGGGCCTCCCTGAGCAAGGAACATTTAATCACAGACCCAGGTAGGAGTTTGGTGAAAGGGGTTGTGGAAGATGTTGGTATCATTTATTGGGGGTGAGAACTAGTATAAACATCTGCTTTGGAGGGAAATAATCATGAATTCAATCTGGGAAACATTGGTTGCCAGTGTGCTGAGAAGGGCCTGTGAGACATCTTAAGTAAAAATAATTCATTGGGAGGTTCAATGGACTAAAAAGTTTGGAAAATACAGACTGTAGATAGGAATTTTTTTTTTTTTGTATCTCCTTGGGTTTTATGGTGATAAGACTTTGAGAGTCATCAGCATATGGAAAATCTCACCAGCCAGGATGAGGTACCCAGAGATACCAGGTGAGAAGAGAGGATTGCTGACATGTGAAGGGCAAGCGGAGGAGGCAGGCAGACAGGAAGGAGGAAGTTGAAAGACTGGAGCAGTCTGTATTATCATCATCATCATTGTTATTGTTATTTAGAGACAGGGTCTCTGTTACCCAGGCTGGAGTACAGTGGCACAATCATGGCTTATTGCAACCTTGACCTTCTGGGCTCAAGCCATCCTCCTGCCTCAGCTTCCCATGTAGCTAGGACTACAGGTGTGCACCACCACACCTGGATGATCTTTTCATTTTTTGTAGAAATGGGGTCTTGCTAGATTGTGCAGGTTGGTCTTGAACTCCTGGCCTCAGGCTGTCCTCCCACCTCAACCTCCTAAAGCACTGGGATGCCACCATGCCCAGCCTGTTATTAAATACTGCTAAGAGTTTGTGCAAGATGAGGACTAAAATGTAAATGGTAGACTTGTAGACTTGGCCACTCAGTAATAAGCATAGATTAGTAAGTGCAAAGGCAGGGTAGATGCCAGATTAGAGACAGCTGGAAAGCTTGTGGTCATAAGGGTGAGGTGGTGAAACAGAAGATAAACAGCTCCTCTGATAAATTTCTCTACAAAGAGGAGAGGACAAAAGAGGGGCTGGCATTGAAAGAGAGATGAGATCACCTTCTCAACACTGCCACACTGGGGATTAAGTTTCAGCAGGAGTTTCAGACAAACACTGCCATCATAGCCACCCCCCTTCTCATGCCGCCCAGGCTTGGACCCCAGCCTGCCCTGCACCCTAACAACGTAGCCACAGGACATGAGCCCTAAGGCCACCTACCCCCTGCCACACTCAAGAGTCCCACCCAGTCTTCCTGAAAGGCTCCCACTCTTCCTTCTTCTCTTCCAGGCAGGATGGCCTTACCTCACACACTCCTCCTTCCTGTTCAAATCAGGTACCCCTTCTCCCTCCTTTTTTTTTAGGATGGCAGACTTGAGCACCTTTTTTTTTTTTTTTTTTTTTTTTTTTAGACAGAGTTACACTCTGTCGCCTAGGCTGGAGTGCAATGGCGCAATCTCAGCTCACTGCAACCTCTGCTTACCAGGTTCATCGATTTTCCTGCCTCAGCCTCCCAGTTAGCTGGGATTACAGGCACATGCCATCACGTCCAGCTAATTTTTTGTATTTTTAGTAGAGACAGGGTTTTGCCATGTTGTCCAGGCTGGTCTCAAACTCCTGACCTCAGGTGATTCACCTACCTTGGCCTCCCAAAGTGATGGGATTATAGGAATGAGCCACCGCGCCCGCCCTGGCTTCAACACATTTAAATCCTGATAAGGAAAATCTAAGAAGGAGAAGCTGAAGGTAGGAAAGAAAAGGGATCCTCACCAGTGGAAGGATTTTGAACTCCAGCATGCTTTCGAAGGGTGGGGTACGTATAGGTGCAGGCAGAGAAGAGCATGGGGGAAGCAGGTTAGGGGAGAATAAAGAGGAGCATTGACCAGGGAAACAACATGGAAGATTTGCCTACAGAATGGAACTCACCAGCCCATTGTCGTGTGATTTAACCTGTACTTATTCAAAGACAGCTTGGACAGTTTTTTTTTATTTGAGACTGGGTCTCTTGTGTTACCCAGGATAGAGTGCAGTGGTGCAATCATGGTTCACTGCAACCCTGCCCCTCAGGCTCAAGTGATTGTCCTACCTTAGCCTCTGAGTACCTGGAACCACAGCTGTGGACCACTACTCCCAGCTGTCTTTTTGTATTTTTAGTAGAGATGGGGTGTCCCCATGTTGCCCAGGCTAGCCTTGAACTCCTAAGCTCAAGCGATCTGCCCCGCTCAGCCTCCCGCCATGCTAGGATTACAGGTGTGAGCCACAGCACCCAGCCAACAGTTTTTCTTTACTCTTTAATCTGTCAGTAAGTGTTTTGCTTCCACCACTGTACCAGTTTATGAAAGTCAAAGAAAATGAAAATAAAGAAATGCCTATTTACCACTGACTAATTCTTTTTTTTTTTTTTTTTTTTCTTTTTTTGAGACGTCGTCTCACTCTTTCGCCCAGGCTGGAGTGCAGCAGTGCAGTCTCGGCTCACTGCAACCTCCACCTCCCAGGTTCAAGTGATTCTTCTACCACAGCCTCCCCTGAGTAGCTGGGATTACAGGTGTGCACCACCATGCCCGGCTAATTTTTGTATTTTTAGTACAGACAGAGTTTCACGATGTTGGCCAGGCTGGTCTCGAACTCCTGACCTCAAGGGATCCACCTGCCTTGACCTCCCAAAGTGTTGGGATTACAGGCATGAGCCACTGCACCCGGCCGCCACTACCTATTGTTAGCCATGCTGGGAAGAAAGCTGAAACCGTGTTAAAATGACATTTAGGGATTGCCTGTCTCGTGTGTTCTTATTTTCCATTTACAGAAGTAACCTCTCGCTTTCTCAATTTTTAGGCCTTTTCTGATGCCATTAAAAAATGGCAGGAGCTATCACCAGAAACCAGTGGAAAAAGGAAGAAGAGAAAAGAAATGAACCAGTATTCTTACATCGATTTCAAGTTTGAACAAGGTAATGTAAACTGTGTTGCTGGCAGTGTGTAGCTGCAACACGGTACCTTTTCTTCTTCACAGTCAGTGAAGGAAGCCGTGCTACAGGTGTCTGCCGAGCATCTGGCCATGCCAGTCCGAGGAGTGACTGACAGGAACTATTTTTTCAGCACATTGACATTTTTAGAAAGTGGCTGCACTTTTTGGCCTCTTCCTTCTTACTTACGATAAACCATGGCAGGAAAATTTTGTGTGGTAGAAAATTCATGTGTGGGAAAGTATTTGAGTATGCTTTTAAGCTTGGGGAAAAAACTGGTCTTGAAGGTTTGATGAGAATTGGCTGTGTTGTTAGGTAAAAACTGCCCAGACTTGTGAATGAGGCTTTACTGCGGAGGGTCACTTATGCCACTGAGAGAATGGCCAGTAGCCACATGTTTCTCCAAAATTTTGTCATTCTTATTGATGAAATAACTGCTGAAAACCCTTTCAAAGAGGTTACTTCAGGTCTCATCCCCAGAAATGTAAACTTGAGTTTTATACCAACTCAGATTTTATCTGAGTTGCTTCTACCCAGTAAAGGAGTTACTACAACTTTTCTAGAGATCATCCCTTTCTGTTATGTGTGCACTTAATTACCACACTTGATTTCAGGTATGACTAAGTGGGAACTCAGGTAACTATAAAGCTGGAAAGTATTTGTATTTGCTATGAAATTTTCAGGATCTAAAAGCAAATTGCTTAGGTTATGACTCCTGAGGTTCCCAAGCCAATCTGTGGAGCAGTGCTCTGCTGACATGGCATTCTCCTGACCTGTGGCAGAATGTAGAACTAGGGGCACTGTGTAGGTGGTTTTTCATTCAGCCAAATTTACCCACAGTTCAGAGCAGGCATCCTTGTACATAGCCATACAGCGTTTGTTTCTGACTTCAGTGGTGGAGAAAGTGCTGCTTTGCAAGATGGTTGACTCCCTTGTTGGTCAGCTCCGTCTTTTAGACAGTTCTTCCTTTGTATTAAGTCAGCGTGTACTTCCTGAAATGTCTTGCCATGGTTGTAGTTCTTGCCTGTGGAGAGACAGATTCTGGCTGTTGCCCCTTTGTCAGCCTGACTGCCCTTCTCCCTGTCCCTACGTGCCCTTCTCTAGCTTGTCAGGGTCTCTTTGAAAGTTGGGGTGTAGAAGACTGGACATCATACTCCACATGAGGTCTGCTCACATTCAACCTTGGCCTTTTCACCCACATTGCTATCAGGTCATATACCTCTCTCAGTTTCGCTGCATCTCACAGTTTTCCCTGTTAACTTCATTTTATTTGATTCAGTCCCTTGTTCTAGTATAGCGCTTTAATTTAGATGTGATTCTTAAATTTTACTTATCAGGTAATCTTTAAGGACCCTGGAAGCATGAGATAAAAAATACACTTGATTTATGTTAATAGTTTAACATTTATGATTCACACTTAGCCTTTTTTAACAGCTTTTTATAAGGACACAGGCTAAAAATCTCTCATCTGTTCCAGGCATCCCATTTTTCTCCTTTTCAGTTTGTTTTCCATCTAAGCACTGCTCTTTGGGCTATAATTGCTTGACTCAAAGAGTAAGACAGGGTCTCCCTCCTCTGTCCTTTTATGGTCATACAGGAAAATACATTAGAGGAAAGTTTGTAGACTTAATTGCATTTATTTTTAAAAATAAAGGACTGAAAATAAATCTTATTACTTTAACATGAGTACAAAAAGAACTGAGTAAAGATGAAAGAAAAATAGAGGTTGAAAACATTTTTTAATTTCTAGCATTGATAATTATAGTAATTAACATTTATCGAGAACTTAATATGTACCAGTCACTTTTCTAAGTGCTTTAATGGATTAATTCATTTATGTTTCAAATAGCCTTATGAGATGTATGTGCCGTTATTATTATTTTATAGAAAAAAACTGAAGCACAGAAAGGTTAAGTAACTTGGCACATGTTACACAGCTAGCGAGTAGCTGAGCTGGGAATCTGGCTTCAAAGCTTACTCTCTAAACATGTGCTTTTCCATTCTCATAATACCAAAAACTTTTTTTGTTGTTTGTTTTGTTTTTAATTTTGAGACAGAGTCTGCTTCCAAAGCTCAAGCGATTCTCCTGCCTCAGCCTCTCAAGTAGCTGGGATTAGTCACAGGTGTGTGTGCCATCACGCCTGGCTAATTTTTGTATTTTTAGTGGAGACGGGATTTCACCATGTTGTACAAGTTGGTCTTGAACTCCTCACCTCAGATGATGTGCCCTCCTTGGCCTACCAAAGTGCTGGGATTACAGGCGTGAGCCACTGCGCTTGACCCCAAAAACTGGTTTACTGAAGAAAAGGTTTGAATTTTAAAAAACATGAAAAGGTGCAAGAGAAAAGGAGAATCAAAATAAAATGTATTAGGAAGCAGATAGTAAATGTTAAAATCAAGAGATTACCAAGAACAGACAAGAGTACATTGAAAATCTGGATGAGATAAAGTTTTGTAGAAAAACATAAATTGGTCAGGCATTGTGCCTCACACCTGTTATCCCAGCACTTTGGGAGGCCAAGGCTGGTGGATTTTTTGAGCCCAGGACTTCAAGACCCGCCTGGACAACATGGCAAATACAAAAAAATTAGCTGGGCGTAGTGGCATCTGCCTGTATAGTCCCAGCTCCTCAGGAGGCTGAGGTGGAAGGGTCGCCAGAGCCCAGGAGTTGAGGCTGTAGTTATCTGTGAATGTGCCACTGTGCTCCAGCCTGAGCAACAGAGCGAGACTCTGTCTCCAAAAAGAATGTCGTAAATTGCCAAATCAACAAAAGAAATACAAAACCTAGACAGATCAATTACATGTCTGATATTTGTCATTCTGCTGTCTTTTATTCTCATAATACATTGTGGTGAATATAGGTACTATTCCTTCAGCCCCTTGTATATTTGAATGCTTTCAAAATAAAAATGGTTGAAAAACATATAGCACATTTGCACCCACCAGAATGGCTAAAATTAAAAACCGAGGATAGGTGTTGGTAAGGACATGGAGAGACTGGAACTCACATGCGTTGCTGATAGAGGAAGGGTGTAAACTGGTACAACCACTTTGGAACACTGGCATTATTTTCTAAAGCTGGAAGTAAGCCTATCCCATGATCTAGCAATTCCCAGCTAAATTGCGGACATACATTCACCAACACATGGCTATAAGCAGCACTATTCAGATTAACCCAAAACAGTAAACCCAAATGTCCTCAGTAGTGAAATAGATAATAAATTGTGGTATAATCACATAGTACACTAGTGACAGAATAGGAGATGCCTTCCAATTGGAGCATAAAGAGAGGGAAAGAACCAGAAAGGTCAAAAAATGGATGGTAGGTTGGCAAATGGTAAGAAACCCAGTCTTCCCAAATGGTAGAGTGTGATAGAGAAGTCATGAAACGAACCGCCAGAGAGAAGAGGGAGGATGAGGCCGGGAAGAATGGACATGGCTGGCCCAGATTCCTAATACACAGTTGTCTGCATGCTTTTGCATTGTCATATATCTTCTAGGTGACATAAAAATAGAAAAGAGGATGTTCTTTCTTGAAAATAAGCGACGACATTGTAGGTCCTATGACCGGCGTGCTCTCCTTCCAGCTGTGCAACAAGAGCAGGAGTTCTATGAGCAGAAAATCAAAGAGATGGCAGAGGTAGGAAGATGTGCTCTGGTCTTGGGGTGTGTTTCTGGGATTCTGGTTTGCTCTTAGGGTTTAGTTAGTACAAAACTGTCTTTTAAGATTTCCCTTTTCTTCAGAGTGGTGAATTTGGATATATGCAAAGTTTTTAAAAAGAAAAAACCTGGGTTTTGTCATAATACTTATGTTTGTGGTTTCATAAATCAGATTTATGTTAGAAAATTTTAATTGGAGCTCTGTGTATCTATTTTACCTCCTCCACCAGCCTCAGTTCCATTTCGTTCTTTAATTTTTCTTAATACAGTATCAAATGTGCAAGTCAGCTGGAATGTATATATTGATTGTTTAATAAGTATCTTCTAAACCAGTGGCTCTCAAAGTGTGACCCAGAGATCCCTGGGTTTCCCAAGACTCTCTTGGGGGTCTACAAGGTCAAACCTCTTATAACTATACTAAGACATTACAGTGACCCTTGAACAACATGAGAGTTAGGAGTGCTTCCCCCTGTGCAGTTGAAAGTCTGCATATAATGTTTGCCCCAAAACTTCACTGTGAACAGCCTGCTGTTGACAGGAAGCCTTACCCATAACAGTCGATGAACACGTTTGGTATGTTTTGTGTATTACATGCTGTATTCTTACAATAAGGTAAGCTAGAGAAAAGAAAATGTTATTACGAAAATGATAAGGAAAATATATTTAGTATTCATTAAATGGTAGTGTGGGTCAGCATGAGAAGGTCTTTATCTTCATGGTCTTCACATTGAGTAGGCTGAGGAGGAGGGGTGTGCTGGTTTTGCTGTCTCAGGGTGGCAGAAGCAGAAGAAAATGAGCACATAGGTGGGTCCCCATAGTTCACACCTCTGTTGATGAAGGTCAGCTGTATTTGCTTTTTCACCATATTGAATTTGTACCAGCAGAAGCAAAGCAGTGGTGCCTTGGCATGAATCAGACCAGTGGCATAGAGCCATCCTCATAATCTTTGTTTTCTTCACCACCATGAGCTTACATTTTTAAGACACACCAGTTTCACCTAAAAATGTGTTTGATAAAGCAGTAAAAATTATTTTACCAAATTTTGACCTTTGAAAACATCTTTTCAATATTCTGTGTAATAAAATGAAGTCTTCATAAAGTGCTTCCGCCACATCCCAGGATATGAAGCTTGTCTTATATCCAGGTATGAGGAAAGTGCTTGTGCAATTGAGACGCAAAGCAGCTGCATTGGCCACTTTTTACTTGGAAAAAAGTGACAGAAAAACTGTGATTGTTCAAAATTAGGTATTTGGCAGGCATTTTTTCAAAAATGAATGAAGTGATTATTTTTGACCAAAATTCTAGATTTTAAGCAGAAATTAGAATTTATTATCTTAATCCATCTGTTACAGAATGACATTCATTAATATCACCAATCTTATCAGATAAGTATTTAAAGTATTAGCAAATTGATGAATGCCATTCATTATCATTTATTCTTGGTGATACTCACATTGTCCCGTCTCTGACTAGTGGCTGCCCCTTCGAGTTAGTCTCTCTTACCTGACTCCTGTAGTCTCTGACAGTGTCTCTGCTTCTGGGCACAGCAAGATGACCCCGTTCCAACTTCTGCTTTCTCTCACCTGGACTCAACAATTTCTCCAAAGTGCCTTCTTCGCTTTTTTTTCTTTTCTTTTTTGACAGAGGAGCTCCATATGTTACCGAAGCTGGAGTGCAGTGGCACATTCATGGCTTACTGCCTTAACCTCCCGGGCTTGAGCAGTCCTTCCACCTCAGCCTCCTGAGTATCTGGGACTGCAGGTGTACACCACCACACCTGGCTAACTTTTTTTCTGTTTGTAGAGCCTGGGTTTCCCCATGTTGTCCAGGCTGGTCTTGAACTTCTGGCCTCAAGCCTTCCTCCCAGCTTAGCCAACCAAATTGTTGGGGTTACAGGCATACACCACCATGCCTTGCCAACTTTATTTTCTTTTCTCTGATGCTAAAAGTCTTGGTTCTTAATGACATTAATAACATTATTCTTGTCAGATTATATCTGAGAATATAAAATTAAAATATCTTAAAGTCGCTTGAAATATGTCTTGGTGCTTGTGCCATTAAGTTGATAAACAAGTTTATAGGCACGGTGGCTTATGCATGTAATCCCAGCACTTTAGGAGGCCAAGGCAGGCGATCATTTGAGGCCAGGAGTTCAAGACCAGCCTGGCCAACATAGCAAAACTCTGTCTCTACTAAAAATACAAAAAATAGCTGGGCATGTAATCCCTCCAAGTAGCTGCCTGTAATCCCAGCTACTTGGGAGGCTGAGGCACGAGAATTGCTTGAACCTGGGAGGTCAGGATTGGTTGCAGTGAGCCAAAATCGTGCCACTGCACTCCAGCCTGGGCAACAAAGCAAGACTCTATTTCAGAAAAAAAAAAAAAAAAAAAAAGTTTATTTCTTTCTGTTTATTTTGAACTTTTAGAGAATTGGTTTTTTTTTTTTTTTATCTAATTTTGTAAAAAAATTTAGTTCTGAAGTCAAAACTATAAAACAAGGAATATTCAGAAAAATCTAGCTTTTGTCCTGTCCCTTTCTCCCACTTTCCTTTGTTTGTTTGTTTTTTGAGACAGAGTCTTGCTCTGTCACCCAGGCTGGAGTGCAGTGTCAGGATCTCGGCTCACTGCAACCTCTGACTCCCGGGTTCAAGGGATTCTCCTGCCTCAGCCTCCTGTGTAGCTGGGATTATAGGCGCGAGCACCATGCCTGGCTAATTCTTGTATTTTTAGTAGAGACAGGGTTTCACCATGTTGACCAGACTGGTCTAAAACTCCTGTCCTTAAGCGATCCATCCACCTTGGCCTCTCAAAGTGCTGGGATTATAGGCGTGAGCCACTGCACCTGGCCCCTACTTCGTTTATATATAACCATTATTGTTAGTCTTTGGTTTATTTTTCCTTATTTATGGAAAAACAAATATGTATACTATTTTTATTTACCCGTCTTTCTTATCCAGATAGTAGCAGAGTTTTCCAGGTGTAGTAGCTCACATCTGTAGTCCCAGCTACTCAGGAAGCTGAGGCGGGAGGATCTCTTGAGCCTGGGAGGTTGAGGCTGCAGTGAGCCAGGATCACACCACTGCACTCCAGCCTGGGCGACAGAGTGAGATGCTGTCTCACAAATAATTTAATGTAATCCCAAATGGTGAAGAACTCTTCTGTGACTGCATTTTTCGTTTAACCATGCATCCTGGCAATCACTCTATGGCAATTCATAGGGGTTTTTCTCTTTCCTTTTTTAAACTGGCTGGTATACCATTTTATGTAATACCACAGTTTATTCAGTCATTCCCCTGTTGATGGACGTTTAGGGTTTCCAGGTTTTCGTGATTATAAATAGTGCCATGATAAGTTTATGCATACATCATTCCCTGTTTCTGCCCAGGTGCATCTTTGGGCTAGACTCTTGGAAGTGGCATTGATGACTCTGTGCCAGTGTCCCGCCAGTGTGGTTGTCCTGCTTTGCATTTTCACCAGTAATGTGTAAGGGTGCCCACTACCACACAGCCTCGCCAACGAAGTCTGTTGTCAAACAGTTTTTGTTTGTTTTTTGAGACGGAGTTTCACTCTTGTTGCCCAGACGAGGGTGCAATGGCGCGATCTCAGGTCACTGCAACCTCTGCTTCCCGAGTTCAAGTGATCTTCCTGCCTCAGCCTCCCAAATAGCTGGGATTACATTCGCACGCTGCCACACCCAGCTAATTTTGTATTTTTGGTAGAGACAGGATTTCTCCATGTTGGTCAGGCTGGTCTCGAACTCCTGATCTCAGGTGATCTGCCCGCCTCAGCCTCCCAAAGTGCTGCTATTACAGGCATGAGCCATCCCGCCCAGCCAAACTTAGTTTTCATTTGTTCAGTTTGTTTTTGTTGATGCTATTCTTTGCTATTCAAAGTGTTTTGTGTGTCAGCCTTTTCCCTTATTTATTCTACATTTTGAGTCATGCTTAAGAAAAATTGTCCTGTATTTTCTAGCTCTCTGATCCACTTACAATTTATTCACAGGTAACTTTTTGAACTGCTAACCTGTGTAATTGAAGAGATCACAATACTGGAGTTATGTTTATGGAAATGAATACTAAATGGTTAGTGTCATTTTTACTGAATTTGTGTCTGAGTGTGTCCTTTTTTTGTTCTTCAGCATGAAGACTTTTTGCTTGCCCTGCAGATGAATGAAGAACAGTATCAAAAGGTAGTTTGAAATCTCACCTTGTTTATTCTGGGCATTTTCATGGGCTGTTTTCTCTTACCATGTTTTGTCAGCATTTTTGATGGCAAATTTGTTTTTGGATAACCTCCTGTTGATTTGCTGAGTTTGCAGTTCAGCCAAGTTATAGTCAGATACATGATCTAGTATAGTCACTCTTACACCACACTGAATCAGAATTGAAGGGGAGATAATAGATGTTCCCATTAAAAATCATTACCTGACGGTCATTAGATAGACTCATAAAGGAAAGTTTACATCTTAGATATCACTTTAAAGTTAAAAGAAAGAGATATGTCTAACCTCAGGGCAAGATGGGTTTCTGTATGGTGTCTGCTGCCCTCATACAGTGAGCTTTTCTTTATTTATTTATTTATTTTTTTTTTTTTCAAACGGAGTCTTGCTCTGCCACCAAGGCTGAAGCGCACTGCAACCTCTGCCTCCTGCGTTCAAGCGATTCTCCTGTCTCAGCCTCCCGAGTACCTGGAACTACAGGCATGTGCCACCATGTCCAGCTAATTTTTGCATTTTTAGTAGAGACGGGGTTTCACCATGTTGGCCAGGCTGTCTCAAACTCCTAACCTTAGATGATCCATCCATCTCAGCCTCCCAAAGTGCTGGGAACAGGTGTGAACCACTACACCTGGCTAGTGACCTTTTCTAATGTGGTATTAAGAATGGGCTGGTGGCCGGGCATCATGGCTCATGCCTGTAATCTCAGCACTTTGAGAGGCTGAGATGGGAGGATTGCTTGAGCCCAGGAGTTTGAGACCAACCTGCTCAACATAGCAACACCCCATTTCTAATAAAAATTAAAAATAAATAAAAGAATGGCACTGGATGCGGTGGCTCACACCTGTAATCCCAGCACTTTGGGAGGCCAGGGTGAGCAAATCACAAGGTCAGGGGTTCGAGACCAGCCTGGCCAACATGGTGAAACCCCATCTCTACTAAAAATACAAAAAATTAGCTGGGCGTAGTGGTGGGCGCTTGTAATTCCCCGCTACTCAGGAGGCTGAAGCAAGAGAATCGCTTGAACCTGGGAGGTGGAGGTTGCAGTGAGCCGAGATTGCGCCTCCAGCCTGGGCGATAGAGTGAGACTCTGTCTCAAAAAAAAAAAAAAAGAATGAGTTGGTGATTGGATCAGTTGCTGATTGGATCAGTTGCTGTGGTTAATAAAAGGAGTCAATAGCTTGGTACATTATTTGAGATTGCTGCTTTAATTAGCTTCAGTAGTCCCTTAAAATAAAGCTCAGACTTGGATACGACCAGTCCTTATGACAAGAACAAAATTCAACTTTTGAAAGCATTTTGGTTAATATCTCTTGTGTTCCTTATCCTTGCTTTTTATAATCACATTAGCATCTGAGTGCAGATGTTCTAGTCCCTTTGCACCATGGGATTGAATATGATAACTTTATACAAAGAATTACTCTAAAGAATACCAGACAAAACCCATGAAAACGTCGCTGTTTTAGGTATGGATTACTATTGTGCTAGTATCTTGAGCTGAATTTATATAGCACGAAACAACATATCATTGTTTTATGGCCTCTAAAATGGGTTGCTTTTTACCTCAGAATTTGTTTGGGGGGTGGGAGAGAGATGAGGATGGGAGACAAGGCTCTCCCTCTGCTTAAGTGCAGGACATTTCATGTGTGTTTCTTGACTGCCTGCAGGACGGCCAACTGATTGAGTGTCGCTGCTGCTATGGGGAATTTCCATTCGAGGAGCTGACGCAGTGTGCAGATGCTCACTTGTTCTGCAAAGAGTGTCTCATCAGATATGCCCAAGAGGCAGTCTTTGGATCTGGAAAGGTAAGAACTGTGTAATATGTCCCATGTATATAGGACACATTCCTGGAGTCTAAGGAGACCATGTTGATAGATAAGTGTAAGTGCCTCTTTCAGGGTGAGGTGGAATTTTGCTGATGTGCTTATGGGCATTACCTGTTGTGTGTGATTATGTGGGTTCTCTAAGCACAGCAGATTTCTTTTCAGGGAGCAGTAGAATTCTTCCACGCCCCCATGCCTAGCTGCAGAGGAGCACCGGCTTCACTCATCTTCTTATTCATAATCAGAGGGAAGCTTACCTCCGAAAGAGAGAACCTTGCAGCCTATTGGATTAAATATATGTTAAAATAACATAACTTACTTTGCACAAGATCATGTTTCTCTCTCCAAAGTCAGTTTCTCTGGACATCACCATAACAAACACAGTATAGGAATTTTACATTGTTTTACACCACTAAGTTTGTGGTATTTTGTTCCAGCAGCAATATAAAGTTAACACAGTGATTAAGAAGATGACTTTTTGCCTGGGCACAGTGGCTCATGCCTGTAATCCTAGCACTTTGGGAGGCCAAGACAGGTGGATTACCTGAGGTCAGGAGTTTGAGAACAGCCTGGCCAACATGGTGAAAACCCATCTCTGCTAAAAATACAAAAATTAGCCAGGTGTGGTGGTGGGTGCCTGTAATCCAGCTACTCATGAGGCTGAGTGAGCCAAGATCACACCACTGCACTCCAGCCTTGGTGATGGCGAGACTCTGTCTCAGAAAAATAAATAAATAAATAAAGTTTCTGTTTTTTCAAAGAGCATGACATTTGGAGTCAAGCAGAATGCATTGGGCCATGCCCCCCGTCAGCCATACAAGCTCTGTGATCTTGAGCACATTAAGTGCCTTAAACCTCAGTTTCTTCCTCTGTAAAATGGAAATAATCATAGTATTGTTTTGAAAGCTAAATGAGGTCATGAATTTAATAAACTTACTCTTTGACACATGGTAAATGCCTCATAAATTTTGGCTGTTTTTAAGATGTTGTCTTTTTCCATTTGTTTTCTTTGGTGTCTGTCTTTCATGTGGGATGCATTCCTCATGTCTGACACTTTTTGTTCATGTTAAAGAGCTGTTGGAAAGCAGTGTGAGTAGTGGGGCTTATAGAGCAGTGGGTTTGACTCTAGGTGCCTAGGAGCCAGTTAACTTTTATATTATGAACCTGAATGGCCCTTAAGTCTCTTCCCTGGGGTGATTCAGTCTGCCTCCTACCTCGTGTGTGTGAGTCCATTTTCCAATATTCTGAAACTGAGTGGGAGGAAGGGGCTGGAGAATTCTCTGTTCATTTTGCAGACTTCATTTCAGGCCCCCTCAGCTCTGCTCTTCTCTATGACTGGTTCCCAGGCCAGAGCCTTGTGGTCCAGCTGTTCAGATCTTCCTCATTTCTCTCAGAGTCAGCCAGTTCCTTCTGAAGGGGGTAGGAACTAGAGGCTCCACCCATCTCCCTGTTTTCAGTTTATTACTTTGAGTCCCCACCCCTCCCCACCACTCAGCTCTGCTTTCCAGAGGGTCTCCAGCTTTCTAATATCTGTAGAGGGGACCATCTTCTCCCCAGCATCTCCTTTTCAGACCCTAAGTTATGGGCTTCTCTCTCTGGTCTGCTAAGCCATTTACCCTTGCTCCACTTTCAATCTCTGTGGATTGTGATTTGGGCTGATAGAGGTCCTCTAGTGATATCAAAAATGTACTGGATTTTTGTTTCATGGTTTTTGTGATTTAATTGTGATTTCTCAGAGACGAACAGGCAGAGAGATCTTTGCTCTACTGTCTCAGGATCTATGTTTTTAACCACTGATGCTTTTTATTTTTCTACAAACGGTGTTGGTTTTTTTCTTTTTTGCCTGTTCGCCTTTTTCTAGTCGGAGCTCAGCTGCATGGAAGGCAGCTGCACGTGTTCGTTCCCAACCAGTGAGCTGGAGAAGGTGCTCCCCCAGACCATCCTATATAAGTACTATGAACGAAAAGCCGAGGAGGAGGTTGCAGCAGCCTACGCCGACGAGCTTGTCAGGTTTGTTCTCAGGCAGAGCGTGCCATCTGCCACCCCTTCCCCATTGTGAAAACTACCTGGGCACTTGCATCAGATGATGAAAATTGAGTATATCTTCCAGGTTTTTTGGCATTTCTTGCTGAGAAATAAGATTATCATTAATTTTACTTATTTATTTTTATTTTTTACACCTCAAAACCATTGAGTAACCAGTAATTCTATTAATGGAAAAATCTGCGGTTCAAACTTCTTCTTTTTATTTTTTGAGATGGAATCTCACTCTGTCACCCAGTTATGGAGTACTGGAGTGCAGTGGCACAATCTCAGCTCACTACAACCTCCGCCTCCCGAGTTCAATCTATTCTCATGCCTCAGTCTCCCAAGTAGCCTGGATTACAGGTGTGCGCCACCACGTCCAGCTTTTTTTTGTCTTTTTAGTAGAGACGGGGTTTTGCCATGTTGGCCAGGCTGGTCTCCAACTCCTGACCTCAAGTGATCCACCCACCTCGGCCTCCCAAAGTGCTGGGACTACAGGTGTGAGCCACTGCGCCTGGCCTGCAGCTCAAACTTCTGTCTACATATCTTGGCACCCCCGATCTTCTGGCCCGTAGATACAATCATGGTGCCCTGGGCTGGAGGGAAATCGGTATATGCAAGGAGTTCTCACTAAGATTAGGCTGTGTTTATTGAGTGGTTTATATTGAGTCAGGACTGCAAGTGGTGCTTATGTTTCCTGATAAGAGCCAGCACAAAGAAGAGGCTCAATCTGTGTTTTCAGGAAAACTAACAAGTATAAAGGGGATGTGAATGTCCAGCTCAAAACTCCATCTTCATATGAATAGCCACATGGAGCTGGAACCAAGTCAGTCTTTAATATTTGAAGTAATGTCACTTCTGCTGTTCTGACTGTAGGTGCCCCTCCTGTAGCTTTCCTGCTCTGTTGGACAGTGATGTGAAGAGGTTCAGCTGTCCTAATCCTCGCTGCCGAAAGGTAGGGAGGCAAATTTTTTTCTAGATGTATATTATGGTATTATGGGCTGCCCTCATGGCCCAGATACCTGCTGTTTACCTGACCGCTGATGTATAAGAAGGATTTGAGTGCTTTCCTTTCATAAGCAAATGAGGATGAGTACTTTGTGAGTAACGGTTGACATGGTTACTGAGATGGCAGCCACTCGTGCCACTCCAGTTACAAAGCTCTGGATTCCTGTTTTATATCATCTTCTTTAGGACAGATACTATAATGTAAAGTGGGAAGTGTTTAGTTTTTCTTTCACTGTGTCAACATTTTTCTTGCTTGCTCTCTTTACCACCTATGCTCACATACCCCCTGCTACCCCTCCCCGCACAAACACACACACCTTTTGCCATTTTCAAAGTCCAGATGACGCTTCTTTGATTAAAGAACTGGGCATCATAGTGGCATCTCCATCACATCTGGTAGGTTTTTCATTTGACTGTTCCTCCTCATAAGAACTGACTGTGTCAGGTGGGAACAGAGCTGTCTAGGCGCATTACTGTTGCAGATCTTTCTTCCCTTTAACTTGGCACCTACTCTGTGAACTAAGAGTGTCTTAAAATTTGTCAACTATTTAGAAGCCACTTAGAGTTTTTAGTGAATATTAGCATCCACCTAGACAAATACGTTCTAAGCCATTTTTCTAAAATTGGGTGATGAGAGTTGAACACTGCAATATCTTTGCCTTGGGGAAAGTAAAGAAATTAAGGTGGAGATTAGAAAAGGAAGAAGAAACTAAACTAATGGATCAAAACTTTATTTCTTTTGTTTTCAGCATTAATATTTCTGGCCATTTTATATGTTCGCACCCCAGGCTGTTGCTATAACAATTGTCCCAACAGTCGCTGGCATCTTGCAACTCTAAGAAAACAGAGTGCTAGGCCGGGCGCGGTGGCTCAAGCCTGTAATCCCAGCACTTTGGGAGGCTGAGACGGGCGGATCACAAGGTCAGGAGATCGAGACCATCCTGGCTAACACGGTGAAACCCTGTCTCTACTAAAAAATACAAAAAAACTAGCCGGGCGAGCTGGCGGGCTCCTGTAGTCCCAGCTACTCAGGAGGCTGAGGCAGGAGAATGGCGTAAACCCGGGAGGCAGAGCTTGCAGTGAGCTGAGATCCGGCTACTGCACTCCAGCCTGGGCAACAGAGCGAGACTCCGTCTCAAAAAACATTAAAAATAAAAATAAGAAAGCAGAGTGCTGGCCTCTCCCTATGTGCTTCCAGTGGGTCAGGTGCTGGACTGCCTGGGGAGGTGATGCCTGCACTAAGACACAGCAGATAGGGAGGAAGTAGCCAAAGGATGGAAAGGGTGGGGGTGGAGTGGAGATGGAGAAATGCCCAGGAGTGGCAGCAGTGTGGACGCTTACTGGTGCTAGGAGTGTGAAGGAGGCTCATAAGCTGAGCAGGGGCAGGCCCATGCAGCACACTGTCCTAAGGTGGGGAGAGGTAAAATATCAGGGAAGTCTACTTGCCTATTGAGTAGTCCAGGTGAGAAATGTATAGCACTATACCGCCTCTTGGGTCTTCGTGAGTTGCTTAGAAGGAGCTGGGAACTACATTTCCTGGTAAGGTTTCAAATAAGGTCTCCCAGTGAAAGTCCTTATGTACAATTGGGAAGGTCAAAGAAGAGGAGAGACCATTATTCTCTCAGGACATTTTTTTTTTTAAATTTTGAGACAGGGTCTCACTCTGTCATCCACGCTGGAGTGCAGTGGCATGATCTCAGCTCACTGCAACCTCCACCTCCTGGCTTCAAGCAGTTCTCCTGCCTCAGCCTCCCAAGTAGCTGGGATCACAGGCATGTGCCACCACGCCCATCCTGAAGACATTTAAAAGCAGCTGTATTTGTTGCCCAGTGGCTCATGCCTATAATCCCAGCACTTCGAGAGGCTGAGGCGGGCAGATCACTGAGGAGACCAGGAGTTCGAGACCAGCCTGAGCGACATAATGAGACACTGTCTTTAGAAAACAAATTTTAAAACTCAGCTGGAAGCGGTGGTGTGTGCCCATAGTCCTAGCTACTTAAGAGACTGAAGCAGGAGAATCAGTTGAGCCCAGGAGGTTGAGGCTGCAGTGAGCCATGATTGTGCCACTGCACTCCAGCCTGGACAACCGAGTAAGACCCTGTCTTTAAAAGAAAAGAGTCTAAAAAATAAAAGCCTGAGGACACAAATGAGTCTGGAACAGCATCTAGTGAGCGTCAACTTGGAATGTTGATGAGAGCTTCCCAGGGGCTCTTAACATCCCAAATAGGAACACCACATATATTTTAGTTTCTATCTGTGGGAGGAATATACATGGCCTGCTGAACTTAGAGGTAGCCATGTATCTTCTTGTGGCCAATGAAACATGTGAGTAGTTAGATCACTTGCAGAAAAAACCATAAAGGCATGTCATGTGGGATAATGTCAAGATGACAGAAGAGAAAGTCCCAGACCCTCTTTTTCCCATAGAGATACCAGTTCAACAACAATGGAAGGACCCTTTCTCTCTGTGAGAAATACAGAAACCAGTTGCATCAAAGACTGGGGAATTTGTGATGCTGGCTCTCCAGAGCTCCTCCCCCTGGCACAGCACCGTGTGATTGGGAGGGAACTCCCAACTCCTGGCATCTTTATGGGGAGGAAAAAGAAGACTGGAACATATATCTAATATTCAGACCTCTCAGGAGGCTGCTCAAGGTACAGGTTGGGGACCACTGAGGACAAATGGGATGGTGGAACTAGCACATACTGACTCCTCATTGCCCTCGCCCTGCTTCTCTTTGGAGGGAAGGAGTTGGAGCGTGAGTCCAACATTCTAGGTTTTCTGGAGCCCACCCAAGACTCTGGTTTCTTTCTCACTAGATGGAGCACTGATGGGACCTGGCATGGTCTAGGTCCCTGGGGGCTGCGGAGAACAAGAGAAAGCTAGGTGCTGGGTGGCTTGTACTGCCCCAGAGGACCCACAGTACAACAGGCACGGTCCAGTGTACCTAGAAGGCTGCTTTTTGGGTCCAGGGGAAGAGTAGAGCATGTGTCCAGCATTTGGAGTTCTCAAGGGGCTGCCCGAGGGACTGGCTTCTGTCTCACCCAACTCAGTGCTGGCAGAACCCAACGTACTCTAGATGCCTTGGAGCTGCTGAGGCCAAAAAAGAGCTGGGCAGCTTACAGCAGCTCCAGAGGGCCTGTGGTACCTCAGACAGGCACCAGAAGCAGCAAGAGCTTGCAAGCTCCTGAAAAAAGGAAAACAAAAGCCTGAGCACTTAGATTAGCCTACGATTTAGCAAAATCATCTCACAGGAAGCCTATTTTAGAATAAAAGTATGAGTATCTCATGTAATTTATTAAATACTGTACTAAAAGTGAAAAAGAGAATGATTGTATGGGTACTTGAATTACAGTTTCTACTGAATGTGTATCACTTTCATACCACAGTAAAGTCAAAAAGTGTAAATTAAACCATTGTTGGAGACCATCCATATATGCGCCCAGCATCGGTGCACCCAAATATGTGAAGCAAATATTGACAACCGAAGGGAAAAATAACACAAAAATAGTAGGAGATTGCAATACCTCACTTCCAATTATTGTTAGCACCACCAGGCAGAACATTAGTAAGGAAACAGCTGACTTGAATAAAATTATAGACCTAACAGACACATACAAAACATTCTAGCCAACAGGAACAGAAAACACATTTTCTCCTCTATTGCACATGGAACATTTTCTAGAATAGAAAATATTAGATCATAATACAGGTTTTAACAAATTTAAAATCAAAATCATACCAAGTATCTTTTCCAGCCACAAGGTGATAAACTTAGAAATCACAGACAGCAAGAAAATTCACAAAATATGAGAACTAAAGAACACACTGTCCAGGCATGGTGGCTCCCACCTGTCATCCTGGCACTGTGGGACACCGAGGCAGGTGGATCACGTGAATTCAGAAGTTCAAGACCAGCCTGGCCAACATGGCGAAGCTCTGTCTCTACTAAAAATACAAAAATTTAGCTGGGTATGGTTGTGTGCATCTGTAATCCCAGCTACTTGGGAGACTGAGACAGGAGAATCACTTGAACCAGGGAGGTGGAGGTTGCAGTTGCGATGAGCGGAGATTGTGCCACTGCACTCCAGCCTGGGTGACAGAGTGAGACTCTATCTCAAAAAAAAAAAAAAATACACACTGAAAAGCTTTTTTTTACTAAGATCAGAAACACAGCAAGGACATTACTCTCATTACTTCCATGCTACATAACACTGGAAGCCCTAGCTAGAGCAGTTTGGCAGGAAAAAGCAAAAGCGTCCATCTCCATGTAAGTTCACAGATAACATGATCTTATACGTAGAAAAATCTGCAGTTTCCACAAAAACCTTGTTAGAATTAATAAATTCAGCAAAGGTGCAGGATACAAAATCAGCACATAAAAATCAGTTGCGGCCGGGCGCGGTGGCTCAAGCCTGTAATCCCAGCACTTTGGGAGGCCGAGACGGGTGGATCACGAGGTCAGGAGATCGAGACCATCCTGGCTAACACGGTGAAACCCCGTCTCTACTAAAAAATACAAAAAACTAGCCGGGCGAGGTGGCGGGCTCCTGTAGTCCCAGCTATTCCGGAGGCTGAGGCAGGAGAATGGCGTGAACCCGGGAGGCGGAGCTTGCAGTGAGCTGAGATCCGGCCACTGCACTCCAGCCTGGGCGACAGAGCGAGACTCCGTCTCAAAAAAAAAAAAAAAAAAAAAAAATCAGTTGCATTTCTGTACACTAACAAACACTCCAAAAAGAGAAATTAAGAAAATCTAATTTATAATACATCAGAAAAGTTAGAATATTTACGAACAATTTAACCAAGGAGTAGGGAAAGACTTATACACTGAAAACTATAAAAAATCGCTGAAATAATTAAAGAAGACATAAATAAATGGAAAGACACGGCTAAAATGCATATAGAACCACAAAGGATCCCAAATATCCTAGACAGTCTTAAGAAAGAAGAACAAAGCTAGAGGCCTCACGCTTCATGACTTCAAAACATTACAAATTTACAGTAATTTAAACAGGCAGACATGTAGACCAATGGAACATAATACAGTGCTCACATAATACAGTGCACACATTTATGATGAGCTGATCCTCAACAAGGGTGCAAAGAACACACACTGGGGGAAAAGGTAGTCTTTGATAAATGGTGCGCTGTAAACGGAATATCCACGTGCAAAGGAATGAAATTAGACCCTGATACCATATCTCATACCGTAACACAAAAATCAACTTTTTAAATGGATTAAAGATTTAAATGTAAGACCTGAAACTATAAAAACTAGAAGCAAACATAGCTGGAAAGCTTCATGACATCAGTCTTGGCAATGATTTCCTGAGTTTAGTACCAAAAACAGGGTAACGAGCAAAAAATAGGCAAGTGAGACTACTAAAATGCTTTCAGTAAAGGAAACCATCAACAGAGTGAAAAGGCAGCCTATGGAAAGGAATTGAAATCCTTTGAGAAGGGATCTCAGCATGTTCCTATGTTCATTGCAGCATTGTGCACAGTAGCCACGAGATGGAAGCAACTTACTGACATGTTCAACAGATGAATGATTAAAATGTGGTATATTATGCAGCCTTTGAAAAGAAACTCCTGGCACATACTACAACACAGATAAACCTTGAGGACATTGTGCTCAGTGCAATTAGCCAGTCACAGAAGGACAAATACTGCACAATTCTACTTAAATGCAGGATCTAAAGTAGTCAGACTTATAGAAGCACAAAGTAGAACCCTGGGTGCCAGAGGCTGGGAGAAGGCGGCAAAGTGGAGAGTCTCTGTGCAGTGGAGAGTTTCGGTCATGCAAGATGAAGTTGTTTAGAGATCAACTGTAGAAAATTTTGCTAATAGATCCTATACACTTAAAAATGTGTTAATTGGGTAGATTTGGTATCGTGTTTTTACCACACTTTTTTTTTTTTTTTTTTTTTTTTTTTTTTTTTTTTTTTGAGATGGAGTATCGCTCTGTCGC
This sequence comes from Macaca nemestrina, assembly GCF_043159975.1. Taxonomy (NCBI): domain Eukaryota; kingdom Metazoa; phylum Chordata; class Mammalia; order Primates; family Cercopithecidae; genus Macaca; species Macaca nemestrina. The sequence goes on from NC_092128.1 coordinate 150,298,072, forward strand.
CCGGGCTGGAGTAAAATGGTGCAATCCTGGCTCACTGCAACCTCCACCTCCCGGGTTCAAGTGACTCTCCTGCCTCAGCCTCCTGAATAGCTGGGACTACAGGCACCTGCTGCCATGCCCGGCTAATTTTTTGTATTTTTAGTAGAGATGGGGTTTCACCGTGTTAGCCAGGATGGTCTCGATCTCCTGACCTGATGATCCTCTGCCTGCTTCGGCCTCTCAAAGTGGTGTTGGGTTGGGTTGAGTTGTGTTGTGTTGTGTTTTTGTTGAGATGGAGTTTCACTCTTGTTGCCCAGGCTGGAGTGCAGTGGCATGATCTTAGCTCACCGCAACCTCTGCCTCCCAGGTTCAAGCAATTCTCCTGCCCCAGCCTACTGAATAGCTGGGATTACAGGCATGCACCACCACGTCTGGCTAATTTTGTACTTTTAGTAGAGACGGGGTTTCTCCGTGTTGGTCAGGCTGGTCTCGAACTCCTGACCTCAGGTGATCTGCCTGCCTCGGCCTCCCAAAGTGCTGGGATTACAGGGTGAGCCACCGCACCCAGCCTACTGCGGTTTTTTTTAAAAGGGCATATGGTTCATTTTATTTTCCCTCTGCCAAAAGGGATATGCAACATGAGTGAGAAGAAAGTCTCTGTTTTGAGCTACTGAGGTTTGAGTTTGTTCCAGCAGCATAACCTAGCACATCCTAATGGATAAAGATCCTAACGACCATAACTGCCCTTGGAGGTGGAGAACAGGGGCGGATTTGAGACGTAGAGGATTAGAAGGTGATGTGCTGCATGTAAAGGTGGGGAGAAGGCCAGAGGCCTCACAGGTTTGTCTGGTGTAGGCCACTATGTAGTTGATGATGCTGTTTACAAAACCGGAAATGGAATCCAAAAGATTCAGGAGGGAAGGTTACTCTTGTTTCAGACATGTTAAGATTTTAGGGGAGACATCCAATATGTATGTGTTTTTACAATTCCTGGCACATAATAGGTGCTCCATAAATCGGTGACCCTAGATCAGTGACTAGATCTAGGCTAGAAGAAGAATTTGGAGTCTGAAATGAGCAGCAAAAGGAGGAAAGAGGTGGAGGGCAAGGTGCCCATCAGGGAAATTATTAGCTTTGAAATGCTGGGCCATGCTAAGTTTAAAGTATGTCTTTTCATTTATTCACATCTTTTTATACCCCTCAGCAATGTTTTGCAGTGGAGAGAATGTGTGTTATGATTACATGATCGATTACAATATGCTTCAGAACTTGACTTTCACCTACGGATAATAGCATTCACATTTTAGTTTCTAACGTTAGGGTAAGGGTTATGTGTTTGGCCCATTATGGAAAGTAAAGTGAAAAATGTGATCACATGGGGACCTGAGGCAGTGACAGCCTGGTGGAGCTGGCTCAGTGACTACCAGCGGAATGAGAGAAGTCCCACCTTGTCCTTTGGATGAGGAGTTGTTTATGCCTAAATCTTGTCCTTATTTGTGGGCTGTGGAACGAGTTGCCACTAGGTGGCACTGATGCTCCGTGAGGAAAGGGTTTTCTTCCTCATGGGTGTTTGAAAAGTGTGTGTCAGCAAAACCCTGTTTTGTAAGCAGAATTGACACAGTTCTTTTAGGCTCAGGTACTAAAGCAAACCACTATATGCATTTAGACTTCATCTAAGATGTCCATGTTATTAACGCATACACTTTTACCTTTCTTAATTGTGCAAATTCTCCTTATGCCATTCTTTGTAGCAAGATGGCTAAAGCATTCGCTAATCTTTGAGGATTCCCAATATTTAAGAAATGAGCCACAGGCTAATTTTGATCCGTGTGAGAGTAAGGGCACCTGCTTTCTCATTGCAATGTATTTGCCAGTAATATAAATTCCAGTTCGCTTTTCAGAAACTTGTCGTTCTGAAATGAGGCGTTTATATTAATGTGCTCTCTGGAGGAGGATTTGAATGGCTGGAATCATTCCTCTGGAATCCCTGAAGAATAAGACACTGTATCTTTGATGAAATGGAGAGAGTCTTTGTTTCATTGATATGATGGAATGCTTTTGTCAAGGCTCTCAGCTCCCTTGTGTGTTCTCAGATAATTCATTAGTTTGTTTTCAGCGTGCTGCTTTTAGAAATGAATTGGGTATATTTGGTGTGGGACTGAAGACTGTTACATAAAAGGAGATTTGAAAGTGATGCTTCTGGAGTATATATTCTTAGAGTCAGAAGTTTCACTGTTGAGTCTTTTCTGCCTTGCCACAGTCATAACTTTGCTTTATAAACTCACAGGTATGTAAGTCAAGTTTTCCAGAAACTTAGGGCCACGAGGCGGAGGTTTAGGCCCACTCATGAAGCAAGTGCTAAGGATGAGAGACCATCAGGTGGTGAGAGTTTAATCAGAGTAACTGAAGAACATCTGGTGTGGAGTCTTTTCGTGGAAACTGCGAATGTGTGTGTGGTTGTGTAACAACCCATCTTTTCCCAGTGTCACTTGTATTTATTTATCCTTTCTTACCTGCCAACTTCCTTCCCTGCTTATGTTTTTCTGCCCTTTCCAGGCCCCATCGTATTCTTTGTAGCATTTGCTGTTATTAGCTTTACAGCCATGAAGTACAACCAAAATTCACATCTGCAATGAACCAGTTTGTTGGTTAAAAAACAGGCATCTGCAGCCACCTACAGTAGCTGCATGGCTGCGTGAAGAAAATGTAAATGAGTGTGGACCAGCTATCAGTGCCAGGGCAGTTCCAGCTGTGATGGCGGGTGGTTGGCACTTATTAACAGCACTCTAATTTGGGGCCCAGCCAGTCAGCTGACTCCTGTGCTGAGCACAGGCCTTTACATTTATCTAGAGATGAATGAAGCTTGGGCCACTTGTTCCTACTATCAGGGAAGACCTTTATTCAGGAAGTAGCGTTGACAGGAACCAAATGTCTGGGTAACAAAAGGATTTTTAAGCCCACAAATGAGGACTCATTTACTAGAGTGGAAGTCCATGCTGCATAATGTGAGTCAAATATGAAGGAGGGTGGTGTGAGAATTCCTCATCATGGAATGTGACCTGCCCTTGCTCCTCCGAGGTGAGTCACTTCCTTCAGAGCTCAACATGAGTCGCTCTGAAGAGCTTCAGGTTCAGGCCACAGAAGGACTCTCCCTTACAGGTATATCATGTAGGGTGCCCGACAGAGCTCTCAGCTCATGTTGGTCCCCACAGCAGCCCTACAAAATAGACACTGGTTTAAAGTCAGGTAACGGTAAATGGCAGAGCTGAGAACCCAAAGGGAAGCCTCCCGGCCTTAAAACAGCCTCAGAGTGGGTCACAGACACCGTCCCTGTGAGCCTCCCTTCCATCAAGTACTGAGCAGGGCTGGCGTCATAGCAAGGCGGCTTCAGGATTTTTAACTCTACTTGTGTCTGAGTACTTTTGTCAGTTTTCACTTTCTAAAATTTCACTTTTTAAAATTTGAAAGCATAGTGAATCTATTCACAGACTTCTTGATCCTGGGAAGATTTTGGTTAATTACACACGCAAGCACATCCTCTTCCCTTACCTGCTATTGAAGCACAGTAAATACAGTATAGAGTAAATGTGTTTGTGAGATTCTTTTAAAGAAGAAAAATAATAAAAGGCAAATGTTGCTTGCCTCTCTTCCCACCCTGCCTTCCCATTAAGAGTCAAATACCATGCTTGCTGTTTCAGTGATTATTCAGAAGGGAGAGAGCTGACAACCCGAAATAGGGAAAGGTAAGAATACGTATGCATTAAACCAAAACGCCAATATGAACAAAAACTTTATTTTTGTTTCTGCTTGACTCTACGGAAATAGTTTTTTCCCCTGTATTCCAGCTCCTTTATCCCTCATGTCAGACGCTAATGGTAGAAGCACCTGCCTCTCCCCTTGGCCTGCCTTGGAGGAGGCTGGGAGCTGTGAGTGGACACGGCCTATGCTGCCACTCCCACTCCCTCTGCAGGGCTGCTGCAGCCCCTCAGGTTTCTCCCCTCGAAATGCTGACCCCCCGGCAGGTGGTAGAGCCCACACCCACCTGCATTTCAGAGCCAAGGAAGTCTAGAGTCAGCATGGGCTCCGAGGACCCAGCAGCGACCTGGGGCCTCAGGTATTGCCGACCTCCCTGATCCTTAGGAAATGGGCCTGGCTTTTCCTTGTCCCAGACAACATCCTGGGGCTCCCTTCTGGTCCTGAGTTGTCTTTGTGGGTTAGTGTTTCCACCTTCTCAGGAGACCAATCACAAACCTCCTGTTCCATTCATATGAAGAGGCATTGTTTGGGACACGGCTTTAGCTGGGCTTTCATAGTAAGTTTTCTGTTTCAAGAATTCTTTTGAAGTCCTTATGTGAGAAGTGTTCATTGATGTGCAGCTCTGCACAGCACTGGGTGCTGTGAGGCCATGAGTAGCAGGGAAATGCGTGACTTTTGCTGCATCACAGTGAGGGAAACAGTATAGCTCAGTGGCTAGGACAAGGGATTTTGACATTAAACTCACTTATGCTTTAACTCTATCTCCTCCGCTCACTAGCTTTGTGACCTGGGGTGAATACTTGATCTCTCTAAGCCACATTTCCTTTCCCTGTACAATAAGAATGGTTGCACCTACTTCGCAGAGCTTGTGTGAAAAACCAATGGAAACAGCATGGGTGAAGCGCCAAGTCCAGTGCCTGGCACTTTGTGTCACGAAGTAGTAGCTGCCCAGTGGGGACGGTGTGTGCAGATGTGCAGCCTCAGGTGATGAACGGAGATCCTAGAAAGGAGGAACTGCCTCCAATTTTGTCAACCTGCTTCCACAAGAGCATGGAGTTCCCCTAAAGTGGGCCGGTGGAAAATCCCATTGGGGAGCAGAAGATGACTCATCACTCACCACTCAGCTCATTTCTACCAGCTCCCCAGTGTCCTGCCATGTAAAGGGGCTAGATTTTTCCAGCTGATATTTTTGCTAACCAATACATTCTATAAGAAATGACAGTTCTCCTTTAGTCCATGTTGTTCAAGTTCAGAGAAAGGCCCTGTGCAACCTGGGCAGAGCCACGTGCTGGGGGAGGCTGTCGTGGGTTTGCTCCCACTCTCAGGGTATGCATTCTCGGTCCGCAGCACTGCTGTGCCCCTCCTCTCAGGTTTCATGTTGATTTCTTATTCGTACCCAGAAGATTTGGAATCTCAAGGTTGACATTCAAAAGAAATGGGTATAGGAAGGGCCTAGAAACAAAGACGGCGATACACTATGCTGGAGAACTCCGAATTAGTTACATTGGAGAGATGGAAATCCAGGGTTTGTCTTCATGGTGCATTGGGCATGAGTTTTTGTCCTACTGGGAGGGTACTGGTCATCCTGCCCACCCACAGCAGCAAGCAGGCTTGGAGGCCAGGGCTGCTCACCTTGGACTGTCCTTGAAGTGGACGGACACACCTACTTGTCTCTTTGTTGTTGTTTTTGGTCTCTACTAAAACACATTGTCTGTAGTAATTACAGAAAAAGATTCTCTGTGGATTTTTAACGAGTTTGTATGGGTACTTTATTAAAATAAAGTGGCTCTGTTTTGTGGTTTTGTGTACCAGTTAGCCATTGCTTCTCAGGCTTGTCACAGCCTGTGGAGATCGGAAGCTTGGAGCGGCCCTCTTTCTAGAAACCACACACCACCTATTAAGTTCCTTTGTATATTTTACTAAAATAATTTAATGACATTTTTCTGTGACTGTGGCCTCATCAAAGGAGAGATCCGTGTTAGAAATTTCACATTAAAAATCCCTCAAGAATTGATAACCTACAAAATACCTCTTTATAAGAAATGTTTTGCCTCCTTTTTGTCGTTGCACTGATTTTGTGTTGCTAGGTGTCAGCATCCTGATTTGTTGTCGTGATCTCATTGTGATGTCCTTGAGAAGGGGCTGTGTGTGAATGCACATGTGCGACTTGTGGTGTGTGCTGAGGTACAGAGTGATAGTGTTCCCTCTTTGCATTCTCAGCACAGAGCACTGCAGGGTTTCCAGCCTTTCAGGTGGAGGAGAAATTGTTGCTATGGTAATGCCACAAGCATGAAAACACCCTCTGTCCCCGTGGGTGTCTGTGTCAGGGCGGGGAATGTGGAGAAGGGGAACAGTAGCAAAGAGGAGTGTTCAGCACATCGAGCAAGATAAGAGCAAAGCCTGAGCTGAAGCTGCCTTTGGGTGGAATTTCTTGTGTTTATTCTTGAATTCAAGGTCAGATTCCAATTGCAATGTAGCCAAGAGTGTAAAAGGCCTTTTATTCGTCAGTGTCTTCTTGACTTTGAGACAAAGAATACAGAGGGTCTGTGTCACATCTCCAGTCCCCAGAGGCCACATGGCCTTCCCATAGAGCACAGTTAGAAAATGTGTGTCTGTATCTGTGGCCAGTACATCATTATAAGTGGAATCAACCACCTAGCCCCAGAAAGCCTGCTGCCCTTCATGTCCAGTGTAACAGGCTAAGGGAGCAGTCCCTGCCATCTCTTCTGAAACTAAGTAACAGTTCGTGCTCTGTTTCTGTACAACATGCTAATGTCCCCTGAGAAGATGGACTCCGAATCTCCTTGGTAATGCAGAGCAGTGATGAGAAACAAAATCCAATCTGCTGAGGCTGTGGGTGAGGAACACAACAAAAAGCTAGTGTGCAATTCTGTCAGGTCATCAGGGTCAGTATGGGAAGAATAGCTTGAGCAGGGAGTTTGGCTTCATAGTTAAAACAGGCTGAGGTCTAGGTATTTGCTAATAAAACTCTTCCTGGGTTTTAGAGGCTTTTTACTCCGTATCTGCTCAAAGTCACACAGCTAGGAATTGACAGCATCAGGAGTCCAATCTAGGGTTTCTCATTGTTATTTGTGTTTTTAGGTGTGATTTTGATATGCTGCATTAGTTTCAAGAGTCTTTATCTTTTGCAGATACAAACTGAAATACTTATAAATGAAATTATTTGTAATCTGGGATTTGCTTCAAAATTATACGGAGAAGGGGGGATGAGTGAACAGGTAGGGTATAGATAAGCTAGAATTGGTTATGAGTCGATCATTATTAAACACGATAACAGATGCATAGGGTTCATTATATCCTCTGCTTTTGTATATGTTTAAAATTTTCTACAATAAACAGTTAGTTTAAAAAAAAAAAAAGTCAAAGTTGGGCACAGTGGCTCACGCCTATAATCCCAGGACTTTGGGAGGCCGAGGCGGGTGGATGACCTGAGGTCGAGAGTTCAAGACCAGTCTGACCAACATGAAGAAACCCCGTCTCTACTAAAAATACAAAAATTAGGCGTGGTGGTGCATGTCTGTAATCCCAGCTACTCGGGAGGCTGAGGCAGGAAAATCGCGTGAACCCAGGAGGCAGAGGTTACGGTGAGCCGAGATCAAGCCATTGCACTGCAGCCTGGGCAACAAGAGCGAAACTCCATCTCAAAAAAAAAAAAAAAAAAAAAAAAGGTCAAAACTCCAGCTCTCTCCAGTGTTAGCTTTATCTGTGCTCTCAGTGTTTTGATTTGCTTTGCTGCTTTCCAGTTCACTCTTGGGGACTGGAAAGACACTTATTCAAATGTTCTGTTTTGTGGCTTGTTCACTTTTTTAAGAGATGAGAAAATGTGTAACATAACAGGAAAATGTCAACAGCTTTTTGTGGGAAGGTTAAAGGGTTCTTCATCCTAGAGGAGGAAAGGCTTCCTGTGTAGTTTCTCTGCACAAGATTCTTCTATATAAGTGGTAGGGACCTGGTGTTTTCCAACTTATCTGGGAAAACAGACTTAAACTACCTATGAAGAATCCAAGAGGCCAGCGCGGTGGCTCATGCCTATAATCCCAGCACTTTGGGAGAATGAGGCAGGAGGATTACTTGAGGCTATGAGTTCAAGACCAGCCTGGGCAACAAAGCACAACCTCGTCTCTACACAAAATAGAAAAAAAAAAAAATTAGTCAGGCATGGTGCTGTGCATCTGTAGTCCCAGCTACTCAGGAGGCTGAGGTGGGAAGATCACCTGAGCCCAGAAGATCCATGCTACTGTGAACCATGATGGTGCCACTGCACTCCAGCATGCATGCATGTGTATATATGTGTGTGTGCGTGTGTGTATAAAAGAATCTAAGACAGCTCGCTAGACTTCATCCAATGAATTGGGTTCCCAGGAAGCCTGGGGTTCTGTGTTGAGAGTATTGTACAGCCTGTAACAGATCCTCCTTGCTGTAGGACAACTGCTTACATGCAGTCCAGCTGCAACCAGAAGAAACCCCAGATGACCTTTTAAGTGTCTCTCTAGCCCAAACTCTGTGACTTCTAGAAAACTGAAGGTTTTTTTTTTTTTTTTTTTGAGACGGAGTCTCACTCTGTCGCCCAGGCTGGAGTGCAGTGGCCGGATCTCAGCTCACTGTGAGCTCCGCCTCCCGGGTTTACGCCATTCTCCTGCCTCAGCCTCCCGAGTAGCTGGGGCTACAGGCACCCGCCACCTCGCCCGGCTAGTTTTTTTGTACTTTTTAGTAGAGACGGGGTTTCACCGTGTTCGCCAGGATGGTCTCCATCTCCTGACCTCGTGATCCGCCCATCTCGGCCTCCCAAAGTGCTGGGATTACAGGCTTGAGCCACCGCGCCCGGCTGAAAACTGAAGATTTTTAAACAAGGATTGGCATTTGCTTTTCAAAAAGAAACAGGCTAAGAGAGTTTCTCAGATGAAATCCCCATAGCCTCATAAAAGTACTTTTTTTTTCAGTTTTATTTCCCATCAGAAGCTTGTATGAAAAGCATTTTAAGTTTCAAAAGCTGCCTGTGTCTGAGAAGCTGATCCAGATTCTAGCCCAAAGAGAGTGAAATAGATCACAATTTCTTCCTCTCATCTTTGACTACAGCTTGTCCTTTTGCCCTTCTCTCCCCTGCTCTATTAGACTTCGCTGCTAAAAACATCTCATGTTCCCACAGCCCTCTTAGCTTCAAGGCCTTCTTGCCTCCCGTAAAAACCTACTTTTCACCCTCAAGGCCAGTACCTGCCACTCTGACCTAACCTGTTCTGCTCCTAGCTTCTGTCTTCTCCAGGCGAACACCCTTGCATCCTAAGCCCTTAAACTGCTGTGAAGATTCTTTCTTCCTTTCTCCACCTTCTGTCTCTGGACTCCATCAAAATCTTTCCGCACGCTGGGAGTGGTGGTGTGCACTTGTGGTCCCAGCTGCATAGGAGGCTGAGGCCAGCCTGTACAACATAGACCTCATCTCTTTAAACAAACAAAAGAATAAAAAATCCTTAGCCCAGCCATAGTGCAGAAGAGACCAATGAAGGTTTTGCCCCTCACCCTGCCTGACACTTCATCTTCTCTGAACACTATCATTACCAGCTGCCTATCATCTGCCTATGTGGAGACATGTGGGCTGATTTCTGCTTTGGTTGAAGTCTGGTCATTCATTCAGCAAATATGTATTGAGCATTTCTGTGCCAAAGAGAGTAAGAAAGAGAAAGGGCAGCCATGGCCCTAACTGACCATCAGTGGTATGAGAGAGTGATGGTGACTGCTGTGAGGAACATGCGGCTCTGCATGAGTGACCTGAGTCTGGGCCTAACCAGGCCGTAGTGGGGTCTTATTGGCGGAGATGGGGAGAGCTTTACTCCAGGGCCAGAGAATGACACAAGCAAAGCTGGGTGAAGGGTCAGCCAGTAGACAGGTGTGTCCAGAGCAGAAGGAAGTAGGACTTTGATGATAAACAGACCCTGTTGAGGACTTTGCAACACAGAACAAAACAAGGAGGGTGTATTTTATCCTGGAGACTTCCTCTATCCCCCTCCTTGGAGCTGTTGCTGGGGTAATGGAGGGACCCAGTGGGGTTACATACTGGTTGGGAGAGGGTGAATTTTGTAGATCCTTGAAAGGGAGTGGGAGGGAGGGAGGGAGAGATCAGATATAGAATATCAAGAGAATTGGAACACCTTGGCCATGTAGTTACTATGGCAAGTTATTGCAGGTAAGCTGGGGACGCGCGGTCCTTCTACAACCTTCCCGGAGCCCGTTCGTACAGTGTTGCAGGTGATTACTTTTCCCATTTTCCAGAAGGCCTAGGTGGGATTCGGCCTGAAGGAACCTGGTTCTAAGGGCAGGTTGGGGGCAAGAGGGGAGACACAGGGCAGTAGTCAAAAGCGAGGATGGCAGTGGCCAAGGAAGAGGCTTTGGGGAACAGCGGCCGACACGAGGCCATTGGACACGATCTTGGGCACGGGTGTCTAGGAGGCTGCCCCAGCCTGCTCCTGCTTCCTTTGGTGTGTGTGACTGCCCTGGAGTAGATCATTGGGCAGTTGCTGCTTTGCTGCATTCCCACTGGCCAGTGAATTTGTTTTAGTCCTCAGGTGCTTTACATAAGGAGGAAACCATGTAACCTTCACAAGTTTTTTCCCCACTCATTTAAAAAGGCTTGTTTTCCAGCCGAAGGCATGTTGGATAGCTTAATTTCTCTCACTCAGATCAGCTTAATTTCTCTGTGATGTGCATACAGAGAATTGCTTAATTCTCCTTTTGCAACATGTTTTCCCAACTGCTGAGAGCCCTCCTTTTTTTCCATGGGCCTCCTGACAGAAATACAAACAATTTAAGGCCATGCGGTACCAACTGCTGTTCGTCACCACAGGGACTTTGGATGTCAGTGTGTTTCCCCTTGGGCTGGATTTGTCTGGAGCTGGTGACTGCTTTCTTGTCTTTCCATGCCTCCTGGGAGTCAGGGATCAAGGCTTTGCTGGGTTGTGCTGAGAGCCACAGCCACTCCTTCAAGTGGGGTCCCCGCCGTGCCCAGCCCAGTCCTACATCCTTGTTGTGTGAGGAAATGAAGTCTGTTCCTTGGATGCATTCTGACGGGAAACATGTTTTCTGGGGCACCTCTGCTTAGTCTTTCAGTGCAACACAAACAGCCTTTTGATACCTTATTTTGTAAAAAGTACATTTCCACAATGGGGCTTGACACCGTTCATTGATAAACACATCCGTTCACAGGCAAAGCAAGGGAAGAACACATCTGGGAACAGTTTGACCAGGGGTTTTGCTTTTCCCTCTGTGAATGCCTGGTGTGCACCATCCATCCAAGGATGACTAGGGGAGAACACTATTCTGTGGCTGCCAAAACCACAACAAATGACAACTTTCCATTCTGTCATCTCTCTCGGCACCACTGTTAGCAAGCAATTCATTTTTCTACCATAAAAGGACAACAGAACTTGTCTATAGCCACGGAGTCTTCTGCTCTGCAGAGAGAGAGAAGGAGACCGGCAGGGAGAGGCGCTCTCAGCAGTAGGCGCAGCCGTGCTCACCCCATGCCTACAGCCTTTCTTAGTCCAGGCTCCGAGGTGGCAGCAGCCATAAGAAAAAACAGGAGAGGAAGGCGATGTGGCGCTTCTTCTGGGCCCTCAGACTGGGGAGTGTGAGGTCAGGACAGGCTGGCGTGTCGTTTTCGTCTCTCTGGCTGCTGGACGTGTGAATGCATGGTTCAAACCTTTGTACAAGTTGCTGCACTGGGTCTGCGCAGGTGGTTTTGTATATTGGTATTTGGTACTCTTGACTTGGAATTGTAGGTGTTAGATTTATAAGTGGGACCCAGGAGGTCATATAACTCGGACCTGCTTATTGTACAGATGAAGAAGAACCGTGGATAGGTTAAGTGCTAACTTCGTGTAGCTTGAAGTCACCAAACTTTTGTCTCTTGGTTATGTATGAACTTTGGGTTCAGGGGTAGCTCCCTAACCCATCTGTGTCCCCAGTGGCCCGTTAGTGTACATTTTGGCTCAGTTGAAGTTGAGCCACAGAAGCCTTAACTAATAGAAATACAGTTCTTAGTTGGTGGATTTGCATGTCAGTTAACCAGAGTCTTTGGAAAGTATATTGTCTTTTCTATAAAATGTATGGGTCCTTTAGATGATTATAAATAAATGTTCAAAATCAAAACAGGTAGGTGGTAGGCAAATGCTTAGCTATTTTGACAACACCTCGAACACTTTGAGACAGTGGCTGTAAGATTTCTGCCCCATGCACCCTGGCAGACCAGGAGACCAGCCCAACAAAAGCTACGCAGCTGCAGAGAATGTACTTTCCACAGGCTGAAGGGCATGGCCACCACACAGATCTCTCCTCCAAGGCAAGCAGGTACTCAAATTGAGCCACAAGTGGGCCTCATCCTTTTGCTTGGCTTCCTTGAAGGTTTTCCTATAAACAAGAACTGAGATTTGTTTTGTCGTTTAAACTTACCTTAATTCTGACTGACTGATCTCATAGCAGATGCTGGAACTGAACTAAGCACATTGCCAAGGGAATAAAAATTGTGTCCAAGAATCTTGCTGATCTGGAAGTTTTGGAGGAAAGCAAGGATTTTCAAGGTCAAACGTCGTTACCCAGATAGTGCTGGTGGTCAGAATAGATTTTGAGCTTATTGGCTCGGAACCAAAAGTTAACTCAGAAGTCATTCCTGAAAGAGAATATCATTGAGTAGCAGTGGCTGAAGCAAGCTCAGTGTGATTGATTCAAGTACTGCATACCTAGACCTTGTTTTGAAGCTGAAATACTTGTTTGAAAACCATTCCAGCAAATAAATTGGGTAGGCAGTCCTAAAATGGAAAGTTTACAAAATGTCCTTTTTAGTAAGACCTTTCTGGATTCTTCTTTTCTCAATAGTGTAAAACTGACTATCTCAATCTATCAAAGAGCGAAGTGGTATAATTTCCCTGGCACTTTCCAAGACCTTCACTGCCTTTGGAATAAACTGATGATGCCTGGGAGCATTCGTCTCACTGTGCTGCTCTCATGTTCTTTGCTTGTGGAAACCTTAGAAGCCTTTTTTTTGGTCAACAACAGCAAGTGAATTCCATCTTATAGAGCAGTTATTAATTTTCGTTAAGTATCATTTTTAAGGTCGATTTTTTAAGCAAATAGCATCTCCTTGTTGGCCTGACAGTCTCCACCTGCGTCCATCTCTGTCTTTGCGTGCCTGGGCAGCCTGGCCATGGGTGACCAGCTTTAGAGACATCAGCCTTCTTGCTTCCTAATTTGGTCACAGTATGCTTCAGGCAGTCTTGCCTAACTTTAGAACAACACAAGCACAGGGAGTAGCTTTGATATAGCAAAGGGGAATTTCCTCTTATCAAAAGACCTACAGTTCTCTTCTTACTTCCTCTAAAAAGAGGAATTGACACTTGGGGAGGTTGTAGCTTGCTCTGAAGTTCCCTCTTTAAACTTGGCTTCTTCATGCCGGCTTCTTCCTAGCTAGTTCCTGCTCTTTCCTTCCTCAAATGTCTTGGAGCTGCTCAGCATTAAAGGAGTTTAATTTTATTCTTAAGGATATCCAATGCAATACCCATCAGCAGGGAACAATTTCAGTACATTTTGGTACATCTGTACAGTGGAGGTCCATACTTAGGGGTCAGCATCCATACTGGGGTTCAGCAGACTTTTTCTGTAAACATCCGTACCAGGGGTCAGCAGACTTTTTCTGTAAAAGGCAAGGTTGTAAATATTTCAAGCTTTGCGGACCATATGGTATCTGTCCCAGCTACCTAACTCTGCCTTTGTAGCGTGAAAGTAACCACAGACAATATGTAAACAAATGAATGTGGCTGTGTCCCAGTATAATTATATTTACAAAAAAATTGGCAGAGGGCCAGATTGGCCAACGAGCTGTAGTTTTTCAGCCCCTAGCATATACCATAGCATTTAAAAGAATGACGTGGAATCCCATTGTGCAAATATGAAGCTGTCTCCAAGATATTAAGTGAGAAAAGCAAGATGTAGAACAATGGGTGCAGTATGCCCACAATTGTGTCTTAAATGGGAGGAGGAAGAGATGCTTGCTAATACAGACATAAAATCTATTTGGAAGGATAGATAAGAAATGGATAGCAGTGGATCGCTTTTGGGGATGCTCACCAAGGGTCAAGGGAGGAGGAGGATGTGTGTGTCACTTTTTTACAACCATTGTCATTAACTTAGTCATGTCTGAACATGAGCAAAAGAATTTTTGTTTTGTTTTTATTAAGATAACTTGAAAAATAGAAATGTAATTATTAAAATGTGCTTGTATATTTTCAAGCTCCAAGCTATTCTGGTTTGTTGGAAGGCTTATTTTACTACCTAAAAAGGAGTGCCTTGCCTTGTGCTGGAGGTGAGGGATGGGGTTTTGTGGTGTGTGGAAGGAGCTGGAACTCAGCAGCTCTGCGTTTCTCCTCACTCGCCTTCTGCACAGGCCCTGCTTGCAGCGCAAGCTCAGGCACTGCTGGACAGGATGCAGCCAGTGAGAGACCTTGGACCAGAAGTCAGAGCCCCACGGGAATTAGTATGGCTTTTAGTAGTTAGAATTCGAGACTGCTTCCAACTGCTGCCTTTTCCCACAGAGTATGTCTGACTAATAAGGATGGGTTCTGATTCACCCAGCGTTGCTATGACCACTTTTTTAAAATGTTTAGTTTGGGTTGCGAAATCAGCAAATAAAGTTGTTAACATTCCTAGTATGTAAAACAGTTAGCTTTTGGTATGTGAGGAACAAGTAAAAGGCTTAGTGGCAAATCCTTGTCTGCTTAGAAGGCAATGTAGATATAAACAACTAAAGAATTCACATTTGGCTGCCAGCCTCGATTCATAGTTCCCTCTTCCATCTCCCAAGCAAATATTTTTCAAATAGCCATACTAAGCCTTTTCTAGGCATAATTTGCAGGCTTATTTGCTGTCATTCAATTTTTTAGCAAAGCTCTAGGTAGGAATGTCGGAAATTGTACCTTTTGAAATCCCTCCTTGAAAACGTGGAGATTTGTAGGGATGCAGAGGCAATTGTAACAATATAAAGTATTCTATCTCTTCCACTAGAGTAGGAGGGCCTGGCTGTCGGCCCCAGGGTCTGTCCTTCATTACTTGTCTTGACTTTCACTGTAAAAGCATTAAGTGGGAAGGTAGCAATTCTGCTGAGCAAGCAGGCATTGCCTTCTGTAAGAGAAGTTATTTTAAACATCGAAAATATGTTTGAAGGATATTGGTATAGTTTCCTCTGACCTCAATTTCATACACTAGTAGCTCTCCAGTATCTAGTGTTAGTACTGATGGACTCCCTGCTGGGTGGCCAGAACCATGTGTCCATGCCAGATAGAAGATTGTACTTCACTTGATTGAGGACACTAAGAAGTTATGTTTTGCCATACATGTTACCCCTAAAGAGAAGCTGGACATTTTAAAGAATAGACTTAAAACTAACACACATACCCTGTTTCTCTCACACACACATTCCCCCTCTCCCCACCTCTTCTGCAGATATCAGCACTGTCTTCCCCGCCCCCACCATAGCTCTCTCCATTACTACTTTTAACCTTGAAACCTCTCTTGTACACTTACGCATTCATCTGCTCCTGCTCTTGTATTATTAATGGGCCTGGAGCAATCCAGCCAGAACAGGAACACTGACATTACTAATTACTGCTTATAACTAAGAAGTAAGGAGCAGGGAGTAAAGTGGGTCACAAGACAGTGTCCTAGCAGTCAACTGCTGCTGTCGGCCAGAGTGGCGAGGTGTCAGGTGGCTTGTCTCCCCTTCACCATGGGTAGACCTGGCAGAGCACCCTGTTGGCATGAGCAGAAGTGTTCTTCACGTTGATCACCCCAGGCTCACCATCTACACACAAGGTTAGAGAAATGGGTGTGCTTCTGTCGGAACTTAAAACATGGCCGTGAGAACAGAGTTCTTTGCACGGCCGTGTGAGCTGGGAAGAGACAAGCAAGTGGCAGAAAAGGTGCTGCAGAGGGTGTGTGAAGGTGGCGCTTCAGCCTCTCCCGGCTGCGTGTTGGATAAGCCCTGAACCACGGAGTCCAAGTTGACTCATCTGTAAGTTTTCAGCCCCCAAATCGCAATTCCATGACGAATGTGTACATTTTGCACATGTGCATGTTATCAAGTGTCAGGCTGGTGTGGCAGAACTGTCCTGGCAGAATATGCATGTTTACATCCCTGCAGACTGTCAGGGGGCATGAGCGCTAGTGTGGGCTGTATTGCAGGAGCATTGACAGAGAAGGGTGAGATCTTCACTTTGCCTCTCACTAGCCCTGGGCATTTCCCCTCCTTTTGTGGACTTCTGTTTGCTCTTCTGTAGAATAGGATATACAATGCCAGTCCTGCTTACTATGTAGGATTATGTGATGCTTGCAGATGTACAGGGAAAGCATTGCTGATGGGAGCTGCTGAAGTTTCTAGGGGAGGTGAAGGTGGAGCCTCCTCCCCTGTCTAAGTGGTATATGGTGCAGAGAGAGGAGAATTTCATTCTGCTGCAGCGGCTGATACATTCCAGGTCTTTAATACTACCTGGGAAACCTTAATAAAGCAGTCAATCACTAAAATTGACCTAGCTTCCGAGGATTGCTAACATGGCTTATAGAGGAACAGGAAATAAAAAGGGTCTTTAAAATCTTTTTGAGATAGAGTTTCGCTCTTATTGCCCGGGCTGGAGTGCGATGGCGTGATCTCGGCTCACTGCAACCTCCGCCTCTCAGGTGCAAGCGATTCTCCTGCCTTAGCCTCCCAAGTAGCTGGGATTACAGGTGCACACCACCATGCCCAGCCAATTTTTTGTATATTTAGTAGAGACAGGGTTTCACCATGGCCAGGCTGGTCTTGAACTCCTGACCTCAGGTGATCCGCCCACCTCGGCCTCCCAGAGTGCTGGGATTACAGGCATGAGCCACGCACCGCACCCGGCCATAAAATCTTTAAAGATGTAAGTAAAATATAATACAGGTGAACTCAGCAAACAATGGGGGTTACCTGTTCACTCTTCTCTTTCTCTTTTTTTTTTTTTGAGACGGAGTCACCCAGGCTGTAATGCAGTGGTGCGGTCTAGGCTCACTGCAACCCCCGCTTCCCGGATTCAAGTGATTCTCCTGCCTCAGCCTCCCGAGTAGCTGGGATTACACCTGGCTAATTTTTTTTTCATTTTTGGTAGAGACGGGATTTTGCCATGCGGGCCAGGCTTGTCTTGAATGCCTAACCTCAGGTGATAAACCCAGCTCAGCACCCCCAAAGTGCTAGGATTACAAGTGTGAACCACCACACCTGGCCCTTGTACTATTTCCTAAACTCTGCATGTCTAAATTATTTTACTCAAGTCTGTCATGAATTTACAGCCCTAAAACTACATTTTGTATGCTTTAAAAACTTGTAGGAAGTCCAAGAGAGAAGGAAAACTGCTTGACTACGAGCCTAGGGTTTTTTTGTTTGTTTTTTTAAGAAAATGGCCTCCAGAAAGTGGGAAATCATTGATCACTTGACAGCAGAAGGGATGTGGGTTTCTAGGTGCCCTGCCTCCTCAGCTTAGGATGTTTTGCCTTTCACTTTTCTTTCTTTTTTTTTTTTTTAATACTATAAATATGATCATTGTTGAGAAAGTCTTGGAGTGAGTCATGGTTATAAAAACTGAGCGTAACTTCTGTCACTTTTCCCATACCTCACAAACCAGCCGAAATGCTGCCATATCAGCTTCTGGAGCCAGGCCTGCCCTCTGCACCCCCCCTCAAGCATCCATCTGCCCAGACCCTCAGCGCTGCATTCCAGGACCCCCTTCCGCCTCCTCCTGTGCTTTTGGTTCTCCACATTGGCTCACGAGGCACTGATGGTGGTGCCATATCATAGGATATCATTTTGTTTAACAGAATCGGCAGCCTGTTCTTTTATGAGACACGAAGCCACAGCAGAACCAAGTAAGATGCCAGGCTTCTCAGATTCACTTGAGGAAAAAGGAATATTTCCTTTACTTAGTTTTGTGAACATTTTTCCCACTTCTCTCATTCAATCAACATTGAGTTCAGACTTAAATTTTGTATTCAAGAACACAGTGCTCTGCACAGTAATGTTAGTAGCTGTTATCATCATTTGGGAGTTCGTATCATACTTATTAAGAGCAACTCTTTCAGTAATAAGAAAGCTAAATAAACTGAGAATTGCCTAATCCTAAGTCACCCACAGTTTTACAAATATCCCAGTCCAAAAAAAATAAAAATAAAACAAGCCTGATAATAAGTATGGATAAGGAAGTCTCCAGGAGATACACTGTCAGATGAGTAAAGCAAGGTAAGGTGTGCAGAGTGAGCCTTCTGCTCACTTTGTATACATGTAAAGGATAAAGCTGGTAAATACACGCAGCTTTAACTTTTTTCTTCAAAACTTAACATGAAACACAAACTGCTGCGGGAAGGCCTGACAAGAGGGGAGTTTTTGCTTTTTGTTTATAAAAACTGTATTTCTTAGCACTGCAGTATGTGTTCTTCTTTTCCTAGTGTCAACAGAGATACGAACATTTAAATTTTTTTTAAAAAGCTTTAGGATAGAAAAGAGGTGTAGCTGGGCACTTTCCCCTGACATGCGGTTTGTCTGAAATGGAGCAGCTCCTTGTTTATGATTTCCAGATATGTGAGTCTGTTGTGTTATGTACAGTTTTTACCTTGGCTCGATTTACTGTCTGATTATATTTTAACAGCTTTCTACTGTGCTTTTTCTCTCAATATAACAGTAATTGAAAGAAGACTAATCATTTTGGAAATGCTTTCAGTTTTACACAGTTCTGTGCTTTTAACAGCAAAGTGAAAGCCTGTTGTCACCATCAGCCAACTGTGGGAATCCAGGACGTAGAGCAGAAATGTCCACTGTTTATTTACTGCTCTCATTACCTCTTTGGTTCCATTTGCAGTCACTAGTTCTTTCCATCAAACAAAGTGAAAATTGTCAGAACAGCTGTTTTTCCCTGCTGGAAAATAGAAAAAAGAGTATAACAAGATATTAACTGTGGCATGACAGTCCGAGATTCTGGACACAACCTACATAATCTAGGCACATCCTTCAGTCTCTTTGTGACTTGATTTCCTCATCTGTAAAATGGTGAGATCATGATCTCTACCTCACCCACTGGGTTGTCTGAAGATTGAAGGAGGGGATGTTTGCAAAACTCTTAGCACCTTTAAACTTTAGGTCCTTGGAAATGCTAGTGGATTCCTTTATCTTGTCCTTCCTTGGGTGCTTGGAAATAAAACACTGGCATTTTTGTCATTCTTGATTTCCTGGTCATTTGGGGGCACTTAATTTCTCTGTGTTGGTTTCCTCTTCTTTAATGAGATCTGTTAATCTCAGGATTTCACAAGGGGCAGAGGGGCTTGTCACAGCCTTTTAGACCTAGAAATTTAAGATGTCATTTAGGTACATAAGTGCCAATATGAGAGTCTTTCTACAGTATCTTTGTCCAAAAGTGGATGTGAGTGGACTCTTTGATTTCTAAAAATCTCATATCATGTCCCCTTAATTTATTTTCTTTCTTTTCTTTCTTTCTTTCTTCTTTTTTTTTTTTTTTTTTTTTTGAGATGGAGTTTCACTCTTGTTGCCCAGGATGGAGCACAGTGACGCGGTCTCAGCTCACTGCAACCTCCGCCTCCCAGGTTCAAGTGATTCTCCTGCTTCAGCCTCCCAAGTAGCTGAGATTACAGGCGCCCACCCCATGCCCAATTTATTTTAATAGAGACAGGGCTTCACCGTGTTGGCCAGGCTGGCCTCAAACTCCTGACCTCAGGTGATCAGCCCACCTCAACCTCCCAGAGTGCTGGGATTATAGGCATGAGTCACGGTACCCACTGTTCCCTTAATTTCTAGATTTTGATTTTGAACTTGGTGTTTCTACAATATTCACTTTACTGTGGTGATTAATCTAATTAGAATAATCAGGGCTCTGCTTTTATCTTTTAGGATAGAGGTCCCCAATCCCCATCCCCGGGCCACACAGGAGGTGAGCACTGGGCGGGTGAGTGAGCATTACCACCTGAGCTCTGCCTCCTGTCAGATCAGCAGCAGCATTAGATTCTCAGGAGCCTGGACCCTGTTGTGAACTGCTCATGCAAGGAATCTGAGTTGCACACTCCTTATGAGAGTCTAATGCCTGAAGCCATCCCTCCACGCCCTGTCGATGGAAAAATGGTCTTCCACAAAACTGGTTCCTGGTACCAAAATTTTGGGGACCACTGTTTTAAGATCTTTTTTAGGTAGTATTTCATTGCCACAAATAGCACTACCTTTGAAAACTTCTTTGACAAATCTTCCAAACCCAGCTCACACGTATTTAAAGAAATAGCTGACAAGTGCAGTTCTAAGTAAGCCTCACAATTTAGAACATCAATTTAGGAACACTGGTGTGCATTGTACAGATTTGGCTTTCCTGCCTCAGCTTTCCTAAAGGCACTGATGGTTAAGAAGCACTTAACCAGAGAACAGATAACATTCAGACTCTAAGCCACTACTGTGTGACTGTCTGCACATCATTTACTCTGACTTTCCTCATCAGAGAAATGAGGATCCTGTTTTCTGTCCCAGCCCCCTTCAGGGTAGTTGTGAGAAGCAAACGAGGCTGCAGTAGGTAAGGGCTCTTTGACAGAGGTGTCAGAAGCCCCCACAGAGACCACGTGGCAGCAGTGGTGTTCTTGAGAGTTTGCAGAAGCATGCTCCATTTTATTTTATTTTATTTTACTTTATTTTATTTTATTAACAGAGTCACACTCTGTCAACCCAGGCTGAAGCGCAGTAGCGCAATCTCGGCTCACTGCAACCTCTGCCTTCTGGGTTCAAGCGATTCTCCTGCCTCCAGCCTCCCAAGTAGCTGGGATTACAGACGTGCATCACCATGCTTGGCTAATTTTTGCGTTTTTTAGTAGAGACAAGGTTTCACCATGTTGGCCATGCTGGTCTCAAACTCCTCACCTCAGGTGATCCGTCCGCCTCAGCCTGCCGAAGTGCTGGGATTACAGGCATGAACCACCGCGCCCAGCCCACACTCCATCTTAGAAAGGAGGGTTGGGGAACTTCCATGCGGCACACACAGCATATAGGAATGACCCATCTCCTTAATGGTTGATTACCAAAGAGAGGCTGTCCCTGGAAGATTGATGTGAAGCTGCACTCAGTAACAAGGAAAGAAGTAGAAGGGAGGGCCCAGTGCAACAGAAACCAAGGATTTTCCCAAGGTGCGTATGAGGGCTGCTGTTCCTCAGAACCCAGAGGAGCAAAGATCAGAAAGAGTTAAAAACAGGAGATTAAGCTGGGCATGTTGGCTCATGCCTATAATCCCAGCACTTTGGGAGGCCAAGGCGGGTGGATCATGGGGTCAAGTGATCGAGACCATCCTGGCCAACATGGTGAAACCCCGTCTCTACTAAAAATACAAAAAATTAGCTGGGCTTGGTGGCGGGCGCCTGTAGTCTCAGCTACTCGGGAGGCTGAGGCAGGAGAATCACTTGAACCCAGGAGGCGGAGGTTGCAGTGAGCCGAGATTGCACCATTGTACTTCAGCCTGGTGACAGAGCGAGACTCCGTCTCCAAAAAAAAAAAAAAAAAGAGAGATTATCATTGGTTAAATTATGTGAAGCCTTAATTCGTGAAGATGTTTATCCATACATATTTTTCAAAGCTCAGTATGGACTGAGATTGTATCTACATTCTTCCTGCCATGTTTTTATAGCGTGCGCTTCATGGAATTTTTTACATAGTTTTCTACAAGGTCAGTACTTAGAAATGAATTATACTGCTCCTAATATAAAGAATTCACATTTTGAAAATGTTTTGCTTTTGTCCAGCCTTCTTAAGATACATATTTAATTACAAGGCATGAGGATTAATGGAGCTTTGGATATTTAAAGCTCTTTTCCCAAGATGAATTTGATTTAATTATTCCTGAGATGGGCATCTGCATTGCTGGTGACTTGCCATGTGGCTGGGAGTTTGAGAGCAGAGGAGGTGAGACTGGGACTGCTGTCAGGTTGGCTTCTGGCGTTTTACTTCCTTTTCCACTACGCCCCCTCCCCTCTCACTTTTAGCTCACCACTTTGTCTTTTCAGTTTGCTGAGGAAAAAGTAATAGAATTTGCCTTGATGTAGTTCACTTTGTAGCTTGCTGTTTTCCTTTTTTTTTTTTTTTTTTGAGTCTTGCTCTGCGCCCCAGGCTGGAGTGCAGTGGCGTGATCTCGGCTCACTGCAAGCTCCCCCCCCCCCGGGGTTCACGCCATTCTCCTGCCTCAACCTCCCGAGTAGCTGGGACTACAGGGGCCCGCCACCTCGCCCGGCTAATTTTCTTGTATTTTTAGTAGAGACGGGGTTTCACCGTGTTAGCCAGGATGGTCTCGATCTCCTGACCTCATGATCCGCCCGTCTCGGCCTCCCAAAGTGCTGGGATTACAGGCTTGAGCCACCACGCCCGGCCAGCTTGCTGTTTTCAAAGTTGGAATGTTTAATGTGTATCCCTTAGCGTCTAAGAAAGTAAAATAACAGAACCATTTCCGTAGCCCTGCTCTCCCAAAGATGCAACAAGCCTCTCTTACACCCTGGCTTCCATCCCAGGGCTTGTGTGGGAAGGAGGAAAGAACACAGGCCAACAGAGCATGGACCCAGAAAGAGGCCTCCTGACGTTAATTTTGAAGATGGAGGAGATCAGAGGCTCTGGAGCAAAGAGGAGGAGATGGTTTTGTTGAAGCTCACTATGTTTTTTTCCATCTCCAGCTACCACAGCTAGGGGAGCTACCTCCATGCCCACCCATCCATGGTGGACATTATCCATGTGCAGCCCAATCACTGGAGGCCATGAGCCTCCAGTGAGGCAGAGAGGCAGAATGAAGAGTGAGCAACCAGGACCCAAGATGGCGGCTTGAGGGCAGGCAGAACTGCCTTCATCCAGAGCATGGCTCACCATCAGCAAAAATCCCAGGCACTCTCTTCACCCCTCCACCCATGCTGTATAAAAACTGCTCAAATCTGACACCCCCCTGCACATCCTGAAGCCTGTGGGGTGACAGAGCTACAGACCAACACTCTACCCCATCCCCAGCGCCCCCATGCAGGAGCTCCCAAGCACCCTTTCCTTCTTGGGGAAAACTTTACTGACCTCTCTTTTCATCATCTTAAAAACATGAGGCATTGGCCGGGCGCGGTGGCTCAAGCCTGTAATCCCAGCACTTTGGGAGGCCGAGATGGGCGGATCACGAGGTCAGGAGATCGAGACCATCCTGGCTAACACGGTGAAACCCCGTCTCTACTAAAAAATACAAAAAACTAGCCGGGCGCAGTGGCGGGCGCCTGTAGTCCCAACTACTCGGGAGGCTGAGGCAGGAGAATGGCGTGAACCCGGGAGGCGGAGCTTGCAGTGAGCTGAGATCCGGCCACTGCACTCCAGCCTGGGCGGCAGAGCGAGACTCCGTCTCAAAAAAAAAAAAAAAAAAAAAAAAAACATGAGGCATGTCATTTGGTTTATTAGAGGAAAGAACTCGATAAAAGTGAAGTTTTATTTTTCCTAATTGTATGTGAGGTGCCTTGAAGAAGACATTGCTTTAACACCCACTGGAATTGCTGTTCGGGTGTTGTTCAGATATC